>NW_027069517.1:1231185-1539164 GCF_002906115.3 Quercus suber
TTTTTTTTAATTATTATGTTTAAGGGTGATTTCACGTTGGACCCAAATCGCGTTGAGGATAAGAAGTGTATGGAGATTTCATTGTCAAGTAGCTATAATAATGTTCGGAGTAACTATTACAAGGAGTACTTGACATTTAGTAAGGAGGAAGTGAGGGCCAATGTTCCACCAGATTTGACACAGGACAAATGGGATGCTTTATGTGATCTATATGAAACAACCACATGGAAGGTAAATCTTGTTCATACTAAAATGTTAATAATTTTCAACACAAGTATATTTTCATATATTTTTTTGTTATGATTGTTAATTCTCTTCGTTTTAATTATCTTTTTCTTTTTTATCTAATACTTGTTAGAAAAAGTCAGACAAGAATAAGGAGAACAGAGGAAAGAACAAAACTGGTCACACTTGTGGATCCAAATCATTTATTGCTTACTATGAAGAGGTTGCAACAATTTAATTCTTTATTATTTATAATAATGCTAGAGTATGCATGTTAATTTTATCTTTATTATGTGCAGAAAAAACAAGGCGGTAAAGAGATTGGAAAAGTGGATTTTTATAAGATGACCCGCACAAAGAAAGATGGTTCTTTTGTGACTACTACCACTGAAGAAAATTACGTAATTAATATTCCAATTTGTATTCATATATATGAAAGTTTGATTTCATATAGATAATTTATAGAGTAAATCTTGAATTAATTGCATAAATTATTTAGTAAAATTTATATCACCTATGCAGAATCTAATGAAAGAAAAAGTAGCTGATGAAGAGAACCAAAGCACTGAGGAGGAAATTTTTACAGAAGTGCTAGGGACAAGGCGAGGCTGTGTAAGAGGGATGGGGAAATTTGTGATTCCGACCCCAACCCCTTCTTCTAATTTGCAATATGAGACAAGCATGAATATGGAGTTGGAAACCTGCAAGCAAGATTTGTCCAATGCGATGCTGAAACTGTCTGTAGCGGAGCAAAAACAGGGTGAGTCGGATCAAAAACTTGCTGAAACACAGAACCAAATGGCACAGTTACAGAGTCAGGTTGAGGAACAACGTAAGCAACTAGCTATACTGATGGCAAGGTTTGGTGGCTAGTTTATAAGGTGATTAGTTTATTAGTATTTGAGACTTTGTTATTACTTTATGAAGACTTTGTTATTACTTTATGAAGACTTTGTTATTATTTTATTAGTATTTGAGACAATAGATTGGAATTTAAATTATTTATATGATATTGCACTTTGGTATTGTTTTTCATAAGTTGTAGTTATTGCTTATTCCTTTGATGGTTTCCTAGGTCTCTCCATTTTGTTTCTCAATCATAATCTCCATTTTTTATCACTATCATTTACTGTTTTTGTTTTTTGTCAATTATGTTATATCTTTTAACTTTTCAAAAACCGGTGCCTAAATTTTCAGTTGTGGAAGTTGTAGGTTTGGAAAATCAATTGGGAAATGATAGTTGGGATTTCATTTACTTAATTGTACTGCTAATTGAATTTTTATGATTTATGAACTGGTTTATGGATCTTTACCGTTCCTATGATATAATAGTTTAGGAAAAAAAAAAGTTATCTTAAGTTTGAGGTTTTATAGTCATACTAGTGCACAAAACTTTCATTTTTGCGCCTTAGTTTACAAGGAAAAAGTATTTTGTAGATATGAAAAGTGGAGTTGAGGTTTTTGAAAGGGATTTTTGCATGGCTAATAACTAATGTTTATTTCACACCTGTTGTACACAACCATACACATACATTTTGCAACTGTACACATTTTACATTGAAAATTTGACTTAAAAGTGCGGGTACGATTGCATGCAATAATGGGGTGTGCACTGAGTGAGTGAAAACATGAAGACATTTGCTACTGCCTTAGTGGCTTGGACGGTTGGGCCTGTTTCACTCACTTACAAGTTACAATTACATGGGACTTTTGCATCAATAATTGCATCAAACAAACTAAACAAACAACCACCGAATTTATGATGGATCAGTGGGGGGTTGCGAGTCGTCATCATCTCTCATAATCAGCTTATAGTATACAGGTCTGGCAGTCTACCCAATCGATTTATACGCTTTCTTCGGCTTTTAAAAGCTTGTTCACATATCGCCATGTAGAGAGGTTAGGGACAATATTGTTACATGAACAATATCAGTTACCTTTTTTCCTCAACAACATAATATTTAGAAATATATATTATTATTTTTTCAATCGATTTTCAAATTTCAACAACATGATGTTATCAATTGATTAGGGGTTTATTATTATTATTATTCGATAGTTACAATAAGAAGAGTGAGAATTTGAACCTTATGATTCTCAATATAAAAGAGACCAAACAAATAAAAATCTTTGGCCCTAACTTTGTTTAACTTTATATTCCCTCAATCACATTTAGTCACTTTTTCTCCCTTGTTTTATAAAATAACTAAAGTTTAAAATGGAAAACAAAAATCAGATACATGATATATTGCAATTGATAGAACATAAAGTGGAACATAAATGTTAATGTGACACATAATTTTGTTCGAGAACAAACGAGGTCGTTAAGTTACAAGACTCATAGCTCAATATGATAACAATTTCGGAATTGAGTATGATAGGGATGATAATCTAATTCATCTTCCTAATTATTATGTTTGCACATAAATTACCTTAATAATAAATAACGGAAAATGGTTTAGAGATATTAGTCATATTGCCCACAAAGGGTAATGAAAATAAGTCGTTAAATTTTAATGCCTACATAACATTTATATATGGTGGTTCAGTTCACTTAGTGTTGTGGAGAAAGTTCTCAAGATATATATGCATGCATAAATTCATGCAAATGTAATTTGTAGTTTTGGACTATTGTGTCAATTCTCATTCTCTAAATTCGTTGAGTGCTTTATGCCATGTAATCAAAGCTAAATGGGCTCATATTCTTTTTATGTGGACTTTCCTTTGTTTTTTTTTTTTTTGTTTTGTTTTGATTGCACAAAATCTAGTGGTCTCGGGACCATCTATTAAGATTGACCGGGTTTGACCAACTTTAACTAAACTTTGACTGTGCATTTTTCTAAATCCAGCCATTTGATTGTGGCCATAATTTACTAGAATTATCCTTTCATTACACTCTTTGAATCCAACGGTTAGATTTCAAATCTAAGGATGGCGCATATGTCACCATTTTCTTCAATCCCAATGATCAAGATCTAAATATGAATTTCACAAAGTCTAGTGGTCTCGGGACCATCTATTAAGTTTGATCGAGTTTGACCAACTTTAACTAAATTTTAACTGTACATTTATCTAAATTCAGCCGTTTGATTGTGACCATAATTTACTAGAATTACCCTTTCATTTACACTCTTCGAATCCAACGGTTAGATTTCAAATCTAAGTATGCGAGATAGACATATGTTATGTACCTTTATGGCTATGTTCTCTCAATCTAATCATCCAATTGTTCTCAAATTTCACAAACACCAATATGTCACCATACTCTTCAATCCCAATGATCAAGATCTAAATATGAATTTCACAAAGTTTAGTGGTCTCGGGACCATGTATTAAGTTTGACCAACTTTAACTAAATTTTGACCGAACATTTCTCTAAATACAGCCGTTTGATTGTGACCATAATTTACTAGAATTACCATTTCATTACATTCTTCGAATCCAGCGATTAGATTTCAAATCTAAGGATATAAGATGGACATATATTATGTACCTTTATGGCTATGTTCTCTCAATCTAATCATCCAATTGTTCTCAAATTTTACCAACACCAATATGTTATCATACCCTTCAATCCCAATGATTAAGATTCGAATGTGAATTTCATAAAGTCTAGTGGTCTCAGGACCATTTATTAAGTTTGACCGGGTTTGACCAACTTTAACTAAACTTTGACCGCACCTTTCTCTAAATCCAGTCGTTTGATTGTGACAATAATTTATTAGAATTATCCTTTCATTACACTTTTCAAATCCAACGGTTAGATTTCAAATCTAAGGATGGCGTGTGATGAACATATGTTATGTACCTTTATGACTATGTTTCTTCCAATCTAATCATCCAATTGTTCTCAAATTTCACCAACACCAATATGTTACCATACTCTTCAATCCCAATGATCAAGATTCGAATATGAATTTTACAAAGTCTAGTGGTCTCGGGACCATCTATTAAGTTTGACCGAGTTTGACCAACTTTAACTAAACTTTGACCGCACCTTTCTTTAAATCCAATAGTTTGATTGTGACCATAATTTACTAGAATTAACATTTCATTTCACTCTTTGAATCTAACGGTTAGATTTCAAATCCAAAGATAGGGCATGATGGACGTTTGTTGTGTACCTTTTTGGCAATGCTCTCTCAATCTGATCATCCAATTGTTCTCAAATTTCACCAACATTTTTACAGTAAATTCTAAGTGTTAGGTTATTACTGGTTGTTATTATTGAGGTAAAAAAATAATGTTAGTGTTAGATTCAAATTTGAACCAATAACAACTAACTACCTATAATTTGTTGTAAAAATGTCTTGAATGTAACACTTCTCATAAAAAAATGTGTGTTTTTTTTATTGTCTTTGAAAACTTGAAATACACACTAGGTTTAGAATAAATTAATTTAGTTTCTATACGTGGCACTTCTTATAAAAAAAAAATGGTGTGTTTTTATTGCCTTTGAAAACTTGAAATACATTATAGATTTAGAATAAATTAATTTAGTTTCCATATAAATCAAATATGATGGGCAATAGTATAGTGGTTAGTTCTTTGCTGTACCGTATTTAAATTTTTTTTTTTTTGAAGAAATAAAAAGAAAAGATGTGAAGTTCGTATTTATCTAGAAAGGATGTGAAATTTGTATTTTTCTTAGATGTATACACACAAACCAATAAAGCAACTTATCAAAAAAAAAAANTGAAAGTTGGACTTTCCTTCGTTATGACTTGTTTTGCCAGGAAAGTAAATGAGCCATAAAAAAAAGGGAATTCCTGGTAGGATCATTGAACTCTTCTTCCAGTTCTTTAATACTAGGATGGGTCATCGTCGACTCTTCTCAATTTTTCTACACGACTACACCCTCTTTCAAATCTTCTCAAATCTCAATTCTACCCCTCTCAATTTCCACAAATTTCCCATCCCACCCTCAGATTCAATTCCCAATTTAATTTCAGTTTCTAGGGTTTCGCTAATCCCACCGGCGCCGATCAGGTACACTCTCGGGCAAATTTAGGTGATTAGTGTGTTTAGTTTGTAGAAGATGATACGGTACCTAGTGAGTCTATGCATTGCGATGAAAATTTGTTTAATTTGCTAATCTTGTTTGTTGTGTTTTTTCAGTACTTGCTGCTGGGTGCAGTTCCACTTCCCAAAGACGTTCCACGGTTGAAGCAGCTTGGTGTGGGTGGTGTCATTACTTTGAATGAACCTTATGAAACTTTGGTTCCCACATCCTTATATCTTGTATACTCTCTACACTCTCTACCATTTGTTTCTTTATTTACTTTTATTTGGATCTTATGAACTAATAAAATCACTGTTGTCATATCATTTTATGACTAGGTGTAAGAAATTTCCGTTTTAAAACCAAAACAAAAAAAGTTGTATATACTTGGTTTATGGCTTAAAAGTATAATTTTATTTCCCGTTTTGGTTTCATGGAACATTTTATGAATTTATTGAATGTCGGCATCTATGTGAATTAACAGAATGTTGATCACTTAGCATTTTAAATCAGAATTTTTATTTCACTGCTGGAGATACACTTGTTCTTCCTAATTGATTAATGGCTTTCAGGCCCATGAGATTGACCACCTAGTAATTCCCACAAGAGATTATCTCTGTGCTCCTTCATTTGTGGATATTAGCCAAGCTGTGGACTTCATTCTCCGTGAGTGAATTTATCTCTATGCTTTTTCATAATTCTTTGCCTTCAACCTTGAATTTGTAATTGGGAAACATAACTGAGCATTGAGAGTGGCTTTTTCTATTGTACTTTGCAGGTTAGCGATTTGGGAAACATAATTGGGTTGCCGCTACAAAGTGTGTAAAGGTTAGATATTTGTATTGTTTTTATGCCTATGGTTATTTTGTGGTTCACAAAACAATAAAGCAACTTATCAAAAAAAAAAAACAATAAAGCAAAATATAAAATTATTTTATTCAAAATAAATTAATAAGAGCAAGAAGTTGGAACTTGCAAAAGTAAAGTAAGGTGAAGCACGTAAAAAAGCACAAAAACAATGTCAAGTTGGATAAGAAAGTCTATAAGTAAACAGTAATAAGACAATACAACATTAAAAAGAAATGATAAATGAACCCATAAATTATGTAAAAAATTATTACTAATAGAAAACTTGTTTAACTCATCAACCCACTTCATCTCAAGTAAGAATGTGTTTGTTGAAATTATGATAGGGACATCAAGATGGATAAAAGTTGGATGCATGAAACTGATAGAACTAGTACACGATATAGTGAAGGTGTTAAGCAATTCATTAGCATGGCACGTGGTCATGCAGATCGAGTTGGTAGGATTAAGTGTCCATGTCGTAAATGCACAAATCGGTATTATCAACATATAGATGCGGTGGAGACTCATTTGATTGTGAATAGATTTGATTTGAATTACACCGAATGGATATTTCATGGGGAAGAAGATCCATTTTTTAAACATGTGCAAGCTGAGCATAATGATGATAATTCACAAGCAGAGGACATTGATGATGTTGAAGAAATGTTAGATGACATTTATAGGGGGACATTTCCAGATGCAAATATAGGTGAATCCTCCACTTCTCCAGGTCCATCAAACAATGATTACAAAGCAAGACCTTTTGATCAGTTGTGGGAAGATGCCCAACGTGAGCTTTATCCAGGTTGCAAGAAGTTTTCTAAACTCTCTTTTTGTATGAAGCTGCTTCATATAAAGACACTTTGCAATTGGAGTGATAAGTCGTTTGATTTGATGATTGACTTGATAAAGCAGGCGCTTCCAGATGGGGAGTCATTGCCAAAATCGTATTATGAAGCAAAGCAGTTTAGGCGAGACTTGGGTTTTAGCTATGAGTTAATACATGTATGCAAAAAAGTCTGTACACTTTTCTGGAAGGAACATGCTGATAAAGAAGAATACCCAAAATGTCATACTTCAAGATGGAAAGAGAACAACGGTAAAGGTAAAAAAATTCCTTGGAAGGTCTTAAGGTATTTCCCAATTAAACCAAGGTTGCAGCGATTGTTTATGTCAAAAGATATAGCTAAAGACATGAGGTGGCACAAAGATGAGCGACTTGAAGATGAAGATTACCTTAGACATCCTGCTGATTCAATAGTGTGGAAAGAGTTTGATAAAAAACATGCTTGGTTTGCTGCAGATTCCCGAAATGTGCGACTTGGTTTAGCAAGCGATGGGTTCAATCCATTTGGTAACATGAGTACATCATATAGCATGTGGCCAGTAGTACTTATGCCATATAATTTACCTCCATGGAGGTGTATGAAGGATCCGTATATGATTTTGTCCTTACTTATTCCTGGACGTAAGGCACCTGGAAACAAAATTGATGTGTACTTGCGGCCATTGGTGGATGATTTAAAAGAATTATGGAATGAAGGCATCAAGACGTATGACGCATCAACACAACATTCATTTAAGTTGCATGCAGCGTTATTATGGACTATAAATGATTTTCCTGCATATGCAAACTTATCTGGGTGGTCTACCAAGGGAAAGTTAGCATGTCCCATATGTAACGAGAATACAGAGTCGAGTTATTTGAAGGCTAGCCATAAATTGTGTTACATGGGTCATCGTCGATTCTTACCTCTAGAGCATAACTGGCGTAAAAAAAAAGAATTTTTTGATGGAACTGAAGAGCATAGGATAGCCCCTAATGAATTATCAGGAGATCAACTGTTACAACAACTAATGAATGTTCCAGAAGTGCAATTTGGAAATGATGAAGCTACAAGAAAAAGAAAGCGCACAAAGATTGAGTTGAATTGGACAAAGAAAAGTATTTTTTTTGAGTTACCTTACTGGTCAACATTGAAACTAAGACATAACTTAGATGTCATGCATATTGAGAAGAATATATGTGACAGTGTCTTAGGTACACTGATGTATGATAGTGGAAAAGGGAAAAATAAAGACACTTTTAAGGCACGAAAGGATTTAGAAGATATGGGCATACGTAAAGAATTGCACTTACAGAAAACTGGTACATCTACAAAAATGCCACAAGCAAAGTATACATTGACAAAAGTTGAGAATACAAGATTTTGTGATTGGCTGAAAAATGTGAAGTTTCCTGATGGATATGCATCTAACATTAGTAGATGCATGAACACCAATGAGGGTACGATTTCAGGAATGAAAAGCCATGATTTTCATGTACTCTTACAACGATTACTTCCTGTTGCAATTCGTGGATATTTTAATGATAACATACGTACAACATTGACTGAATTGTGTTTATTTTTTAAGGACTTGTGTTCACGAACATTGAAGTTAGATGTCTTAAATAAAATGAAGGAAGACATAGTTGTGATTTTATGCAAAATGGAAATGATATTCCCACCTGCATTTTTTGATATAATGGTACATCTAGCTCTTCATTTACCTCGAGAGGTAGAGCTTGCAGGCCCTGTTCAATTTCGCTGGATGTATCCAATTGAAAGGTTTCTTGGTAAATTAAAGCGGTTTGTGCGAAATAGAGCACGTCCAGAAGGGTCAATTGCTGAGGGATATTTATCTATTGAATGTTTGACATTCTGCTCCATGTATCTTCGTGAGATTGAGACAGTATGGAGTTGTGAGGAGCGGAATAGCGACAGGTGCCAGGGGGAAAGGGATGTAGGCTTGTCTGTTTTTTCACAACCAGTACGTCCTTTAGGAGCAGCAAAATATGTAAGACTTGATGAAATGCATCTCACACGGGCTCGATGGTATGTGCTTAGCAATTGCTCAGAAATTGATTCGTACAAAACATAAGTGTTTCATTGAAATTTTTTTTTTCAATTTTCATGTTACTTAGCAATAAAATGAAGTGCTTATATGTTTTTATTATGTAGTAAGCATTATTTGAAGATTCATTGATTTTTTTTTTTAAAGAAAATTTTCATGTTATTTGAAAATAAAATGAAGTGTTTTTACGTATTTGTAATGTAGTGAGCATTATTTGGAGATTGAGGGAGAAGGAATCATTGACATTGATTATAAGCATGAAGTTGAATTCGAAAATTGGTTCAAAAATCGTATATGTGGGAGTAATGCGACAAATGTGTCAAAAGAATTATATAGTCTTGCGTGCGGATCTGATGCTCTAGTTGCAGTTTACCAAGGTTGCATTGTGAATGGTGTTAGGTTCCACACAAAAGATCGTGAACATATTCGTCGTACTCAGAATAGTGGTGTCTTTGTTTCAGGTGAAGAAGGTGGAACAAAAACTGAGTACTATGGTGAGTTGAGGAATGTTTTGGAGCTAACCTACTTGGGCAATAATCATGTATATTTATTTGAGTGTGATTGGTGGGACACTAGGGATGGAACAGGAATGCAAAGGGATGAGCATTGTACAAGTGTGAATACATCTCGTACATGGTATCATTCTGACCCATTTATCCTAGCATGCCAAGCTTCACAAGTTTTTTACTTGAATGATACCAAATTAGGGAGTAGTTGGCGAGTGGTGCAACATATGACACATAGAAATATGTATGATATTCCCACAGGCACAGAGAAAGTGCATGAAGAAAATGAAGAAGATAATGGTGATGCGGTATACCAAGAAAGTGAATGTATTGGGGTTAATGCAACAGTTCAACAAGAAAATGATGAAGACTTAACTTTGTTACATAGAGATGGTGTGCCAGCAATAGATTTGGGGGACTTAATACCTGTTGATGATGTATATGTGCAACTTGATGAAAGTACGTTCATCAATAATGACTTGTCGAATGAGGAATGGGATACAGATTCCAACAATGAAGAAGAAACATATAATGATGACGATGTTTCAAGCTCAGATCAAGAAAAAGATTTATCTAGCAATGATGAATCTATTGGAGATCTTGGGGATGAAGATTAAGTTGAGTTTTGATGCAGGTTAAGTTTTGTTAAATACATAAAGCTTTCATATCTTCTTAGCTATGGTATTTTTGAAAAATAAAAATTTTAAAGTTTTACTTGGATGTTAAAATTATTTTGTACACATTTTTGTCATCTACTTTATCTCACCTTTACATTGGTTTATTCTTTTTATTTCAGGTTAAAATGTCGCACGCCTTGGGCTATTGATGATGTTGAGGGGAGATACTTTTCATTGCAAACTTGGTTGTATATCTTCTTGAGGAATTTGTCATTATTTTATTATTATTTGAGAGAGTAAACTTGAATTTAAATTATATATATGATATAGAACTTAGTTATTGTTTTTCCTCATTAGTAGTTATTGATTGAGTAGTTGTTATGCTTATATGAGTATTTGTGATAGAAAATTTGTGATGTGTGGAATTATGGTTTATTAAAGTCGGATTATTATGGCAGCGACCTGATTGTCCTTATCATGGGTTCCTCTTTTTTGGCCCAATTTTAAGCTCCTGTTTATAACATGCAAATAACACCTTGTCTTCTACATCATGAAAATCTATTTGGCAAAATCTAATTCACAAATGGCTAGCATGTGATCCTTGTAGAAGATCTAGCTACTTGACCCACTCATGCTGTGAAAGTTCCTAATTCATTTGCAAAATATACTACACAATTGTCTGGTATTAAAGCACATTGTTTATGTGTCATTCTACATTTTGACAAGTGTCTGCACTTTTGGAACTCATTGTTGTGTTTGTTTGTTTGTTTGGATAGGAGATTGAGAATGAGAAACTTAAGTTAGAACATGCTTAGCTTTCAGAGGAGAATAGTGGGTTATGTGTGTAGAATCAAAAATTGGCTAAAGAGGCTTTTTAAGCAAAAGAACTAGTTTCTACTGCTATTGTGGAGCTGAACAATTTGGTTGGTGAAATGTCAAAGCCCTCCAACATTTCGGTTTCAGGTCTCTTGGTCTTCAAAGGCTGTGAGTAGTCTCCCTTTTTTTTTTCCTCATTTTATGTTTACTTTTATAATTCAATGTTATTGTAAATTATTCCGTATAAATCTAAAATTTTAAAGGTGTCATCAGATGCCATTTCCTTGTAAAACCATGAAGAAGCTTGACATATTCTTGTTTATTAGGATGCTTGTCTTTTAGTTCTATCTTGCCCCTAATTTTCTTACACTTACAAATTAAACATTGCATCCAAATTTCTATTTCTCATTTTTTATTTGCAAAAGTGAACAAAATTTGCAATCATGCAAACTTATATAGGTATACTCAAACGTTAACTAATGTCATAATTGAAATCCAAGAAAGAAAAAAGCATGCTATAAAGCATTGTTGTTTGCAGTTGGGATTGTTATCAAGGGTTTAACAAGGCCCTCAAGAGGGGCTTACGTGTTCCTTGGTCTAAAGTGTGTGTGTACAAGTTGTGCCAGCAGAAATACTGTTAAGTCTTCTTGGATTTCAACAAAATGAATGTCAGAAAGTCCTACAATCAAGGTGGTGATAAACCCTCATAGAAAAAAATCCCCAAAACAATTGTTACATAATTCAAGTCTAAATAAAAAATAAAATAAAAAAACCATAACCCAATTACTTATGGTATGATATTCTGAGTAAAATAAACTTCATGCTTTAGGTAGCATTGATCACCATTTCTTTGATTTGGTCTCTTAAATTTTCAATTACAACCTCTTGAGAGTGATGAAACTAGCATAGAGGTCAAAGATCAAACAAGGATATTCTAGAATTGGAGTCTAGTTTTGATGTGGGACCTAATTGGCACCATTCAGAAGCTTTTTTTCGTCATTGTTGAGTCTTAGCAAGATGCATAATTTGGCAAATTCAAGATTTACTAAAATGAGAATTAATTGGCTGTACCAAGCTCATGAGTCTTCTTTTTAATTTTCAAGTCCTTTTTCCTTTAATAGTTCTTCTATTTCTTAAGGCCTTAGATAACCAACCAAATTCATATAGAGATTCAGAGTTTAAGAAAACTCTAGCAGCTTTTCTTATAGCTTTGTGGGTGTGATTGCAGATTGAGAGTTTAAGAAAACAGATGAACGTTTTTGACATCTTTTAATGAAAAATTAAATGCAAAAGGAATGATGGAAAAGATTCTTTGTGATAATTGAACTATCATAACATTTTAAATTGTTACTTTTCTTTCACCTTCAATTTAATTTAATGACTTTATTGCCTCCAAACCATTTGCTGAAGTGTTAACTTCTGTTGGGTCTTGTTTTGAAGGTTATGTTGAAAGTACCAATGGTGGTTCGTCTTGAAGGCACAAACGTGATCAGAAAAGAGCACAATCTTGCTCTTTTGTTCAACTTGTAAGTCCAAGGCGTTTACCGGACACTATGTGAAAGAAAGAAAGTTTTTATTTTTATTTTTTATAGAAGAAGAAACTAAACTCAAAGTCTGACACTTTAACTTTAGGGAGTGTCAAAGTTCACATCTTTCCTGGTTGTGTTAAAAAGCTTTTCTTATAGCTTTGTGGGTGTGATTGCAGATTGAGAGTTTAAGAAAACAGATGAACGTTTTTGACATCTTTTAATGAAAAATTAAATGCAAAAGGAATGATGGAAAAGATTCTTTGTGATAATTGAACTATCATAACATTTTAAATTGTTACTTTTCTTTCACCTTCAATTTAATTTAATGACTTTATTGCCTCCAAACCATTTGCTGAAGTGTTAACTTCTGTTGGGTCTTGTTTTGAAGGTTATGTTGAAAGTACCAATGGTGGTTCGTCTTGAAGGCACAAACGTGATCAGAAAAGAGCACAATCTTGCTCTTTTGTTCAACTTGTAAGTCCAAGGCGTTTACCGGACACTATGTGAAAGAAAGAAAGTTTTTATTTTTATTTTTTATAGAAGAAGAAACTAAACTCAAAGTCTGACACTTTAACTTTAGGGAGTGTCAAAGTTCACATCTTTCCTGGTTGTGTTAAATTGAGGTACTTTTGATGATCTCTCTTCATTTTACCTTCTGGGCATTCCTTAATTTTGGCAAACAAGTTGTGGGTATCTTTGAAAATCAGCAATTGTTTCATGGTTCAATTGTGGGTTTCTGTGTCTTAGAGTTTCATGGGTTTTGAATGATTTTTGGAGTTTTTGTGTGTTTTGGGTGTAATTGATTGGTGAATTGTAGAAAGGGTCTTTATTTAATTTGAGTTATGGAGTACTTTTTAAAAGGAAACTAGTTTGGAAATATTGAGAAAATTGGATATGGAATTTTAGCGGTTACTTTTCTTTTCTTTTTCTTCTTTGTCTTGTTCCTTGTTGGCTCTTGTTTTGTGTTTTGTTCATTGCAACAAGTTTCAGCTTGGTTGCATATCTTCATGAGGAATTCGTTATCATTTGATTATTATTTGAGTGAATAGATTGGAGCTTTTATTATGTATATGATATTGAACTTGGGTATTATTTTCCCTTATTAGTAGTTATTGATTGAGCAATTGTTATGCTTATATGAGTATTTGTGATTGAAACTTTTTTATGTGCATAGGATTGTGCTTTGTTATTTCCCAATAGGTACCCATGTAAAATCTAGAATGTAAATTTTAGAGAAAAATTAAAAAAAAAATGTAAAATATTATTAGCGACGACAATGTCATCGCTAATATTTTATCATATCATTAGTGACAACAAATAATATCATCGCTAATATGCAATTTTTAGTAATGACATGTTTGTGGTCACTTATATATCATTATCTGTGACGACAGCAAGTGTCATCGCTAGTAATGACATATTAGCGACAACAAAAATGTCGTCGTTAATAATAATCTACTAGCGATAACAAAAAAATTCATCACTACTAATGAGCTAGTAGCGATGACATTTCGTTTTGGGGTCTCGAGTTATTTATGACGAGAATTGTCACTATTAGCGACGATTTTGTCATTGTAAATAGTATTGTATTTGCGACGACATTAAATCGTCACTAAAAAACTTTTTTGTTACCAAGTTCGTTTAACGAAAGTTAGCGACGACATTTTTCGTCGCAAATATAATTAGCGACGATATTTAAAGCATTAGTGACGACTATATGCCATCGCTAAAGACCAAATTTCTTGTAGTGCCTGTACTATCTGATAAAATTTATTTTTGTGGTAATTTCATGAATATTATTGATTGAGAAACAACAATACATAGAGTTAGAGGACCCTAAACCAACAGTTATAAGACAAGCTATTACAGATGAACAAACAGCTGCAACCAATTAGATGATTATAGAGATGGACATAACAATTGCTACTGTTCTAACAGATCACAGATACAAGATAGTTTTTCTGACATACAATATGATAAAAATTTTCTAAATACATATCATAAAAAACAAAATATAGTTGGAATTTCAATAACCAAAACGTTCAATGTGTATGTTCCATTTTAGGACCAAATAAGCAAAAACAATAATAATAATAATAATAAGACTCAAAATCCTGTTTTAATTTTGTTTTCCTCCACTTTCTTGTATTTCTTAAAGTTGATTAAGTACTACCTATAACTGAGTTTTGTAATTCAACTAGCACTCTCGTACTTCTAATGAAAACATTCAGAATTCAAATCTCTCATTCTCATTGTACTATAAAGGAAAAAAAAAGTTTGATTGAGTACCCAATCGGCTAAACAAATGTAAATATTTCTAGCATATAATGGCTAATTAACCTGCATGCATAACCAGTATAGTATCATACTTCAACAGTAACTTCCTCAAAGCAGCAACTGATTTCAATTAGTCCGAAACCTTTGTGACACCAATTCCCTCCTCTTCATGATCATTATAATACTCTTTAATGAATTGAATTGTGCTACCTTCTCGCATAGGTGAAGAAGAGGAGTCATTTACAACAAAAATAGTGAGGCCTGGCTAACTTGGGTTGGGCTTGAGCCAGAGGCCCACATGGTGGATGTTGTCGACAATCTCAACAACACAAAGACGAATAAAGGAATTGTCAACAACAACGCGATAGATGTATACTATGATTACTATCATGAGAAAGAAAGGGAAAAAAAAACAACTATATTAGTAATACAATGTTGAAAATGGTGACCACAGAAATGAGAAAATCTAATAACAAACTAAACAATATAATTCTATAATTGAGGCCAGTATCAAACAAAGAAGCACCACAACGCTTGCTGGAAATAAGTTATGAAGCCAGAGGCCAAGTAATTTTCATCTAGGGACCTGCGATTCACTCATCAGACAAATCACATCATTCCACACCAATTCTATCAATTCATTCTCAAGAGCCAATCTCAACCATTGCGATTTCTTATTTCTCACAAATTTGCACAGCCGTCCATATTTTATGCAAGGGAGTCAATACCGTATTGGACATTGTACCGGTTTGCCCAGCGGTACGGTATATTTTGGATACCGGTCAATACCGGTGTACCGTTTCAGGTTTACCGCTATTTTTTATATTTTTAAATAAATATATATATATGTATGTGTGTGTATATATATTATAATAAATATAAAAATTTACCATAAAACATTTCCTCAATTCAAAACTAATTATTCATAATTTTAGACTTTAGTATCAATTAAAAGAAAAAAAAAAAACACACAATATAAAAAATAGAAAGCTTAAAAATTACCATTACATACTAAGAAAACAAATAATACTAATAAGTTAATGCAAATAAGTTACCATTCTACCTTAACAAAAATTCAAAAATTACAAAACTTAAAAAAAAAAAAAAAAAACTTTTTTCTGTACCGGCCGGTATTGCCCGAAATTGGCCGGTATGGCCGGTACATGGCTGGTATTTAAACCGGTACGAAACATTGATGTTTCGATACCGGAATGCAACCGGTACAGCCGGTACCGGTACGGTATCGACTTCCTTGATTTTATGACAATTTAATCTATCATCAAAATAAATGAATTTGGGATTCGTTAAAAAAAAAAAAAAAAAAAAATTGGGATTCAAATTATTGCCCTATTTAATCTATCATCAAAATAAATGAATTTGGGATTCGTTAAAAAAAAAAAAAAAAAAAAATTGGGATTCAAATTATTGCCCTGCGTTAATGGAATCTTTGTGGTGCTTTTTTGTATGTGATTTGAGTCCCCACCTGTCCTACTATCTATCTTAAATAATAATAATAATAATAATAACAAATAAATAAATATATAAAGAATATAAATATGAATTATGTCACAAATACTGCTGCTAAGGGTAATTAGACTATTTGATTATATATGTGTGCAAATTACCTTAGAATTTGTTTGGTTATATAGGATTGTTTTTGTACGTTTTTAGACTCCTTAAAACACAAGTTGTTTAACTTAGTTATTTAGCCAAGTGATTACTTAGATAAATTATTCAAATCTAGGTTAACACAAATAAATTATATCAAGTAAAAAATGAGGAAAATAAAGAACACAATATTATAATAACCGAGGAAAACCAAACCGGTAAAAAACTTAGAGAGGATTTAACCGAACTATTCTTAAGGTAAAAAGCAAATCCACTATGAAAAAAATTGAAATTTATATAATAGAACTTAGATCACTAACATTCTATTGCTATCTAGAGTAGAAAACTTACTACCATGACCCCATGATAGCTCCGAGTCTACGGACTATTTCTTTCCTTGGCCTTTGCAACACAAGCACCCACACTTGATAAAAAAACACAAACTCTCCTGTTTGTGACTCCAAGATCACCCTTGAAGGTTTAGATCATTAGCACCTTTGATGACTAGAGAAGGCAGCAACTTCTACAACATATTGAGATTCTCTAAGGAATAACACTGATAGAAGACATGAGAGAGCTTTTTGGGTACGAAACCCTAGATCTACAAAAGAGACACAAGATGCACTCTAATTTCTCTGTGAAAAGCCTTTTAAAAATGTGCGTAGGGTTTCCTTTATATACTAGGAGAAGTAGATTTGAAACCCTAATCCTTAATGGGCTTGAACTGCTGTTTAGGCAGACCTAATTCTACAGATAAGTGTTTTGATTGGTCAAGCCTGTCTTTCGATCTATCGAACTAGGCAGTTTCTGAATTCTATTTTCTCTAGCTTGCTTGTTCTTGGATCTTGACTTGAATCTCCTTCAGTATTATCTAATAATACTTATAAACTCTAAGATCTATATCTAGACAAGTTTGTGTTCACGATTTGCCAATTGTTTTTAACTTTTAGAACCTAACAATTTTTTAGGTGAAGAATCCAAAAAGATATTCTCCTATTAAATTCTTCTACTCCTTCCCAATTTTAGTTAAATGTGTAGCATTTTTATTTATTTTTTTAAATAAGTTTTTTATTTTTATTTATTTATTTTTTTAGAGAATTTCAACCTATGGCATCCCTCCTGATGACAGCTCTTTATCATTAAATCAAAACACCAATTAGTTTTTGTTGTAGACAGGAATTAAATCACAAATCTCTTATTTAACCATCAAAGACTTTACTAGTTAAGCTAACTAGAACCCACATTTTGAAAATAAGTTGAATGTGTAACATGTGATATTTGTTTGATTTTAAATGCAATTTTTCCTACATCTAAATAAAAATTGAAGAGATCTGCACAATTAATTAATGGGGGAGCTATATTAACGTTGCATAAGTTAGAGCACAAATAAAACTTCTTTATTATTTATCTCAAGGACATTTTTAATAATCATGACAAGATTACAATTAAAACCATGATCATTCACTGAAATGTGGCAGCTTTCTTTATTATATACATCATGGCCACATAAATTAAAAGAAATACTTATGTATTTTCAGAGTACGGAGAATGATGCTCCCTACTCTCACATTCATATTGGGGTTTACTCATTAAATTCGTGATGAAATTTATCTTAAATGTGAGAGTGGAACACTATTTATTTATGCTCTAGGAGTATCTAATAATTTTCCGTAAATTAATAATAACATGGTAAAAATTGGATCCAGTACTTAATTGCATTGGACCCATCCGAATCATGATACGTGACCTTGATGGATCTAGTGAAATTAAACATTGAACCCAATCCAAGTCCATAACACCATAAGTCACAATTTGTACGTATCATATAAATTTGATATGTGTCAATTTAGTTTTCAAAAAAAAGAAAAAAAAAAGAAAAAAAAAAGTTGTCAATTTAAATGTCTTCCATGTGCCTGTATCTAGGCAATGGCACATTAAATTTTTTATTGCATTCTTGATTCTCTCCTAAATAAATGGGATTTTAAATATGTAGTATTGATTTGCTTATTTAAATTATTTCTTAACAACCTCTAATTTTCACTTTTAAAAAATAGAAAAAAGGAAAGATAGCCTCTAGGTTTTAGTTTTTACGTTGATTTGTTTTGTGACATAACGCTTAGAAATTAGACAATTTATTAATTTCATTTATCATCAATAGGCATTATTGGTTGTGTTTATTTTTAATGTCTTGGGATTTAGTGGACAATTAGAACCTATAATAAACATGAGTAATCTCTTTCGTATAAAAGCCATTGTCTTTTTGAATTACCCTTAAAAACCTTTGCCTATCATATAACACAAGGAATCACCTTTTATTCACAGAAAATCTAGGTGAACTTTCGTCTTCCCATCTTTCCTTCTACTGTTTCTTTTCACTCCCAGCACTTAAACAGTTTCCTGGTTTTCTTTTTTTTTTTCACAAGATTTTTGATCTTCTTTTAAACTCTTTTGACTCCCACAACCTTTTTTTTTTTCAATTCCTTAGATTAACCTGTTCAAGCCTTTGTTTCCCATCAAAGCCCAACACAATTTAATCCAATTGGAAAAGCCAACACCTATGCAGGCAATGTCACTGTCTTTTTTGGATCCTACTCAAATGGCCATCATGAGCAAGCCACATCTATGCCCATTGCAAAACAGGTATTTCATGGGGACTTTTACGTTATAGTTTCAGTTTTTGAAACCTTAATTGGTATATTAGCATGTGGGATTGCATTATCAATTGTAGATTGGCATGTATTATTGCCTTTTTTTTTTCTTGAGCTTTTGGATATGCGAAATTTGTACACCTTTTTTAGGTTTTGTAGCTTGAGGATATTTTTATGGATTCGGACCAGTAAAATATGTTAATTTAGCCAAAGCTATGTATGAACTACTGGGTAAGAGAAAAAAGTCGTTTTTAGATCATCGAGGTATGAACTTCTACGATTATGATCTTTTTCCTTCCAAAATTCACCATGCATGCTATCACTCTCGCTTTGTTCAAATGCTATTGTTCTTACATGTATGTTTAATTTTATTCTTTGCTTAATGCCTGCAGATAAATATGCTAGAAGGTTTTTAGTAAATTGCATTATAGTTCAATTACAATTTTTCTCCTCGTTTACTATACATGTGATAGTTGCCTCATTTTGCATGAAGGTACATAAATGTTTCCATTAGTATATAAGTATAGTTAGATCAGCTTCTTTTTTGTGCAACTCACACATTTAAATACAAAAAACAGTTCTACGTTGGCCTTGGATGCTTCATTAGGTGTAATGGGGAAAATCAGCTAGAGATCTACAGTTATTGCAAGGATCTACAGTTACTCCAAGCGACGGACGAATAGTCGTTGCATCACTAAATGAGCTAGAAGTTATGCCAATCCTCCAAATGTACACCATTTATGGGATAACATCCAAACAACAAGAAATACTCAACTATAAAAGGAAACACAACCCTTGGGCCTAACCCCTTCTCCCTTTTTTATACTCTCTCGTTAGTGGACCTGAAATGATGAGAGAATATCTTGTTGGCATGTGAGTCCCTCTACCTGTGGTGACTGGGTGGTCTTTCGAGTCTAAATTATTGTTCTAGCCTATCTAATCCCATGTTAGAGGTGGGGTCCATTGTTCTATTGATGGCACAATTTTCTTGTTACTTGAACTCGACGCCGAATCTTTTGCTCTGCAGGCAACTCTCCTAAGACACTACTTCTCTTTCTCAGTAGACATAGGAGATCTACTCAGATGCCATGGAAAATGTCATGGTCTTGGTAATTCAGCTTGGTCCCCCAGGTTTACAAGATGGGCTTGTAGCTGATGGTCCTTGGCCCAAGTCTTCTATTGGCAAAATTTGGTCCTATTCGGTATGGGCCAAACCTTGTTCTCCTACACGATCCCTTGTCAAAGCTAACACCTACTTGTATTTGTCACGTTTTTGACCTAACATACTACTCCTTTTTCACACTGAAAATAGGAAATTGTCGCATCCTATGAAAAGCTAGGCACACGAGATCTTTTAAATAATCATCATATCAGAATTTATGTTTCATTAAAAAATAGTTCTATATGAACCTATACAGTTCTAATTCTTGTTATTACTGACATTGTTCATATTAATTGATGTAGGACAAAATATTCTAATTAATTTCTGTAATCTTTTATATTTGATATTTTTATGTAATTTTTGTTATTTTAGGTTTAGGGCATTTATTTCCTTGTTTTTAGGTGTTTTTAATGTTGTTTAGTCAAATTAGGGTTTTATATGTTTTCGTAGCCGCCTTAGGGTTTCTAGTTGCCATAGGTTTTGTTTTTACTATTTAAACGCATTGTAGCCTCCAAAGGCAATTCAGTTTTCAGATCAATAAACACAGACTTTTGTCAATTTTTTTTTTTTCTGGTGGATTCCAGTTTTATCTCCTTGTGGATTTAGGGAAACCCCTTGTGGATTCGAGGTTCACTACCAGAAACTAACAGTTTAGTTTCTGTTTCATCAAGAGAGCATCGTGTGTGCTTCTCTTCAGGCTTCCGCGACATCAGTTGGTATCAGAGCCTTGACTTACCCTGGTCTGATGGCTAATCGGCGAGACGGTAACCACCATAACAATGACGGCGGTGACGACGTCAACAACCCAGTCCTCACTAGGGTTGAGTTCCTCAAGTTTCGTGAAGAGGCTCGTGATGAGCAACAATTTCATGAAAAGAGTCAGAAAATTATGGGTGAAATCAAGCAAAAGATTGCTACTCTTCTTGCTAGGAAATCATCTCACAACAACAATGTTCAATATATTCAAAGACGCACTCCTAACTACAAGAAAATTTCATTCTTTGATGGAGATATGTGTAGGATGGATTTTATTGACTGGCTTCTTGATTTAGAAGAGTATTTTAATTTTTGGAAGATTTGTGATGAAGAAAAGGTGCGGCTTGCATCTAATAAATTAGACAATGAAGCAGAAGAATGGTGGGAAGACATTCAAATTGATAGAAAGCAACGAGGTAAGCATCCAATTCGCTCTTGGCAAAGAATGAAAAGAGTATTAATTGATTTATGGTTTCCTAATGACTATTATGATATACTAGATTATACAAGTATTGATTATAAATCTGTGTATTCATATGAAAAACAATATATTCGAAACCAAAATTATGACAGCCAAGTCCATGTGTCAAGTAAAGGAAAGGGTTTGAGGGTTGAGAAGAAGCAGCCTATTTTTAAAGAAAATTTTGAAGTGGTTAAAAAAAATCAAGATTTGCTACAAGTTATTGAATTGAAGATTGAAAATACCACTTGTCAAAAATTTGAAGAAGAGGTCAAAGAAACGAAGGTTGAGTTGATTGTGAATAATGACAGGAATGAAGATATGGTAATTATTGAGAACGTTGTGGGAGATTCAATTGAGGTCAAATATGAGGATGAGTCCACAACTCACAATCCTCAGGTCTCAGTTGATTTGTTGAAGATGACTACACAATATGTTGATTTTCTTGGAGTAGAAAATTTTAATTTTACTATCAACCCTTTGTTGATTGATGTTGCAAATAAATTGAAGATTCATAAGAAGAAATTTTATGCTACACTTTATAACAGTTTCAAGTTTCAGAACCGGATCAAGTTATTAAAACATTCAAAGTATTTGTTTATTTGGACTGAAAGATTTCAGATTTCAAGAATGAACTCGAGGA
The DNA here is from genome assembly GCF_002906115.3 of Quercus suber. Taxonomy (NCBI): domain Eukaryota; kingdom Viridiplantae; phylum Streptophyta; class Magnoliopsida; order Fagales; family Fagaceae; genus Quercus; species Quercus suber. The sequence continues at coordinate 1,253,179 of NW_027069517.1, forward strand.
CGAGTTTATTTCAAGTGGAGGGGTCTGATGTAGGACAAAATATTCTAATTAATTTCTGTAATCTTTTATATTTGGTATTTTTATGTAATTTTTGTTATTTTAGGTTTAGGGCATTTATTTCCTTGTTTTTAGGTGTTTTTAATGTTGTTTAGTCAAATTAGGGTTTTATATGCTTTCGTAGCCGCCTTAGGGTTTCTAGTTGCCCTAGGTTTTGTTTTTACTATTTAAACGCATTGTAGCCTCCAAAGACAATTCAGTTTTCAGATCAATAAACACAGACTTTTGTCAAATTTTCTTTTCTGGTGGATTCCAGTTTTATCTCCTCGTGGATTCAGGGAAACCCCTCGTGGATTCGAGGTTCACTACCAGAAACTAACAGTTTAGTTTCTGTTTCATCAAGAGAGCATCGTGTGTGCTTCTCTTCAGGCTTCCGCGACATCATTAATATTTTTTTTATCATTAATTTGAGAAAAAATTGAAGAAATAAAAATTTGGCCTAAATTATATATAAAAACCCTATAGTGATGTAGTCATTGTACAATGTTTAGCACTCTAGTTGCTTTTCCTTTAGGTCCTTATATCTTAGGCAATGTGTATGCACATTTAGACTACTTTGTTCTTGAGAGGAGTTTCCCTTTCCACCTGGCTAGTTTCTAACCCACCCTTTCTTTAATTTTTGTAAATACATATTTTTATTTTATTTATTTATTTTTTATCTTCCAATGATAGAAGGTAGGCCAAGGTATTTGGTATGTCACAAGTCTTATAAGGGTCCCAAAATGTTTAGGACTTCCTCTTTTATCTCTTGGATGTTTTGGGGCAAAAAAACACAAATAATATATTTTTCTATGTTGAGTTTTTTCCTTGAGGTCTATTCATATATTTGGAGGACTATTTTGAGTTCCTAACATTTTTAGATGTTTTCTTTGCAATAGAGGAGGCTATTTTTTGTAAAGAAGAGGTGAGCAACCTTTGGACAACCTTGACAAAGAATTGCCATTGACTAGTTGGTTTCTAGCCGCTTAATGGATGTGTGGAAAAAAGCCCTCTACACAGAGTAAGAACAGGCTTGAGGAGAACGGATCACCTTGATGAAGGCCCCTAGTTGGCATGATATTTCCATTAGCAACATTGTTAATAAGCACTGAGTAGCAAACTGAGGAGATACACTGCATAATTGGATTAATCCACCTTGCATTAAAACCCAATCTCTCCATAACCCTTTGAATAAAACCCCATTTGACTTTATCAAAGGCCTTACTCTTATCAAGCGTAGTCACCATGAAACTGTCCTTACTAGATGTTTTGTGGTTTAGGTAGTGCATTAATTTAAAGGCAACTAGAACATTATCTGTGATAACTCTTTCTGAGGTGAAGGCACTTTGGTTTTCTATGATAATTTGGGGGTGCAAAGATTTAAGGCAGTTAGCTAGAGTCTTAGAGATGAGTTTGTAGATCACATTACATAGGAAAATCAGCCATTCGCTTGGGATTATTTGTTTTTGGGATGATGTCTATGTTTGTTCTGTTGATTTCTATTATAGGAAAATTGGAATTGTGAACATTCAGGTCCATGTTTGTAACATTATTTCCAACTATATTCCAATATTTTTAACAAAAAATAATAGACATACCATTTGGCCCAAGGGCCTTTGTGAGGTGATTCTGTTTAAGAGCTGATACCACTTCTTCCTTGGTGAATTCACAAGTTAGGTCTACATTCATGTCATCTATCACTTTGGTTGGGATAGTTGTTGTGACGTCATCAAGACAGCTTGGATGGAAGGTGGTATAGATGGTCTCAAACTAAGAGGTGGTTTCTTGGGCTCTACTCTCTTCATCATCACACCATTTGCTATATCCTCTACAAAGGCCCAAGATTGTGTCCTACTTTCGCCTTTCCGACGTATTGGTATGGAAGAATTTAGTGTTTTGATCACTCTATTTAAGCTAATGAGCTTTAGACCATTGGCCCATTAGGATTCCTCATCGTCTAAGGGTTCATTGATCTCTTTCCTTAGGTTGTTAATCTCTGCACTCAAAGAGCCATCTTTGTCATGGTGAATTAAGGAACTGGGAGCTTCCATTTTTGTTTGAATTTTCCCATATATGGTGGAATTCCATTTGGATAATTCTAAAGAAAAATGTTAGTCAATAAAAGCACAATTAGTGTGAAAACACTAATGCTTATTTAGACACCTAATTTCAAATTACGGCTTAATTGCTTTTACTCTAACTTATCCAAGTGCAGAACAAGAGTAAATGAAGCGCAATAAACCGAAACACTACTCTAAGCCATAAGCAAGTATAATAAACAATAAATGTAATGCTTAGAGAGTAGGGAAGAGAGATACAAATATAAGATAACACCGAAATGTGTTATCAAAGAGGAAACCGAAGTACTTGGCGAAAAACCACTTCGCGGCTCTCCAAGCCGAAATCGATTTACTAGTGAATAAGTTGGAGTACACAAATATCAAAAAGACCCTCCAAGCCTAATTTACCCAATGTGCTTGAGCCCTCCAATCTCCGGCTACCAATGGACTTTTCGGAGTCTTGTCTTCAGTAGTTATTTAGATTTCGCAATTCCGCCCAATTGCATCCGCCACTCAATGGCTTCTTCCAATACTTCCTATAGGCACCAAAACTTCTCTCATCATTCAGAATGAGTGAGGTAAGTGTTTGGGCTAAGAACCTCTCAAGGATGTGTAGATAGAAAGGTAGGAGTAAGTGGAAATTCTAGTGAAATGATGTAGAGGATTGTGGGCAAACAATCTCTAACTCTCAAGCGTTTGGCTAGAGTTTTCTTTCTCAAAAGTTTCTTGTGAATACTCCTTCAGCTTTTTACATTTTGTAGGTAATGAGGGCTTATATAGTGTTGGTGAAGGAATGAGAAAAGGCATACAAAAAAAAAAAAAAAAAAATCAGGCAGAGAGTTACGCAGGTCACTCGCGACTTGGCCTGAGTCGCGAATGACTCGCGAAATCCAGTCTGTCAAAAACTCTTTAAATTCCAGCATGTACTTCTCACGTGACTTGTTTCGCAGGTTAGCATTTATGAGCCAATTGTGAACTAGTCGTGAAATCCTCATCTTCACAAGTTCTTCACTAAACTCTCACACACAGCCCTTACATAAAATCCCACAAAAATACAAGGAAATGATTGAACAGAATTACAATCAAATTTAATACAGAATTAAAGCCAACAAAGAAATATAGTTGTAAATCATAATTTTACGGTCAACAAGATGATGAACCCCAATTGATGGACCCTTATTTCTCCAAATCTATCATACCACTACGAAGTGGCAAAGACTCTATCAAGTCTTAAGTATATTCTATCTTCCCCTTATTGCATGTTACACCAAGTGATGTCTAGCCCACAATAACCTAGATCTTTGAAAGCCACAACAATTCACTACATTCCGAAAGCCTTCCATTTGTTGTTGAGATCTTTGCTCTCTCCCAAACTTCTCTTCCATAGAAACAATTTCATTGAAATCACCCTAGTAGAGCCATGGGAGCTAGAAGTGATTATTGAGGAATTCGAGAAGGTTCCATGATTCACTTCTTTGGTGGGTTTCTAGATGGCCATAGAAGCCAGTATTCTCCATCTAAAATCATTATTGGGCATAGTAACCACGGTCTATATGGTTTTTAGTATAACTTTCAATTTCAAAATCAACATTGATCCCTGGACCATAAGAGGGCAATGTCTCCACTTCGACCCACGCTAAGAACAATGAGGCCGTTTGCGAAATCAATTCTTTTTATTATTCTTTCCATACACTTCAGTTTTAATTTTTTCTCCAATAGGAAGACAATATTGGGATTCTAGTGCCACATAAGATCGTGAGGTATAGGGGATTCATGGCTCTCAACAATGCTGTGTAGCAGCCACCTGCGAAATCCTCAATGTGGCTTACATTATTTACAACAAACCATTTTTTTCGAGCCGCTATTTCCTCTTCCTTCAAAAAATCCAATTTTCCTATATGTTTAAGCCCCAAAACATAAGCCTAGGCTTTCATCTCTGAGTGTTGGTTTTGGTCCTTTTCCTAGATATTTTTTTTCCATCGGCCCTTTCCTTTCAATTGCTTCTCAATTCCTAAGCCCAAATCTGCCCTGTTACATACCTTTGGGCTTTAATGGGCTGGTGGCTTCAACGGCCTCTCATTCTGATTGGGTTTGTTGGCCACCCGGGAGAAGGCATCCTCAATCCCTTTGCCGTTACCCGATCCACTTGATGGTGTTGATTTCTTTTCCTTTTTTTTGAATGATGATGTTGATGTGTTGTTAAATTAAGGATAAGCTGACGTATAAGACTTGCGCATGTTACTGATACTAGTTAGTTGTGTTCATTAGTTGTTGAATTGAATTTTTGATCTCAACAGGAAAAACTAAGAACCCCAATCAAGCACTTTAAATCAAAGTACGAATGACTTAAGGTGAACTTGTATCTAAAACTTTCTTATGACGTTGAGGTATTGTTAAACTAATGATAACCGATAACGTGAAAGACTTGCGCATGTTGCTGGTACTAGTTAATTTGTTGTGGTCATTAGTCGTTGAATGAATTTTTGCTCTTATCAAGAAAACTGAGAACCCCAATCATTCTTATCAGAAGAAAAATACCCCAATCATGCACATTGATTATACGTATGAATAAGAAAGGTGAACTTGTAGCTGATCATTTAAATTTTTTTAAATGTTTGTACAGTAAATCATCAATAAAACTCGGTATAGCCGACCACGCATTTAACTTAACTAGTAAGAAAAGTATCTACTTCTATTTCACAACTTCACACGGACAGTTCGCATTGTGATAATATATGGCCGAAATAAAATCGTGTGGTTGTGGAGGTACGCAGTTTAAACTTCCACTCCAAGTAATAGCAAGGTTGACTTTTAGCCTTTTAGGTTCTGTCTTCACATTACGATTTCTGAAATTATAAATACACATGCACCCTTAGCAACTTCCTCACTAAACTCACATCCATTATTCTGAGCTTTGATTTGAGCAATACTTTAGAAAATGTCTCACCACGGAAATCATCATCATACTCCACCCCACCGTGTGGGACATCATGGAGGACATGGACATGGACTTGGTCATGGCGGAAGAGGAGGGCATTGTCATGGTGGCGGTGGGCATCACGGCGGTCATGGTCATGGTCCTCATGGAGGGGGCCATCATCCTGGAGGAGGAGGAGGAGGAGGAGGAGGGCATTGTCGTGGTGGTGGAGGACATCAACCACATGCTCATCATGCTCATGGCGGAGAACATCACCCACATGCTCGTCGTGGTGGAGGAGGACATCACCCTCATGGTCATGGCGGAGGACATCACCCACGTGGTGGCGGACATGGACAACAACACATTTTCTTGTTAACGATGTGATATTTTGAACACCTATAGCTGGTGTGGTGACAGATATTAGGCAGCTATATGTAATAAATCAGTGTCCATTTTCTTCTAGATTTTAAAGTTAAACAATAAGCCCATAATATGTATTTCTGAAATTATGGGAATCATTTGTTGTTTAGCTGGTATATTGAACGCATATTTGATGTTTATATATGTACGACTTGAATTATAATGGGTTTCACGGCTGCCAATGGCATTGCTTATGAGGGAGCTCTGCAATTTACCATTTCATGAATCATTCGCTCTTTTCTCAATTTAGCATGCTGAGGTACAAATAAAATAAGTTTTCTGATGAATTTGAAACAATTTAGACATTTGCTAGATTGAACCTTGAAATGACAAAGTGCATCTAATCTAATTGGATTTCGTGCTTGAGACAACGATTTTGTCTATTACATAATCCGGTTATTCAGAGCTGGATCTCACTGGCTTCAATGAAACATTGATTCATCTCTCTCTCTCTCTCTCAAATTAGATTCCAATATATTTAATTTACGATCAATTTGTTCAAAAACCAAATCTAAATTCATTCTAGGGGTTCCTAAAAAAAAAAAAAAAAAATCATTTGAGAGTAAATTACAACAACCTACCCTGAGGTTTGGGCTGATCCAAAGCACATCTAATGGTTTTTAAAAGCTTATTAGCGAGAGCATATGACCCACGAAAGCCGTCGTATTTGCTTTTATTGCTAAAAGGGATTTTGTGACCATACCTTCGCTAATAGATAATTTACGAGTGCAATCCATTGTCATTCTGAACAAATCTGCCTTCACAAATATATTACCAAATGACAAGAATAGTCAATGACTTATTTTTAGCAAGGGAAAGTAGTACTGTCATTAACAACTATTTGTGAGAACATTTATACTCTCATAATTAGTTATTTGCGAATTTCAAATTGTTGCGAATTTCAAATTGACGATATACTCTTTAGAGACAAATAATGGCATTGCTAAAATTTATTTGTGAGGGTCTTTATGCCCTTGCAATTAATTTGGAACAATAGTGATGACATTAAGCTGTCACTTAAAATGTTTTTGTGAGGTGTGAAGTGATGTTACTATTTTTTAGATTGCGAGGGATGTTGTCGTTATTATAAAGTTATTTATGACCAAATTTTTATGTCATCGGTGAAGATATTTTATATAATTTTTGCAATATTTTATTTATTTATTTATAATTTATTTTATATAATTTTTGTTTAACTATCCTGTTATAATGGTACAATAATTATTAAATATTGATCCATCAAAAGATAAAATCTCATATCCAAAGGACATACACAGCCATGTATTTAAGAAAAATTGGAAAAAAAAAAAATCTCACTAAACTAGATTATCCATTTTCCAAAACTATACACTAATATTTGGAAAAGTTTTTTTTACAAAACATTCAAAAAATACAAAAATCCCACTGCATCAAATGATCAAACCAAGATCAACCCAATTAGATCTTGCATCACACAACACAATCAAACAAATCAACTCAACCAATGAATCATCAAACATCACACCTCAAACAGAGTAAAATTAAAAAATAAAAATAAAATTCAAAACAAATCCCAAAACCACAATGCCGAGCATCATGGACCCAACATCTGCCGTACTCCATAGTACTACCTATCTCTACCCACTCATCCTCCTCAAACCCAAATGGTTCCAACCATCCGAAATCACATGATTCACACCTCAAACCCAAAGAAATCCAAATAAAAATGTTTTTAGAGAAAAAAAACCCATACTCACGATGACAAGTTCCATCGGATTTGGGAGATTGTTGTTTTATACTTCTCTCATAATTATGCTTGTGATTTTGTCATGGATTGCTAAAGGGAGAGATTGTTAAGGTCATATTTTCTATGTAATTGGCTAATTCTTTGATAAAACGCACTTTACTTGTGATTTGGTAGATCTAAGTTGGTTTTAACGTATCAAGTAGAATGTTCTTCAAACATATCAAGTGGTATAATTAAAGACATGAAGGTTGATCTAATAAATAAGTGAAGAAGAGTTGTTTCATTAAAGCTTGACACAAGATGCTATCGAGGATTAATGGACAAGGTCGATGCGAGCTCAATCTATCGAGATCTACAATTTTAGAAATCTTAGATCTGAAATTCGGCCTATTATGACTTGAATTATTAGGGTTTCTCTTCTTACAACCCAAGTCATATATAAGGATTATTTTATATGTCATCAAGTATGGATACAGAGACCAAGAATTCCTATTCTTTGTGTGAAGTTGCTACATTTGTGCACCTTAGGATTTTGTAACTAAGTTCTTCTGATTTTCATCGTTTATGAAGTGAAGAACTTTACATCCAACAATAATCAATTAAGCTGCTAAAGTTAGTCACGTACTAGGATCCATACAAAGGAGTTAGTCATAGATTAGAGATTTGTGCAACAAAGGAAAGAAGTTTGCTACAAGATCAAGTCCAATTAGGTATTAGAGCAAAGGTTCAACTGTAGATTGATATTTTGGGGTAGTCTAGGGTAGTGCTAAGATTCCTTATACTTGTAACCACTTGGTTATTGATTAGTGAATTTTTGGAAGTGGTGAACTTAAATTCACCCAATGGGGGTTTTTGCCTTATGAGAGGTTTTCCCCATATGTCAACAAATCAGCTTGTTAATTTATTTTTCGATGCATATTAGTTATTTAGTGATTTGTTTGTGCCTTCAAGATTTGCATGTAATTTGACCTAATTAATCAACTTGAGAAATTGAATTAACTAACCAGGGTCAATCTATTTTAACCCAATAGGGCTCTTAGTGACGTGACTCTGTGTACTTGTGTTTCTAGGGTGAGGTGTATGTGTATGAGTCCCTTTTTCTTATTTTTATTTTAGGAGTCGCCACCAACCATTGATTTTGTGTTAGGTGTAATTGGTCACCTGCTAGTCTAATTCATTTTAAGTTACCTAATTAACTAAACCAATTTTAAGGATTTATTAATTAAGGTAAACCAAAAGTCTCAAACCAAAGATCTTAGACTCAGAAGTTCGGTTACGTGTAGGGAAGGTGTTAGGTGCCTCACACCGCTTATCCAAAGGATAGTATCTCATTTTAATTTATTTAAAATGTTTTCTTTTTAGTGAAGAAATAAGATACTTGGTATTTTGATTTTCGGAAAATTTTTTGTACAAACAATATACACACACACACACACACACATGTGAGTATTTATTCATGTATAACATACTATGTGAATATTTACAATCAAAGCATATGAGATAAATATATATAGCATGTGAAGGAGATTTACCACATAGCTAGAAATTTTATATAGCATGTGAATTTTTATGTCCTACATAGATAGCATGTGAATACTATGCACAATTAATATGTAAAAATAAAAGAAGAGAGTTGGAAGGGTAACACCATTCAAAAAAGATGACAATGGAGATATGTTAGTGCCAAATGTATGTTTTTAGACCCCTTAAAACACAATCGGATTAACCTAGTAAATTAGCTAAGTGATTACCTAGTCCAAATTTTAGATCTAGGATATCACAATCAAACAATCATATCATGTATAGCAGCGGAAAAATAAATAACACAAAGATATGATCACCTAGGAAAACCAAACCGGTAAAAAACCTGGGGAGGATTTAACCTAATTATCCTCAAAGTAAACCTGAATCCACTATAAAAAGAATCGAAGTTTTACAATAGAATTTAGACCACTAACATTCTATTGCTACCCACCAGTAGAAACTTACTGACACGACCACGTACAAACTCCAAGACCACAGACTCCTTCATTCTTAGATTCTCCAACAAGTACAAGCACTCCCGTTTGTGTATCTTTAAGCTCCTTAGTGCAACAACTGAATGATCATTAAGTTCTTGAAGAAATCTCCTCCTTGATAATCCTAAACTTGTGTGAAGGAAACTCCTCACAGATCTTACAAGAGATTCACACAAACAGCAATATGAGCTACCTTTAAAATGTGGTTAGGGTTTGCCTTATATACTTGGGGCAAAAACATAAAACCCTAAACGTTTTAGGAGTTAGGGCTGAGTTGGAAATCTGCAGAAAAAGAAAACGCATCTTCCCGATTTTCAATTGATCAAGCCTAAGCTTCGATCAATTGAGCCAAGCCGAAATGCACAGTAACTTCTGCATCAGCTCGATTCTAACTTTACATAAAAGAACCAACTTTAAGCAAGTCTAAACAAGACTAAACAACCTATTTTGATCATGGTTTGCCAACAATACACATTAGAGTTCTAAATACATGAAATCCTAAATCTTTAGAACCTAACAAACTCCCCATTTGGCAATCCGTGGAAAAACACAAACTAAAAGCTCAAAGTTTACAAAAAAAGCCCTTTATAAAACAAATCCAATCCTAACTACTATCCATTAGTTGCAAGTGTAGATAACAGCACGACTGAATCAACCTGTATTTCTTGAAATACTCAATAAACGCATAAACGCATGTGTGACAGAAAAACAGTAAATCAACAAATATGCAAACTAACTCTCTTCCTAAGTTAGATACATCGAAAACAATGTTAACTCCCCTAAATAGAACATTTTTGTATTTTCCACACATACTCCCACATTCCATCTAAATCTCCCTCTTTTTGTCACATATTGACAAAGATAACTCAAACAAAGAGTAACAAAGGTCAAGAGAAAAAATACAATCAAGGGAACACAAAACAAATCAACTCTATAGAAAATAGAGACAACTCCCTCTAGGAACAACAAAGGATAAAAACAAGCTTCGCCCCCTATAAAAATAGGAAAAACAAAACAAGTTTTGGGAAAAATAGTTTTGGGGAAAAGGAGGAGGTGGGGAAAACAAAACACACAAACCAAAGTTAAAAACTAAGGTGAGGATATACATGAAGAAAAATATTCTCTCTTTCAATAAAGGCAAACTTGACACTATGTGACTCATAAATAGTTGCATGAGTTGAGAAAATATTGCCACATTGATTATCCATCATATCTCTTTAAGAAAAGTATTTTTTGTAATTCACACATAAAAAATAGCATATACTAAAAAGTACATAACTCAAAAATTAATCAATCAATTATTAAATCAAGTTGAGTACCTAATTTAGCAAAGTGTATGCATGTGTGAAAACAATATGACTGCAAAACTGTAAGATAGATATAGAAAACAATGCAATGCATGTAAATCCTAAACATAAATGATGCATGAAAACATATGTCATGATGCATGCTCTAATGCAGTAAAACTAAGTTCAATATAAGTTCAAATTCACAAAATTGGCTTGAGCATAGAGTTTCTAACAAAAACCCCAAAATTTGAAAAACCACTTGTTCTTTTTTATAAAAAAATTGACCAATTGATCATCACACATATTAGAGGACAAATAATAATGATCAATTACATCAAATCAACAAGTCAATTTTATCAATTAAACCCAATTTGAACAAAATCCCCAATTCGGGTACATTTAAGCTCTAGAATTTCTAATTTCTCAAACTTTAAACACATTTTGCATTAAGATCAAGGAACTTTTAATCTCGAATGGCCACAATAAGATAACACACAATAAAATGGATTAAGTTTAGCAAAGAGTAACTTGTGTAGTGTGTGCAACTGGTAAAAAGCTTGAGATACATGTGAGGTGATATGTAAACAAAAATCAATCACAATTTCTACAAAATCCATCACATAAATTTGAAAGAGACTATCGCCTAAAGAGCTACATCATATAAATCTCACATCTCCTAGAATAAAAGTTTGCAATCATGTAAGTTTCTTGATTTGCCTCATATTGTACACACTAATTTTAGTTATTCAGAAACTTATTAAAATAGCCGGGATAATGTACACACCAATTTTATTTATTTGATTTAGCTTTAAGTCTAATAATGTACACACTAATTTTAAGCATTTAAACCGAGGCTATACCTTATGTTCTTTTTGTACATGTGCTACACTTTCTCGAGTACAAAATCTTACAATATGCACTAAAGTGTTCATGATTGGCTAGTAAATAGTGGTGAGATGGTTATTTATGCATTTCTCAAAAAGATCAAGTCTAACAATCAAAGGCATATGACTTCAAGATCAAGACAAAGTGATCAAAAACTATAAATATCTTTCCCACACAACATGTACTACAAAGCTCAAACTAGTAAAGTGCAATAAATAAGCTCATCAAAGCTAAATAAGGTACATAAACATGTTATGTAAAGATAATATAGCTAATCTTGATTTCAAATCCAAGATCTATAATACAAATCACAAAAATCTTTTTGGTTTAAAAAAATTGATGACCAAGAACAAAAGGCACACATTGTGCTAAACGATGAAAAATGCAAATGCAATACATGACAGTGCTTAACTAAGTTATAGAGGGTACACAAACAAGAAATATCAATTTCTTAATTAACCCTTAAGTACAGGTACAAACTAGTACATACTCACACAAAATCAGAAATAGCGTAGCACTTATATAACACATGCTATTCAGGTTTCTCCACAATGTCAAGCATGTTCCAAATCAAGAAAGAGATATCATAACTCATGTAATCCTCAAAAACAAATAAAACAAGACACAAAATAAAATATTTTTGTCATTTTTGAAAATTTTCAATGTTTTTGGATTTTTTGAATAATCAAAACAACCTAAAAAAAAATAAAACAACCAAAAACAGAAACAAAACATGTCCACAAATAATTGAAAGAATTAAATTATGGACAAGTCAGCAACACTCACCTTAGAAAATCTTTTCGTACCCATATAGCACGAGTTTTCAGCTTTGTAGGTGAAAATCCATGAGAAACAGAGTGTATTTGAGGGATTACACTAATCTTCTGAGAAAGACTAAAATCCTGTAAATTCCTTTCATAAGCCAACAAACTCAAATTTTTCAAAAGAATATGAAACACTTTATATGGACTTATGGCAGGAGAAATATCATCACATATCCTAGACTGAAACACAGAATGCTTAAATTTCAATTTATGACAATTAAGATGAATGTGACTGGAGACATCACAAAAGTGACAAACATGAACAAATTTAGGAATATCAATATTCTTAACAGCAAATCTAGTCTCAGATTTTGGTTTTTGCCTCAACAAAGAACAATTTGATCTAATATGACCAACAACATCACAACATTGACAAGTAGACACAAAAACAGATTTGTTATGCTCTTTAACAATATGTTTGACATAGGTTTAGAAATTTCAGCGTCTACATCATAACTTTTACCTTTGTCTAACCTAGTAAAATAAGTCTTTTCTTTATTATTCCTCTTGAAAGGAGGGATATAAACTTTCTCAGTTTTAGGCTTAAGAGAAACACAAACACTTCTGTTATCCACAGCAGACTTGGTACTAGTCAAATTTTCAATTTTAACTTTAGATTCAACTAACTCTTGTTCCAAACTTTTCATCTTCTCATCATGAGAAGAAATTTGATTTCTCAAAAATTCATTCTTTTTATTAGATTCATCTAATCTAACAACCAATTTATCTTTTTCAAGATTAGCCAATTTTAACTCTTCCTTGAATTTCTTAGCAATTTTCATAGATTTCAATAATTCCTTACGAAGAGTTTCACAGGCATCAATAAAATCAATAGAAGCATGAGCAAAAACATGATCAGAAAGACACTTCAAATTATCCATGACAATAGGGGTCAAGGATCAGCTCTTAGATCAAAAGATCTAAAACAAAAGAGCTACTCGCTCTGATACTACTTGTATATTTTTAGATCTCTTAAAACACAACAGGATTAACCTAGTAAATTAGTCAAGTGATTACTTAGTCCAAATTTCAGATTTAGGTTATCACAATCAAACAATCATATTATGTATAGCAACAGAAAAATAAATAACATAAAGATATGATCACCTAGGAAAATCAAACTGGTAAAAAACCTAGGAATGATTTAACTTAGCTATACTCAAAGTAAACCTGAATCCACTATAGAAATAATCGAAGTTTTACAATAGAATTTAAACCACTAACATTCTATTACTACCCACTAGTAGAAACTTACTGACACGACCACGTGCAAGCTCTGAGACCACGGACTCCTTCTTTCTTGGATTCTCCAGCAAGTACAAGCACTCTCGCTTGTGTATCTTTAAGCTCTTTAATGCAGCAACTGAATGATCATCAAGTTCTTGAAGAAATCTTCTCCTTGATAATCCTAAGCTTGTGTGAAGGAAAGCTCTTCACAGATCTCACAAGAGATTCACACAAACAGCAATATGAGCTACCTCTAAAACGTGGTTAATGTTTGCCTTATATACCTAGGCAAAAACATAAAACCCTAAACGTTTTAGGAGTTAGGGCTGAGTTAGAAATCTGCAGAAAAAAGAACTCATCTGCCCGATTTTCAATTGATCGAGCCTAAGCTTCGATCAATCAAGCTAGGCCGAAATGCATAGTAACTTCTGCATCAGCTTGATTCCAACTTTACATAAAAGAACCAACTTTGAGCAAGTCTGAACAAGACTAAACAACATGTTTTAATCATGGTTTGTCAACAATACACATTAGAGTTATAAATACATGAAATCCTAAGTCTTTAAAACTTAACACCAAAGAAAAGAGAGACTATGTAAGCTTGATTGGTGCCAATGGGTTCAATGGAATTGAACCATAGGCACAAATTTCTAAAGATGAAATCCTAGGGGAAAAGTTTTAAATGGCAATGCATGGACGATTCTGAAAATAATTTTTCTTTGAAAATTTTAATTTTATTTTTTTAAAAGGAAAGTTCTTGAAAGAGACTTTTTTTTTTTTTTAAATGAAGAAAAATTTGTTATTTTGAAAAGGAAAGGTTTTATTTTTTTGAGAAGGGAAACTTCTAGAAAACAACTTCATTAATTTTTTAAAGAAAAGAATCTCTTTTGAACAAGAAATATTTGAAATAGGAAGCAAATCTCTCTCTCTCTCTCTTCTTTTTTTAAAGAGTTTAAAAAAAGGGAAGGGAATGCCAATTTTTTTAGGGGAAACTGAAAATACTAGGATATTTGAAGTTCTAAAAAAAAATTTGCAAAGACATTAGTTTTAAGATGACAAAAGAAAAGTAAGAAAATTATTCATGGGTCTTTTATTTTTATTTTTATTTTTATTTTTTTGAGGGGAAAAGGGTTTAACTTTAAAAAATCCCATGATTTTATTTTGAGAAAATGTCTTGAAGAAACGGGGTTTTATTTTTGAAAATATCTTTTTGTAAGGCTTTTGAAAGTATTGAGGAAGGCTTTTGAAAATCAGACCAGAGGCAAAACCATTTTTGCCTTTGGTTCTCGGTTTAACCCGGTTTTTGACCAGTTTTTCATCGGTTTTGGGCATCTTTTTCGAACCGAACTAGTACCTAGTTCTAGGTTGAACTAGTCAAACCAATTGGTCCGGTCTGATTTTTAAAACCATGCTTAGGTGATAAGATAGTAATATATATAAAACAAAAGAAATAAGAGGTGCGATAAATAAAAGGGAATGGGGATTAGCAAAATGTAAATGGGATGACAATAGTGTAAAGGCAATAGGGAATGAACATTAAAATAAATGGGTTGACAATAAAATAAAAGGGAAGGGGGAAGAACATTAAAGTAAATGAGATGACAATAAAGTAAAGGGGAAGGGGGAAGAACATTAAAGTAAATGGGATAATAATATAACAAGATAAATCTATGAACAAATATAAAGAGTTCCTAAATGCGTAAAAGAGATGAGACTCCTTCCCCCTAAGGGTACTTCATATATTAGGTCCAAGTCATGGTTTTAAAAACTAGGCCAGACCGACCAGTCCGACCGTTTCAACAACTGAGTACCAGTTTGGTCCAGTAAAAATGCTCAAAACTAGTCAAAAACCGTGTTAAATTGGGAATCGAAGGCAATAACATTTTTGCCTCCAATCCGGTTTTTCAAAGAGTCATCCACAAATAATATAAGCATTGTCGAGGACTCTTTTTTCACACTACATGGCATTACTTCATTGGCAACCCATGCCAAATCAACATATTATTGATTTTTGGATAAATCTCTTTAAAACCCAAAATAAGTTCATATCTTATTCAATTACATGGATTGGGTTCACATGGCCCACAAGATCCTCACTTCAAGAGGGGGATTCATGGTCCACATATCCTCTTCATCAATTGGGCTTATGATCCATGACATCATTAACATCAATATCTATATTTATTACCCATACATATTACAAATACTACATCTATATCTTTTACCATCTCCATTCTTCTCAAGAGATATCAAACACTCATACTAAAAACTCTTCTCATGGAAGACATAAACTTCTAATACTAAAACTCTTCTCTTAGAAGGTGCAAATACTTCTTACAAAATCCCTTTTCATAGAAGGCATAAACTTCTAATACTAAAACCCTTCTCCTAGAAGGTACAAATACTTCTTACAAAAGTCCTTCTCATGGAAGGCATAGACTTCTAATACAAAAAGCCTTTCTGCTAGAAGGCATAGAGGCCTCATACTAAAGCCTCTCTCATGGAAGGCACAAACCTATTTTACAAAAACCCTTCTCATGGAAGGCAATACTATTCATACCTTCACAATAACTAAAAGAGCATTACCAAAGGGGAAATTCATTTAAGTGCATAATAAAGGGAACAAACTTAACCAGCCTTTACACACAGCTGAACATACTTTCTCTTCCTCCAGTTGTACCCATTTTTCCCCTCCAATCATGAAGTCATCATGGCACTCTAACTTTCCAACGTTGGAGTCATATTACTGGAATATTATTAGCTCACTAATGCTATACAGCTAGAGCTGCAAACCATACAAAGATAGGTGACTGTGTTTCCATATCTCTAAATTTACATCACTGAATACATGACTACTTCACCTTTAAATACAAATTACTTTAACATGACTTCATTAGTATTTCACTAATAAACACATATACTAATAAATTGATCTACCATTGGTAGACATATATCATTTGGACATAAACCTCTACTGGACATGTATTATTTTAACATAAACCTCTGCTGAACATACCTTATTATTTGAACATAAACCTCTATTGGACATTCCTTATAAAATGAATCATACCACAATTAGACATGGACTATCTTGGACTCATGCCATTGCTGGACATATGACAATGAATTGTTCTCGAATATTGGATATCACCCAAATTTACATCATCAAGAACTTTAACTCATAACTTAACAGTGCTATTATGCTAAATACATATTACTTTATTTCAACTATTATTACAACTATTAATCAAAGCTATTATATCAAACACATATTATTTATTTATTCAACCATTATCATGATTATTAGACTTTGGGTTTTACCCATTTTGTAGGCCTAAAAATACACCAGAAGCAGTTGGACTGTGCGGCCCAATGTCGAGTTCTAGACGCAACTTCCCAAGCAAATCCGAGAATAGGAAGGTCACCCCTCCAGCGAACAACATTTGACTGTGCAATGAGAAAATGGCCCCCAACAAGCATATAGAAGTAAAGAGATAGATATACACAACCACATAAATAAAATTCTAGGAACTTAAAGCAAAAAAGTAAAGAGACATCAAATAAAGAAAATGAATTTCATATATAAGATGAATGATGTTTACATAGGAAGAAATAGAAGGGGAGGATGGGTGTAGCTATTAGGATGCTACCCCATCCCTACATCTTAATCACAAAGATTACAATGAAGATGAGAGGGGGTTGAATTTTTGTGAGGGGTTTCCTAAAGAGAGAAGAGAGAAAAAATTTCAGGATTTTTCTATGGTTTTTTTTTTCCTAGTATTTTTCTCTCTAATTTTTCTTCTTTTTTTTTTTTTCTCTCCAAAAAACTCTTATTTTTACCCAAAAAAAAAAAAGGAGGGAGGGGGGGGGGTTATTTATAGGAACACCATCACATAGCCTCCCACTTCTACCCCAAGTTTGGCTATTTTATCTTTTTCCCAATTTCTGGTCTAATCTTCATGCCGCTGTTTGGAGTCATTTCTGAGCTCTGATTTTTTTCAAACTTTATATCCCTTGAAAGCTCTGAATGTCTAGTTTCCATAGGTTCTGATCTTAATTTGGAGTTATGGTTGTCAAGATATCGCGTCTAGAAGGGAGGTAGCACAATGCATGAAATTCTGTGACATTTCTCCTTGAAAATTTCATTCTTTCCAATCCGTGGTAGATATCATGAAGGCCTTTTTGTGAGAGGTAGTTGAAACTTCATTCTTCAATCTAATTGAAACAGATTGCTCCAATTCTTGCCTAATTTGTCCATTTTTTATATGAAATTCGTTTAAAAATAGTCTGTTTAACCCCCCCCCCCCCCCAAAAAAAAAAAAAAAAAAGAGGAAGTGAAACTTTTAATTAGAATTTTAAGGTTTTATTGATATCTCATTTGTTTCAACTCTGAAGTTTAGCCTGTTAACTATCATTTTAAAGGGAAAAATATGACCTATGAGACAGTCCAAAATTCAACTCGATCATATGGTCAGATCAAAAAGTCAACTTTTTGACCATTCCTAATTAGGGTTTTTGGTCTTAATTATTATTAGAGGAGTCAGACAAAATACGGTATGTTGCAATTGTTTTGATGCATGAATCAAGGTTGGACAAAGTACGATATCGACAGTTACTCACAAATGTTTAATTTTGCAAAACAATTGTAATGGGTTCTACAAAGAAAAAAGACAAGGTATTTTTTTTATATTGGATATGTCATATTGCATGGTTTTTTTTTTTTTTTCCTAGTTTTTTGGTAGGTTTTACTTATTGAATCATGATAGGATATGGAATCATAAATGGTGTTTGTACAAAGTGACTCAATATATTTACAAATTAATATGGTGTTATTGTATGACCCATCAATTATTTATATAATTTTGATTTATTTATATATAAATTTTTAGCTAAGCCGTACATTGCATGGAAATAATACTAGGGTTTTATATTTATTTTTAATAAAAAAAATCATTCAAATACCTATATTGTATGAAATACAGGGAAAAAAAATGTCAAGGTTAGAATGGGATGAAGAGACTAAACATGGAATCCACAAAAAGATTTAATTTTGTATCTAGAACTTCCTTATGACGTTGAGGTGTTGTTAAATTAAGGATAAGGATGACGTAAAAGACTTGCGCATGTTGCTAATACTAGTTAGTTGTTGAATGGATTTTTCTCTCAATCTTCTTATCAAAAAAATAAAGCTGAAAATACCATTCCGGTTCCTTTATTTTGGGGTGAGAATTAATTTGATCCTAATATTTTGATAGTAGTTAATTTAGTTGTTGTTATTGTCAATTTGTAATTAATTTGATCCTTATTATTATTAATAATAAAAAAAATGCTTATGTGGCTAACGCAGTGCTCTATTAGCACACTTAAATCCTAACAAAAAAAAATTTAAATACACAAAAAAAAATATATATATATTAAAATCTAAATTTCTTGTTTATATTCTCGTTTTCTAACTTTTCTTTTAATCTTTCCAACCGTTTCTTTCTGACATTCTCTTTTTACTTTTAGTCTCTACAACCCTTTCTTACTAACCAATAAAAATTTAAATACACAAAAAAAATATATATATATTAAAATCTAAATTTCTTGTTTATATTCTCGTTTTCTAACTTTTCTTTTAATCTTTCCAACCGTTTCTTTCTGACATTCTCTTTTTACTTTTAGTCTCTACAACCCTTTCTTACTAACCAAAAAATCAACGCAGATCTGCTCTTTGTATAATCTTCATCTCACACCACAGAATCCCTCACTTTCTTCTTCTTCTTCTTCTTCTTCTTATTCTTTTTGCCTTGTCTCCTATTTTTTCATTTCTCTTTCATATGTCCTTCCTCGATAGCAGATCTCTCTCTCTCTCTCTCTCTCTCTGGGCTGCACAACAAATCATAGCCCAGTTTATGCCTTTGAAGAAAATATGTTGTTTAATCTCTATTGCTCCCTTGAAAGGAATCACTGCCACACCCTTCACCTTTGATGATTTCAGGTGCCAAGCACTCATGGGTTTCAATGAATGACATGGAATTCAACAAATATTTTCCATATAAGTAGCCAGAACGACGTCTACTTGGAATTTGCTTTTAAATTTATTGGATTTCTTGTTAGGTAACGGTATTGTTGTTTTTAACCTTAAGGACTTTGCTTTGTAGTGGTGGATATGGTTTGGTGGTGGCGGATCTGGGTTAGTGGTGGTGCTGAACTGTTGAGGTGGTGGTTCTTTGGAATCGGTGATGGTGGAATTGGGTTTAGTGTTGGTGAACCTAATTGCAAAGTATACCGTTTGGTTACCAAGAAAATACAAGAAAGTAAAAACGAAAATTGAGAAAGTAAAAATAAAAACCTGTTTGGCTACCATATAAAAAGAAAAAAAGAAAAAAGAAAAAAAAGAAATGGTAAACATAAAAACAAAATAAAGAAAATATAAAATTGATAATATATATAAAATCTTGAAGTGACTTTTTTTTCCCCCTGATTGA
The DNA here is from genome assembly GCF_002906115.3 of Quercus suber. Lineage (NCBI taxonomy): Eukaryota > Viridiplantae > Streptophyta > Magnoliopsida > Fagales > Fagaceae > Quercus > Quercus suber. The sequence continues at coordinate 1,273,054 of NW_027069517.1, forward strand.
GCTCTAACATGGCTATTAAAATTTAGATATGTATGGATCAAATTGACTGTGATCTCAAAATATAAGAATCAAAATAGTATTTTCACCTAAAAAAAAAAAAAAAAAAAACCTAATCTTGCAGCTGATCATTTAAAAAAATTTAAATGTTTGTACAACAAATTATCTATAAACTCGGTATAGCCGACCAGACATTTAACTTAACAAGGAAGAAAAATATCTACTTCTATTTCACAACTTCCCACAAACAGTTCGCATTGTGATAAAATAAAACACTAAGAGCATCCGCAACAATGAGTGTAAAAATGTGTATAATACAAAAAGTATCAAAATTTACACAATTTTTCTTCAAAACTCCCACATCAGTGATTGTAAAAATGTGTATATTGTATACTTGCTATAGTAACTGTGTAAATATAATAATATTTTATTATTTTTTTCTCTCTCATCATTCTTATTCTCTCTCTTTCCCAACGAACATAGCAACCTAGCAAAAGAAACACAGTATCCCAACGGACATAGCAATCCAGCAAAAGAAAAATAAAAGAAGAGGAGGAGAAACACTCAACCACCACCACTGCAACCCATTTCAACAGTTGATAACCCACTACAAAATGGACCCGAAATCAACAGAAAATCAAACCAAACCATCAGAAAACCCAACTCAAAATCAAGCCAAACCCACTAGACCTGCCTTGATGTTGTCACTACAGATCTACCTTGTTGTTGCCCAAATCTGCTTGCTTTCGCTACTGGATTTTCTACCATGTGTGAGTTTTGGGTTTGATATATGAGAGAGGAAGAGAGTTTAGAGAGTACCAAACATGCTGGTTTGAGACATGAGAGAGGAGGAGAGTGGAGGAAGTCCCAAAGGCAGAGAGAGAGAGAGAGAGAGAGAGAGAGAGAGAGAGAGAGAGAGAGAGAGAGAGAGAGAGAGAGAGAGAGAGAGTTAAGATGAAAAATATATTAAAAAGATAGATATTAATAAAATAATAATAATAAATTATTTAAATAGAATATTTTGTAAAATAAATGAACTGATATAGGTACTTTGAAAAAGTGGTAGTATAAAATAGAAAAAGTAGATTATTCGTTTAAAATAGACGGAAAAATTTGGCCAGATTGATGCAATTGCTTTCATATAAGTAGCTAGAACCACATCTACTTGGAATTTGCTTTTAAATTTATTGGATTTCTTGTAAGGTAATGGTATTGTTGTTTTTAACCTTGAGGATTTTTCCTTCTTGTGGTGGATATGGTTTGGTGTGGTGGGTTTGGGTTATTGGTGGTGCTAAACTGTTGAGGTGGTGGTTCTTTGGAATCGATGATGGTGGAATTGGGTTTAGTGTTGATGAACCTAATTGCAAGGTATACCGTTTGGTTACCAAGAAAATTCAAGAAAGTAAAAATAAAAATCTGTTTGGTTACCATAAAAAAGAAGAAAAAAGAAATGGTAAACATTTAAAAGAAATAAAGAAAAGATAAAATTGGTAGTATATATAAAATGTTGAATTGACTTTTTTTTTCCAAGCAATAACATGGCTATTAAAATTTAGACATGTCAACATTAGACATGCCAATAGTGCACACTGTTTGTCATATACGCATTTTTTGTTAGTGAGTATTAATTGCAAGTTGAAAATAACAGGACCAAATTATCTGCTACCAAAATATAGGGAGCAAATTAATTGTGATCCCAAATGTAAAGATGTTTTTCACCAAAAAAAAAAAACCCCAATCATGCGCTTTGATTATCTGTATGAATGGGTAAGGTGAGCCCCAATCATCCTTCTGATCATTTGAAAATTTTTAAATGTTTGTACGACAAATTATCTATAAACTCAGTATAGCTGACCACACATTTAACTTAAGTCTTAACTTAACTAGGAAGAAAAGTATCTACTTCTATTTCACAACTTCATAGTTCATATTGACAGTTCGCATTGTGATAAAATAAAACACTAAGAACATTCACATCAGTTCTTGTAAATTTTATGTCTATTTTACATGAAAAAACCTATTTTTTTTATTTTACACGTCCACTTTTACAATACACTCACATCAGTTTATCTATTTTACACATTTATTCAATAAAATATTCATTATTTTACAATTTTTTATTATTTACTCCCTTACTGCCCCTCTCTCTCACGGACCCACGGCCACCATCATCACCGCCTAGCCACCATCATCAGAAAACAAAAGCCATTAACCCACACAGATCAACCAAATCAAAGAAAAATCAACATCAAATCAACAGCCACCATCATCCACCATCACCACCATCATCAGAAACCAAAAGCCACTAACCCACACAGATCAACCAAAATCAAAGAAAAATCAACATCAGATCAACCCTGATCTCCACCCAAAATCAAAGAAAAATTAACATCAGATCAACAGCCACCATCACTACCATCATCACCGCCCAACCACCATCACCACCATCATTAGAAACCAAAAGCCATTAACCCACACAGATCAACCAAAATAAAAGAAAAATCAACATAAGATCAACCTCGATCTCCACCAAAAAAAAAAAAAAAAAAATCAACATCGAGACCTCACCACGCCGCCGCCATCGATCATCGACCCAAACCCACACCGCCACCATCGAGACCACGCCACGCGCCACGCGCCGATCTCGCCGCACTGTGAACTCCGGTGGCATGCTTTGAACGAGAGAGACAGATGTGAGACAGGTAGAGAGAACTGAGAATGAAAGGATTGTGGAGAGAAAGAGAGGGCAGCGTCTGAGATAGAGAGGGAGCTGAGTGTTAGTTAGAGAGGAGAGAGAAAAAACTATTAAAAAAATAAATACACGAGCTATAGTGCCCGTGTAAATTTACACGGATACTGTAGCTCGTTTATAATTTTACACAAGTTTAGATGATTTTAAAAGAATTGATGTAAAGGGTTTTTTGGTTCAAAATGTATAAAAATGATCAAAATGTGTATTCTACACATTTATAAAAAAGCTGATGTGAATGCTCTAACACGCAACTGATACATTTATTTTTTATGGAAATATGACCGAATTAAAATCGTGTGGTTGTGGAGGTACGTGGTTTAAATCAGCTAAACTTCTACTCCAAGTACTAGCGAGGTTGACTTCTGAGCTCTGATTTGAGTAATACATTAGAAAATGTCTCACCACGAAAATCATCATCATACTCCCCCCCCCCACGGTGAGGGACATCATGGAGGACATGGTCATGGTGTAGGACATCACGGAGGACATGGACATGGCGGAAGAGGAGGGCATTGTCATGGTGGCGGTGGGCATCACGGCGGTCACGATCATGGTCCTCATGGAGGGGGCCATCATCATGGAGGAGGAGGAGGGCATTGTCATGGTGGTGGAGGACATCAACCACATGCTCATCATGCTCACAGCGGAGGACATCACCCTCTTGCTCATCATGGTCATGGCGGAAGACATCACCCACATGCTCATCGCGATGGCAGAGGACATCACCCACATGGTCATGGTGGAGGACATCATCCACATGGTGGCAGACATGGACAACAACACATTTTCTTGTTAACGATGTGATATTTTCAACACCTATAGCTGGGATGTGGTGATAGATATTAGGCTATATGTAATGTAATAAATCAGTGCCAATTTTCTTTTAGATTTTTTGTTAATAAGCCCATAATATGTATTTTTGAAATTATTGGAATCATATGTTGTTCAGCTGGTATATATATATATTTTTTGGTAATCTGGAAACTTCAATAAAAGAAACTAAAGGCTACCAGCAACAGCAGGAATAGCCCTGTTACAAACAACACCTTCCTTGTCTGCACTAATAAGATCTAGCAGGTCCACAGGAGGATCCTAATACACACAAAAACAAAAACCTTAGAGCACCCCTTTCCTAGCTAAAAAATTAGCATAAAAATTAGCCTCACGATAGCAATGCCCAATTCGGACTTGGCCAAATTGGGATTTCAGCTGTCTACAATCATCAACAATAGGCATAACAACCCGGATAGAATAAGAAGGATCTCTAATTATATCAACAACAGCTTTGGCATCTATTTGAATATCAACAGCTTGAAGATGCATGTTGTGACAGAGGTTTAGGCCAACACGAAGAGCCCAAAGCTCAGCTATAAAGCTTGTGGTGACTCCAATGCATCTAGTGAAACCACCAAGCCAATCTCCATGATCATTTCAAATGATGCCACCGCACCTAGCTCTACCTGGATTCCCTAAGGCTGATCCGTCAATGTTTAAGCGAACCCAACCAGGTGAAGGCTTCTCCCATCTAATCCGGATCATCCTTCTGCTACCTGCAATTTTAGGATTCAAAACACAATACAAAAACTCAAGTGCCTAGAACACCACCTCATTGTGAACACTAGGCCGAAAGTTTTGGCCTCTAAACACCACATTATTCCTTTCTTTCCACAACAGCCAAATGACAAAAGGAAAAAGAATTCTCCAAGGGGGCTAATTGGGCACTCTACATCCATAATCTTTGCAATTCTTCTCAAGCCAAATTTGAAGGCTGTCCTCAAAGAAACTACTGTTTGGCTGAACCCCTAGGTAGATCCAACTTGTTTTTGCCATCTCATAGTCCCTAAGTCTATGAATAATGGTCTCAACTTCCCTTAGACAAATAGGGCACCTATCCAACTCACTAAGGTGCCTTTTAACAAGGCAATCTCCCACACTGATGCTATTATGCAAGCATTGCCACATGAAAGATTTAATACATTTTAAGCACAAAATCCCATTCTTATCACCATTCCAAATCAACCTATCTTCCTCAATAGAAGTCCCCAAAGAATAAGGTATGGCATTAATTTCCATAATAACATCATTTGGAGCTTGGACAGAAATTTTTGACCAATCCCAGCCATGAGGACCAAAAACCTTTTTCACTTGGAGCCTCTCTTCTTCTTCAAGGAGGGGACCTTGGATTAAAGCTCTTAATGGGGCCTTTGCAAACCATTTGTCATGCCAAATGCTCAAACTACTATTCCACCCCGAAATCCACCGAATGCCTTTATGGAAAACCTCACTACCCTTCTGAATTGCTTTCCAAACTCTAGGGCAAGGAAGCTTATCCTTCGATCTAGCTTGAAACCGACGGTTAGTGCAGTACTTGCTTCTCAAAACCTTTGCCCACAAAGCATCCTTCTCCGTCCGGAATCTCCAATTAAGCTTGGCAAGAAGAGCTTGATTCTATCCCCTAGCCGATTGAATTCCAAGACCCCCTTGGTATTTAGCTTTGGTCACTTTGTGCCAACCCACCCAATGCATTCTTTTCAAAGAATCCAAAGAACCCCAAAGAAAATTACGATTAACTCTATCAATATCATCCAACAACTTCTTGGGTAACGTCGTGCATTGCATGACATAGGCAGAAATAGTAGATGTGGAAGCTTGAATGAGTACCATTCTACCTGCAAGGGATAATAAATTAGCTTTCCACCCCGCCAACTTTTGCTTGACCCTATCCAAAATGAAATATAGATCTTGATTGTTCCCTCCCCTATGCTTCAAGGGAAAACCAAGGTACTTTCCAAGAGTTGGAGTAGACTTAAAACCCAAAATATCACACAAGAATTCTCTAGTATCCACATCTAGATTTGGGGAAAAATAAACTCTAGACTTACTCTCACTAATGGATTGGCCTAACCTAGTACAAAAGTCATCGAGCACATCCCTTATTGTAGAGCAATTCACATGATCGACCTTCGCAAAAAGAACCAAGTCATTAGCGAAAAACAAGTGAGAAAAGGCCATCCCACTCTGAGAGCTTTTGACTGGAACCCAATTCTTCTCACTACACTTATCTTCAATGATATGCCCAAGAACTTCCATACAAAGAATGAAGAGATAAGGAGATAAAGGATCACCTTGCCTAATTCCACGCGAGGAAAAAATAGGCTCAACATTTCCACCATTAAATAGAATAGAAGTGGAAACAGAAGACACACAACTCATGATGAGATTAACCAAATTGTGGGATAAATTTGCATTAATTAACACTTCTCGAATGAAACTCCATTCAGTTTTGTCATAAGCCTTTTCAAGATCCACGTTAATCACCATGTAGCCTCCCTGCCCCTTCTTGTTACTAATAGTATGAATCAACTCTTGCACCACAATAGCATTGTCTACACTTCTCCTCCCCGGCACAAAAGCTGATTGGAGAGGGCAAACCAACTTATCAAGATGTGGTCTAAGCCTTGCTATAATAATCTTAGTGACAACCTTGTACACTGTATTGCAAAGACTAATGGGGTGATAGTTCCCCAAACTTTCTAGGCCCGCTATTTTAGGAATTAGAACAATATTGGTTTTATTGACATAATCAGGGATTTTACATTCTTCAAAAATTTTCATAACTTCATTCCTCACAGATTCCTTCACACTGGGCCAAAACCTTTGGAAAAACCCCGCATGGAGACCATCCGAACTAAGAGCTTTGTATGGTTTGAGAGCCCACAAACCCTTTCTAATTTCATCATCAGACACCAGCAAATTTAGTATGCCCTTATCCTCTTCCGACAAAACTGCTTGCCACTTAGAGGGTTGGGGAATATGTAAGGGAGAATAATCAAGGGTAGTCGAGAACAATTTACTAAACCCTTCTCTAATGAAAGACATAGCCCCACCCTCGCTAGTAATCCATTCTCCCATATCATTCTTAATACACGAAATACGGTTACGTCTTCTCTTAACAATTGTAGACATATGATGAAATGCAGTGCTTCTATCACCCTCAATCAGCCAATTAATGCGAGACTTCTACACCCATAACTCCTCTTCCTGACAAAGAATATCATTTAACTCTTTGTGCAAAGATTTCTCCAGTTCAACCAAAGAATGAGAAGGAATTGTTGGGTTTTTGTATCTCATACAAAAATACACGCAGCGGAAGCAACAGAAAACACGGATCTACTTCAATCATGAAAGATAAACATATAACCATGAATTCTAGAATCAAAGAATAGAAAGTGTACCTTGATGCAGTAAATTTCAAAACCTTGACTTGAGAATACCTTCAATCTTCATCTCAATTTCACATGGAGCCCAAGATGTGTGGTCTCTCAATCAGTCCTTTGTACATAAACTCTCAAAGAAAAATCCTTCTTCTTCTCCTTGTGGAGAAAAACTGATTTCTTTTTTTCTTTGTATCTTACGTACGTTTATTTAATAACACTTATTAAATAATGACTGATTTCTAATTGGGTTAGCCTTTTGGGCCTACCCAATTGGGCTTTAGTTTGTGGCTTGAGATGGGACCAAAGGGACCAATAAAACACTAGCTCCAATGGGCCTTGGACTTTTCCGTCAACTCTTGACAAGTCCAAAGTTACCATTAATTATATTCAATACCACTATAAGAATATAATTGCACTCTAGGCCTTATCTATAAATTATTTCCCAAGACTTTATTATACATTCAACCCCTTCATTAAAATATTCGTAGTAATACAAAGTCATTAATATTGACTGCCACTTTGAAGGTTACTACATCTTAATCCTTGAGTACCCGGTTTAATCCTTTATGTTATTCATCATATATTTATGAAATCCAATTCCATAAATATATACTTTAGTAACTCTTTACTAAAGTGTTGGGCCCAACACTCTGAATAACCAAACCCATTAAACTTATCTCAAGAGAATATTTTATATCTCCGTTAAGAGATTATGAATTCCATCTTGAAAATACATGTCCCATCAACACTAAATGCGGCTGCCCAACATACTGAGGTTTTGACCATAACTTATAGATCTCACTCCTGATATATCAAAGCAACCTACATCTCATGATCAGGTCCATTATTCTCTCAGGATTTAGAGTTGATGTAAATAGAAGTCGTGAGCTTTATTATTCATTTGACAGTCATTAGGAGAATAATAAATCTCACAGCGGTCCAGTTCAATATGTCTTAACTCTTAAAACATATCAACATACCAACTAGAAGTCTCCACTTCCATGATCAAGACAAATCATCTTAGTTGATACGTTATAGTCTTCGCAGATGAAATGCCCAATTTCATCACCGACTACGAATTAAAATTCTGAGTTTACAAAGAACTTGTGATTTATATCTTTCTGTGACTTTTCACATAAATCACATACTATGCATCTCATGGACTAAGATAATGTCCCATTAGTTCATAAATGGTCTCATGCAATTAAACAACTTAATTATTCATGACATGCCAATAAATTGGATTTTAGGGCACAAACCCTAACAGGAATGTCTACCAAAGCTTTTTGGATACCATTCAGTCAGGCTAAAACTCTCTTCTTCCTCCCAAAGATGTTTCCAAAATGGTGCTTATTCCAATTTGAAGCTTTCCTGGAAAAACAATCAATAGCCACTTGGAGGGGTCGAGAAAGCCCTCAAGCTTCTGAAACAATCCTAGGAAAAGATAAGTCAAACAACCAAAAACTCTGAAATCTAAAAGGCCTAGGAAGACGAATTCCATTACTCGGGTTGGGTTCGAGAAGCACTGGGCAATGATTAGATACACATCTAGTAAGATGAGTCACCCTCGCATCAGGGTGAGTAGCACACCAGCTTGGATTGGCAAAGAAACGATCAATTCTCTCTTGGATTAAAGCATTTATATTACGTCTGTTCGTCCAAGTAAACCGAGGCCCAGTGAAACCCACATCTATCATGTTGCAATAATCAAGACAATCTTTAAATAACAGAGACCTGTGTAAGTTAATAGTTCTACCCCCAAACTTGTCCCCATCAGCAAGAACTTCATTAAAATCTCCAGCTATTATCCAAGGTTTCTCATGCAAATCAGCAGCATTTTTTAGATTGTTCCACAAAATGCATCTTTCATGGAATCTAGGACTAGCATAGATAGCCAAAAAAAAAAAAAATTCAAAGGAAGATGAGATTACCTTGACCAAAACGTGAACCTCCTGCTTTGACATAGCTAAAAGAGTAATCTGCACCTTATCTGAGTTTTAGAGAAGCCATATTCCACCAAAAAAGCCAATCGTGTCTGAGTGGATGGCCCCATCAAAAGGCAACCTATCCAAGATATCCCTAGCTCTATCACCACCAATTCGGGTTTCCATAGCAACCATAATAGTCGGATTGTGACAATGAACCAGTTCCTTAACATGATTTTGAAAAAAGGGCTTTAAAGCACCTCTGCAGTTCCAAAAAATAATACTCATCATTAAACAAGTTAAAAGAGACAAACACAACATCAAATGGATGGGCCAAAACCTCTTCCTCCATCAAAATCCACATGATCCACCATACCATCGTTGTCATCAGGCCTCTGCCCGACCTTGATAACGCACAAAGCAATGGCATACCCATCCATATCTCCAGGAATATTTGTTGGATGCTGACCACCTCGATCCTTCTCATGATCATCCTCATCTCTGCCATTCTTCACTAGACCAGCTCTGCAATCTTCCACACCCAATGAAGCATTAGCCTGAACCGAATCATGCTGAGAGTGTGGTGAGCTCCCAACTCCACCGTCAACACTCTCAAATTCTCCATAACCTCGCTGCCTATGTTGATCAGCTCCAAACTTGAACCCATCATTTTGATCTGGCTTGACCGAGCAGATACTTAAAGTCCACTCAGTGCTGCTGCTTTTAATCTCCTTTGTGCAGTCAGACTGAGGGGAGTTTAAGTGGATAGCCTTACTCCTAGCAAACTCTTTTTTGCCCTTTACTGAATTTGAATTGGGCTTGCCTTTAGTTGAACCATGGCTGAACTGGCCTTTATTCCCAAGCCCATCACATCCTAAGCCCGAGCTAGACACCTCCTTAACACACACTTGCTCCTTAGAAACCATATTTAGGCCCACATCCGATGGGCTTTTCTTTTCCCTTCATTCTTGCTCATTCGACTCAACCCATCTTCAATATTTAAATTCTTACTTCCCAATGTCTCTTTAGAATTCACGTGATCAGCAACAGTCCTCTATTTCGCTACATGGTTGCTACGACTTTTATCACCCACTTTAGAATCTTTCATTTTCTATGAAACTACCACCCAAGGGCTGAAAGCAGCATCACTGGTCTCCTCCTCCAAGGTATCTTGATTTTCAGGAATATCCTTGGGATGTGCCACAGGTGATGATGGCTTTGGATTCCCTCTGTTATTGCTATCGGCAACAGAGGAATCATGAGGACCCACCGATGAGCACGGTTTCATGGTGAACGGACAGAATTCCCGCCGATGGCCTAGACGACCACAATCAAAACACAGTTGGTTCACCCCTTCATAAACAACAGGCTGACTCCGCCGTCCTATTAGCACATTGGTGACCAACGGCTTGTTCATGTCCACTTGAACGCATAGACGCGCGTATCGTCCTGTGGCTTCCAAAATAGTATGTGTATCCACCCTTAAAACTGTCCCTAATGCCTACCCAATCTGCCTAAGCACAGTGGCCTCATAATACTCTAAAGGCAATTCATTCAACCTGACCCACACCGCCACTGAAGAAACTGAAGCTTCCAATGGCTTGAAATTCACTTCCCATTTCCGGATAGATAAGAAATGGCCCCCAACAAACCAAGGACCTTTCTTAAGCACCGCTTCAAGATCCTCATCAACTGAAAATCTTAATAGGAAAAAATCTCTACCAAGATCTACCATGTCCACCCTCCCATTCGGTTTCCAGAGGTCCAAAAACTTAGAACAGAGATAGTTGTATCCCACATTTTTTGCCAAAAACCTTTACAATAATCACATTTGTCCATGGAGCCCAAATGCGTTGTTTAGTTTCCTTTGACAGGCACACCGAAGCAAATCCTTCCCTAATCTCCTCAAGCTCTTCATCCGAGTCTGAATCCGCCTCCATTTGATCTGTAAAAACAAATGCTTGGGAGTAAGCTCCCGGTATTTCCCCAACCAACTTGTCCTTAAAAGAAAGCTTGGATGGTTGGCTGGCTTCCCCACCCTGTGAAGCTCGTCTGTCATCTAAAGAATGATAAGAATCTTTCACTTTTTTGGTGCTGCGGGCTAGTTCATTTTCCTCTTCCAGGGAACGGGAGCGAGAGTGTTCCATTAGGAGAAGCTGATATTCTCTCTCAAGGTTTTGTTCAGCTGGTATATTGAACGCATATTTTATTGTTTATGTAATCCGGTTGTTCAGAGCTGGATTTCATTGGTTCAATGAAACGTTGATTTATCTCTCTCTCTCAAATTAAATTCCAATATATTTAATTTATAATGAAGTTGTTCAAGAACCAAATCTCAATTTATTTCAACAGACATGTACTTTTTCTCCCTCGATGGTATAAAATGTGATCAATTAATTAATAAATTCATTTGAAATTTGCAAGTGTTCATCCCTGTAAGATTTTAGAATTCACTTGTTAGATACTAGAAGAGATATAATCTATAAAAGGATAGGGTTTAGGCACGTACTTCTTTAGCAAATCGGAATAAATTACCAACAGCAAACATTCACGCATGCACCTGGCACATGGATCAAGCCATCCTCTCTATATGCTCCAACTGGTTTATATATGGCTTTCCATATTGCAATAATCTGCCCTAATATTTAAACAGTAAGAGATATAGAATTTTGTCTAATGTTATGAGTGAAAAAGGGGGCCAAACTTAATTTCCATGGTGGACACCCTCCGATCATGAATCAGGTTTAAAACTTTGTATACCACCTTACATGAGACTAGTGCACAAGTCCAAAATAAAGGAGTACTGCGACCCATTATTAAATACAACCACAACATAGCAATGGACACTCGTGCACATTAACTAATTAAGTTACATTCAACTCGCTTTAAGAAAACAAAAATCAAATTAATAGATGTCCAATTCTTACATGTTCAAAAACCGGATCTCATCCATTTCAATACACATTAATCCCTTCTCTTCTTATACAAACTACGCATCGTAGAAACATTAATGTCGATTGAAGGAATTTTGAGTAATGTGACCTCTACTAATGACAGTAATATTGCTCACTTTCACATTTAGTTTTTTTTTTTTTTTTTTTGGTCACATGTGTATCCTAAAATATTCAATAATTACATTAAAAAAAGTATTGGTCATTCTCTGGCCAAAATGGGTACATGCCCTTTTTGTGCAAAAAAAGTGGCGTTTTTCCTTTTTTCTCAAACTAGTTAAAGAAATGCTCTTCCTTTGTAACTCGATTTTCTAAAAATCAAGTTTAAAAAAAAAAAAAATTTATGGAGCCCTATAGTGACGTTTTAAGGAATCTATAGTGACATTTTAAGGATTTATAGTGGCGTTTTGGAACTCGAGCTCCATGAACTCGAGTTATAGGCAAATTTTTTTTTGAACCTATGACTCGAGTTCATGGAGCTCAAGTTCCAAAACGTCACTATAGGTCCTTGAAACTTCACTATAGGCTCCTTAAAAATACCACTATAGGGCTTAACTTGATTTTGAGAAAATCAAGTTTCAAAATAAGGGTATTTTCCTAATTAGTTTGGAAAATGGGGTAAAATGTTGGATTGTTTGCACGAAAAGGGCATTTGCCCATTTTGGCTGTCCTTCTCTTAACCATTTCTTTTGACTCATAAGTAATATAAACATGATAAGTTTGCCATTATGATTTGCCTAAACCATAGCTTGGTTGCTATCACTTGATGTAGTGTATTATTTGTAAGGCTAGTTGTTAGGAGTACACGTGTGAGTGAAGCCCACATTGAATAAGAATGTCAAGAACGAGTGTTTAATATGACATAGTTGGGCCTAAACTCATAGACTTGATTCTTTTAGGTTAGGTGGTGTCCGGCTCACCAATGTGTTTATTTCCCCAACAAATGGTATCAAAGCTTAGGGTGGTGCGTGAGAAAGGTGATGAAGTGTTCAGGGTCCCTTTCCATATGGGAAATGAGAAAGCCAAAAAGGCCACACAAACTATCTTGAAAGAAGGCCCACCAAAAATGAGTATTGTTAATAGTGCAAAATCACAAGGCTAGTTCCAATGGATGAGCGTGCGTGAGAGAGTAATGGGTAATTTTTTTTCTTGTTTGGCATTCCCTTTGATTATGGCTATTTACCTATTTCTTTTTAGCATTTTCATTCTCCAATAGTATGTTAAGACTGCTGGAAGAGCTCTATTAGTACATAAAAAATCAAGAAATTAAAGTCTTTTATTCAAGTAGACAATCATAAAGGTGTTCTATATAGAAGGTCTTTCATACAAGAGTGTCATCTTCTGCCACCAGCTGTCCAACAATGAAAGAAAAGCATAACTAACGAGGGCATTTAATAATGTAATGGATGACAATTACCCAACAACTACATGCCCATTAAGTCAGAGGACACTTCAATTAGAGCAAAAATTGATAAGTGCAAAATGTATTGTCCAGAACCAGCATTTAATGCCAGCATTTATAGAAGAATAACTGTCTACAATTACTCCAGGCAATAGATAAATAGGCATTGCCTCATTAAATAGGTCAAAAGTTATTCCAATCATATAAATGCACAACATTAATTGACAGACAACCAATGGTTGAAAGATATGACTATAACAAATATAAGTATGTGCTCCATGAGACATAGACTGCTTTTGGCTCTCTAATTACCATATTGGTTCTTTGGAGTTTTGATTTAAACATTGTAGACCATTAGGTCGGTGCCACACCAATGTTCCCTCCAATAAACCATTTTTTTTCTTGCAAGCACGTCGGACATTCCTTTGCCACTTCTTTGGAAAATATCTTTCATTGACATCTTTGGACGAACTAGCCAACTAAAGGTGAGTTTTCACTCTAACAAACTCTATGAAAGAATAACTTCATTCAAGATTCACAAAATCAAATGAGTAAAGGATCTTTAACACTCTCGAATCACTAGCATACATTTGACACCTTAATAAAAGGGAAAAAATTGGCTTTTGCCCTTTTTAAAAAAACAATCAGGCATTTTGCCCCATTTCTCAAACTAATTAGAGAAATGCCCCTCTTGTGAAACTCGATTTATGATAAATCGAGTTATTAAAAAAAAATTCTGGAGCCTTATAGCGGCAATTTTAAGGACCTATAGTGACGTGTTGTAACTCGACCTCCATGAAATCGAGTTATAGACATTTTTTTTTTTTACCTATAACTCGATTTCATATAGGTCGAGTTACAAAACGTCACTATAGATCCTGAAAACGTCACTATAGGTTCTTAAAAACGCTGCTATAGGGCCTAACTTGATTTATCACAAATCAAGTTTCAAAAGAGGGGTGTTTCCCTAATTAGTTTGGGAAATGGGGCAAAAAGCTGTTATTTTTGCCCGAAAAGGGCAAAAGCCCATTTTTTCCTAATAAAATAGTAGATTATTAAAATAAACCTGATGAGGAATTAGAATAAGAGACATGAAGTCCACAAGTTCCAACAACATTGACAATGGAGTGTGTGTGTGTGAGGAGGAAAATTAGGTACACCTCTTCCTTGCAACCCTCTCCCATATTCGGCTAAACCCACCAACTAGACACTAATCATATATATATATATATATGATTAGGAGGGCAACATATTGTCTTGGTTTTAATTGGCCAAACCAAAACTTTACCAAGTAGATGGTAGGGACCTTTCCAATGTGTGAGTCTCAAATCCAATCTCGTCCAATTAAATGCTGCCTAAAACTAAATAAATACACAGTAAAAAAAAAAAAAAATCATACTATTAATTATAAGGCATACTAAATGACCCATTATTAACATTATGTGGTTATCACTATCTACTATTATGTATAACAAATACTCATTAAAATACACTCCAAGTAATCCATGTTTTATTAAAATAGATAAGTTTTATTAAATAGATAAAACAATCAAGATTATGCTATCCCATAGCATAAAAAATGCCAACACTCCAAGCATAATCACAATCCTCCAAAGATAATCTGCCTCTGGTTGTGTGGAAACTATAGGATCATCTTTGAATGAAGCAGTAGGGTAGAAGTGAAGAAAGATTCCTGAAAGCATCATAGGAACTAGCCCTGCGAATATAATTCGTACACCTTGCATTGCATACACAGTTGCGATGACTACTCCGCTAATTTTTTTATTGGAGTGCCCTGACATGATTACGGCTGAGATAGGATAGTCTCCACCGATACCAAGCCCTAGCCAGAACCTAAAGAAACAAAGTTTTTTGACAATAGTTTCTTTGCTTGCATCTAAGGACAAGCCAGAGCATCTGACACAAATGAAGGTGAGAGTTAGACTGATGCTATAAGCTTTTTTACGGCCAAGTTTATCACCAATCCAACCGAAGAATAGGTGGCCTGTGAGAGTACCAATTAGGGCAACACTAGTTACAGTGTAGTAAAGAAAGCCCATGAGTTTTGAGATTGTTGAGATGTAGAAAATATTGTATGTGTTAGTGAAAAACCCCATTCTAGCAATGATAATGGCTGTGATGTGGTTCAATTGAGTGCGGACAGAGTCAAGGGCTTCAAGCACTTCTAAGGCCATTTTTGTAGGATGGTTTATTTGATGAAGTTTGTGTGTACTTTTGCTCCTTTTATATAGTTGATCTATGAAGGGAAAAGATAATGAATAGACCAACGTATAATCCAAGGTTAATTTTGGAGGAATGGGTAGTAAATTAGCTGCATTTACCAGTACTACAAAAAAATCATCCTATTACAGCATTTTTTTACTAGTGCTTTTAAAAACTGCCGTAATAGAGAAGCCTATACTAGCACTTTTTGAAACCGCTTGAATAGGAAACCCTATTACGACAGCTCAAAATCGACACTTTATAAATCACTACAATAGGAGGCCTATGCAGCGGTTACCAAAAACGCTGGTATAGGAAGCTCTATTGCAGAGTTTTATAATCGCCACTATAGGTTAGGTTCATCCTTTTTTTTTTAATTAATTTAATTTTTGAAATTATCCTATCTTGGTGCTTGAAAAGCGCCAGAATATGGTTGTCCTATCCTAGTGCTCGAAAAGCACTGGAATAGGGTTTCTGATTTCTCTTATGGGAAAGACTTATCCCAGCACTTTTGGAAGCCCTGGAATAGGTTCCACCTATTCCAGCATTCCAAAAGTGTTGGAATAGGATCAGTCCATTCCCTTATGGAGAGAGACCTGTCCCAGCTACGTTCTCATTCATTATCTAATGTGTTGATTGATGGGGAATATTTTGGTGTGGCATGTGGAAGTGTCATGGAGTAGAACACTTCTACTTGTAGAAAAAAAGAAATAGAACACGTTAAGTTTTGAAAATAACCTTGAATCTACAAGAATTCCTTGAATCCACAAGCAGAAAGGGGTTTGGAATCCAATAGAAAATAGAGAGACAAAAAGTATGAATTTTCTTGATTGAATAATTGTTCAAAAAAACATTTACATATTTGGAGGTCTATTTAAGGGCTCTGTAAAACTTGACAGAAAAAAAATATTATAAAATAAATTCTAATTAATACCTAACCATAATAGGAACTAAATTTAAACTAAAAAACATTAGAAACACCTAAAAATAAGGAAATAATAACCCTAGACCTAAAATAACTAAAATTACAAATTAAATACCAAAATTAATAAATTAAAAAAAAAAAATTTGTTCTACATCATATTTTCATTAGTCAACTTTATTAGTTAGTCAGCTTCAGAGAACTGAAACCACAAGCTAGCAAGGTTAACTGGTCTGGATTGGTTAACCCGTTCATCTACTCCACTTCAGCTGAAACCATCTAATTAAGTAGTATGACTTCACCACTTTTCTGTCATCTCTAAAGACGGAAGAGTAAGGTACATGAAAACACAATTCTCAAACTCTCAACTTCTTTGAATTCATAGAGATCACTATAATTTTTTTTTACTTAACCTTTGAAGGTCTTTGGCCAACACCACATCAGTGCCCTCTAAAAGTATTTTCAATCTTCGAGTTTTCTGATGACTGCTAGCACAGACACTAAACTATCCATCACCTTGCTCCTAAGACTAAAAGTCATATGGTCTAGACTCGATTGATGACATTTGTCAACCCTAAAGTAGGAAACCCTCTTACTACCATAGAGAGACAACTACAAACATTCTCAGTTGCAATCAAATGATTTTCCCAGCAAAACCAAACCCTTGCATAGCAAAATTAGACCTTTGAGCAACGAGTCAACCAGCTGAGAGAGCAACAACTTAAAGAAGTAAATCATCATGAACATGAGAATCGTTACCCTTCAAGAGGTGACCGTCATTAAGGAGAATATGAGGTCGAGAGCAATGCTTCTAGTAAGTGAACCAAAAGGGAAGACGAGTAGCCTCATGAGCTTGAAGTTGGTAATGCATGATAGGAAGTAGAGATGAGAGCAATGAAGGATAGGTTGGATCTTCTAATGAATTCCATGAACGAACAAACAGCTACACTTAGTGACTTGGTACATCATACTGACTTTTCCTCTACCATACAAGTCATTTCTTGTCCTCTACCCCAAAGTTTCGAATGTCAACCTTAGAAATTTATGATGAAAGACCCACTTGATCATCTCAAGTCCTTAAACATTCTTATGAACTTTCAAGGCATGCCCAATGAGATAATGTGTCAAGCCTCCCCCATTACTTTAAAGGGACCAACTAGAGTGTGGTTTAGAATCCATATCAACCTTTAAATAGCAGAGCAATGACTTCGTCACTAATTTCATTGGAGGACAAAGGCACAATCGCTCAACACATGCCTTGATGCAAATTAAGTAACAAGAAAATGAAAGTTTAAGGTCATATGTAGCCTGGTTCTACAAAGAAGCTCTCTTGATATATGAGGTAGATGAATGGTCCTTGTAACAGCTTTTCAAATGGGCTCTGTGAATGAGAATTCCTTTTCTCCATCCTAAAAAATGACCCAAAAACTAGTACTGACATGCTATTTAAGGCCATGAAGTACATTAATGCTGCAGACACAATGATAGCCTGAGAAGAAGAAAAATGAAGCTAACGACCATGTACAGACAAATAGTGAAAGACAGCTTAACCGTCAGATTGAAAAGATGACAAAAAGCTCGGACGCTACATCCTTGGAAGGACGATCACTTGAGGAAGTACTTCTAGTAGTTTAATTCTTGTAACTTTGATTTAAGTCTTTATTTATACTCTCTTCAGTACTTATCAGTGTCTTGTTTTGGCACTTAACTTTTGGTTTGATGTTATTACTTATTTGGTACTGAGCTTGTTTTCCTATGAACTTTCCATTTGAATGAAAGCACTTTCTTCATTTATAATGTGTTAGATAAAAAAGGAATCATATGACCCAAAGTCACTATCAAGTGGACGGGTCTTATATCTAAGTCATCCTAAAAAGGGAATGTCAAAAAACTAAGTCTTCCTACCTACAGGATGGACGGACAACCAAAGTCATTATCAAGTGGGCAAGTCTTATATCAAAATCATCACCAAGAGTGAATGATAAAAAACTAAGTCTCCCTAACCTATGGGATGGACAGATGACCAAAGTTGCCTATGGGTGGAAGGTCCAATACAAGTATCCCCAAATTGTTCCTCATTTACATTTCTTTTTATATGTTCTTTTATTATATTTGGGTTGGTTAGATCTTCCTAGATAATTAAGTAGTATGGTTTTATCTATCAATCTCATTTTTCTTTATGTGACAAATTGCATAGCTTTAATATATATATATATATATATAGAGAGAGAGAGGGAGAGAGAGAGAGAGAGAGAAAGAGAGAGGTTCAAGTTACACATTTTTTAAATCATTGGATTTATGTAGATTCNAAAAAAAAAAAAAATGCCACAGACTGTCGTGCTTTGTTGAATAACACAACTATTGCAGCTGTGTTGTTCTCTATCTCCACGTTTCTAGACTTTGTCGTAGGAATGTACTTTTTCTTTTTGAGTTGATGAACTATTTTATTCTATTGCATGTGATTGTAGTTGGTTTCTAGACTATTTTATTCTATTTTGTTCTCTATCTCCGCGTCTTTATCTCCACGTTTCTAGACTTTGGCTAGGATTTTGGAACAAATTGCTTGTAGGACTAGGAGTTGATTACTATATTATTACTATAATTTTTGATAGGATCACAAAGTTCATCCTCTTTACTCTTTTTTGATGCTTTTGTAGATATATGTATGTGATTGTAGTTGGTTTATGCTAAAATCACTCGTGTTATTTTTTACCTTGTAACAACACTTATTTTTCCTTGAGCACCTCTAGTATATCTTATTGTTAATTATGATTATCCTTCTAACGATAAGTAAAGACTAAATAAGAAATGTTTAATTGGAGGAGGGTTGAATTATGTGGTAGCATAAATTGTGAAATATGTTTAATTTATTTTCTCACATGAATCATTGATATTATATTAGACTTTGCTTTTATCATTCTCTATCACTGATATTGTATTCTATTGCATATATATATATATATATTTAAACCTTGGTGGAATTTGATTTGCAACTAATCCTATAATCTTGACCGTGGTTACTTATTTGTTTGAGTAATAGAAGTTGAAAAAGAATAAAGAAAAAAAGTTCAATTACTTAAAGGAGTTGTCCACCACAATTTTTTTTTGTCTACTACCCACTATGCCACTTTGAGCCTCTTCTACAATCTACTCATATAGAATAATAGAAACAAAAGAGATGAACTTCTACCTTGTTAGTGATCGGCAAAATAAATATTATATACTTTCAAGAGTAAACCCCACCTTAGCTTTATAGTGATGCATCAAAATATTAAGGACGTGTAATTTGCTTTCTTATTCAGGAATAAACCATCATGTATTTATCAATCCTTTAGTGAGGGTTGTATCATCATGTCCTTTTACGACAATAGTTGTGTTAGCCACACCATTTAAAGATGAGCATGAAAAGTAAAGATTTATGGCTCATCACTCACTCCATTTAATTTTTTGCAACATTGCATTGCTGTTTTCTAGTTGTAATAAGTAGCTCTTAAGCTAGATTTTACTTCAACCATAGCTTTGAAATGGTGATTATTCTTATTCTTTTGATTCTTATCAAGTTGATTATTCTTTCCCCTTTTTGTAGCTACTATTGGTAATATGTTTGCATTTTGTGTTCATTATTTATATTGGTTCTTATAGTTACTTAATAGCAAATGGAACGTGAAGAGTTATATGATGCCCCGACCAATTTAGGACTATTAGAGCAAGAGTTACCACTTGAATATTTTGGTGATTGTGAGTTAAAATACAAGCCATATGTCGGAATTCAATTTAACACCCTTGATGGATTTGAAATTTTTACAAAGAATTTGCCAAAAAAGAAGGTTTTGGAATCCATATCCGTACGAGTAAAAAAGCACCAACAAGTGATAATGTAACAAGTCGTATTTATGTATGTTGTAGTGAAGGGCAATGCAAAACAAAAATACATTTGATAGTGGAGAGAGCAGAGATGATTGAAAAAAAGGTCCATAGAACTTGCTCAAGTCTTAGAACTGGATGCGAAGCAATGCTTAGGGTCATGAAAAATAAGGAGTTGCAAAAATGGGTTGTGAAGGGATTTGACAACAACCACAATCATGGTATAATTAGTTCAAAAAGTGTGTCATACCTTTAATGCTACAAAAAAATGTCTCCTGCTGCTAAGAGTCTTGTTGAAAATTTTGATGAAGAAGGAAAAGTTGTCATGGTGTTCAATGTAGGTGACTAGACATTTACAAGTAGAGATTGCTAGAATCACTTGGAGATGTTAGGGGGAAAAATCTAGATGCTGGAGATGCCTCAACTGTCCTTAGTTATTGCCAAAAACAACAAGCTAAAAAATCCAATTTCTTTTATGCAATTCAATGTGATGATGTTGGCCATATGGTTAATTTTTTTGGGTAGATGCGCGATCAACAATGGCTTATCAATACTTTGGGGATGTAGTGACATTTGACATGACTTACAAAACAAACAAGTATGATATGCCATTTGCTACTTTTATGAGGTTAAACCATCATTTTCAATCAATTTTATTTGGTTGTGCATTGTTGTAGGATGAGACAGTACAAACTTTTGTGTGGTTGTTTGAAACTTGGCTTCAAGCAATGTGGGGGAAGGAACCAAAATCTATTATTACGAATTAAGATTTAGCCGTGGGTGCAGCTATTGCAAAGGTATTCCCAAGATTTGTCATTGTCTTTGCCTTTGGCATATTAAGAAGAAATTTCTAGAGAAACTTTTCCATGTATATCACAAGAGTCAATATTCAAACATGAGTTAAAGAGATGCATACGTGAGTCACCTTGTGTGGAAAAATTTGAGGAGGCTTGGAAGAGCCTAATATTGACTTATGGCTTGGAGAGAAATTAACGGCTTGAAGGATATATAACATTCGAGAGTCATTGATACCAGTTTACAATAGAAATACTTTCTTTGCAGGAATGAACACTACCCAGAGAAGTGAAAGCATCAATCCGTTCTTTGACTCCTTTGTTAACTCAAGAATTACATTACAGGATTTTGTGATCAAATTTGCAAAATTAGTGGACAGTCATAATAAGAAAGAAAGGAAGATTGTGATTCAAGACATAAAATACCATCTTTGGTAATTGGCTCAAAATATAGCATTAAGCTGTTTCTATATACACGAGAACCATATTTAGCAAGTTCCAAAAAGAATTGATGAGTAGTAATCATTTTACAAATGAGAAGGTTGAGAAAAATGGAACATTTTATAAGTATAGAGCAACAAGTTCCTTTGATCCAGATGATGCATTTATTGTGAAGTTGAACTTAGAATCAAAAGTTTGTGAATGTGACTACCAACTTTTTGAGTTTATGGGAATTGTATGTAGGCACATGTTATTAATCTTCCAGGTTAAAAATATTTTTGAGATTCTTAGCCACTACATCCTACAATGCTCAACAAAAGAAGCAAATAAAGAAAAAAGCGTAGAATATAGATCAAGCTGTGATGATGAGCATCATATGTCAAGAGCCTTACAAAGCATCCATGTTTGTCATCATGTAAGTCAACTGTCTTACCTTGCCGAAAAATCTAAAGATATATATAAAATGATAATCTCTGACTTAGACCACACCCTTAAGAAAGCTTTTGGAATGGAAAATCAACTACTCGAAGATAAGGAAAATGATGAAATGGATATGCATCACAAGACTGGTGAATCAGCTGACATTGTTGAAGTAGAAGACTGCTCTCTCATTGTTCCTTTGAATAAAAAAGATCCATATGTACCACAAACAAAAGGTTGAAAAAAAAGTACCAAGAAACAAGGTCTTGGTGGGAGAATTAAAGGTGGGCTTGAAATATCCTTAGCTCATGCAACAACAAAAAGATGATCTTGTCAACTTTGTGGGGGTTATGGTCATAATCTTCGTACTTGTAAACAATATAATGGCGAAGGAAGTGATTACCAAGATGAAGAAAACATGATAGAGTTTGATGACAATAATATTGATGATTTAGCATAAAGTGAGTTTTTTCATTACATTTCTTTAGTCCTTAAAAAAAAAAAAAAATTGATTGTAATAATATATATCTCATGTTTCAAATTTATTTATGCCTTCTTATTTATTCTACTTTAGGTACAGGTGCTGAAGAGAATCACAAGATGAGCTTCACTTGGTGAAATTGAGATATATATTGAGTCCAAGTAGCTTAGAATATAAATGTTAAGGACCTATGTTGTTAATCATAATGAAACAATACATTTTGGTTTTTTGTTTTGTTTTTCTACTAAGAACCTTAACTATTAGCAGGAGTGTAGCCATAGTTTTGGTTTCAACTAGTCATTTGCTTTTGCTTTAATTTAATGTCATTAACAGTGTATTTATGACACCTTTTTTCAGATTTTCTAGAAAAGCTATAGTCTTTGTTTTATCCTATATTCATTTAGTAATGTAAACATAAGTTTTTGGCGTAGTCATGAATGGAAATAGAGTCAACATCATAGAGGAAGGTTGATATGTTCTTCCCTGTGTGAAAATCCAAATTTTATCTCTGTGCTTATGCCACATCAGTAGGTTCTAGCTGTATGGATCTCCTATATAAGGTTTCTTGGAGGAGGCTATCAAGATATGAATGTAGGAAATTGTTTCTATTACCGGACGGTGTGGCATGGTAGCGCATTGAATTTTTTCATTGGGCACATAGCATAAAATGTTTCTTAGCTTTAGTTATTTTCTTTTTTTACTCTCTTTTTTAGCATATTTTGAGGTCTTATCCTCAAAATTTTTTTTAGCCATTTTGAATGTAGAAAGAACTAAAGTAATGATTATTACTGTTATTTTAATTTTCTTTTCATTGTTCAAATTCTACATGTTTTGGGTTCCCTTGTTTGTTGTGGGAAGTCTCTTATTATATATTCATGTTGAACTAGAAACATGCGGTATAGAAAAATAATTTCTTATATTATATGCGAGCTTTTATCTATAAAAAAAAATGCTACCATTGAAAGACAGTCATTAGAAGGTAAGTAGTGCACCTAAATTGGTACAGAGTTGGCATTTTTCCCCCTTATAAACTACTATTTAGAGTTGTTAAAAAATAAGTTTGACATGTAAGTCAATTTGTTTCTTCAGGTTAAAAGATGAAAATCAAGTTCAATTGAGTAATTCGTTGTTGAAATTTTCCTAAGGTATCCGAAACTCTTTGAGTCTGACTAAAACTCTTGTAAATAACCACGTAAAGTAGTAGTTAAAAATTTGATTGTGATGTATTGCTTTGTCATAGCATGCTCTCTGAGCTAAAAATTTCTAACTAAAGTCTGACTGATAAATAGACACTCAAAAATTAAAAGTACTGGTAATAATATAACTAAGAAGAAAAAATATATTTAAGGCTGTACAATACCAGTTGAGGCTTTGTCACCCCAAACTTCAATTGCCTTTTTAGAAATTTATATCAGGCTCCAAAATATATAGTTAAAAGAACTCCTATACTCCAATTCTCTAGTAATTGCAATGTGCACTCGAATTCAGGGAGGACCTAGCTCCTTCCGCTTACCTTGATTGGTATAGACCAATCCAAATAGATGTACATATTATTTAGAAGGGCCACGTTTGGTACAATCTCACACAAAGCCTTAATTGACAACAATCTTAGCATTTGCACTTTTGATGTGCAGTAAAAATAATTTTTGAATTGTCATAGTATATTTAAAAATCAAGAGTAACGCTAGAGAGTTTTGATTGTGCTATTGGAATATGAATCATATTGAATTACAAGTTCTTAGGGGACAAGAATAGGACATCCTCCATGATCAAACACAAGACAGAACACTTCAACATGACAAGAACTTACACACATCAGAATGTATACCCAAGCTTTAACAGGGAATGACAAATCTCTTTACTTTGCATAACGTCAATCAAATATAAAAGAATCACACTTTTGAAATAATAGGTGGTAAAGCTTTTAGCTTCTCCAACAACTTCTCTGCTTCGAGAAACCCAAGCGATCCCATAGACAAGAATTTTACACATTTCCATTTGTTCAACCTCTTAGAGAATTAGATCGTATATATGCAACTTCCACAAACTATATTAAAGATGAAGAACAATATATGACATTAAAAGTTTCAGGCATATAGGGTAGCAATAGTTGTGTTATTCAACAAAGTACGGTAGGCTGTGGCTTTTTTGTTGTTGCTACTAGCGACTTGGCCGTGGAGGAGATAGAGAGAGAAACGTGCAAAGAGAAAGAGAGAGAGAGAGAAGTGCAATGGAGAGAGAAAGAGCCAGCCGTATAAAGTTTTTTGGGTTTAGAAATAAGTATGAATGTGTTAAATAAGTAATAATAAATGAGATTAATTAGAATATTAGCATTAATAGGGGTCTTTTCTTTACTGTTGGATCTACTTAAACCCAATGGTTTAAAAAATGTGTAACTTGAACCATCTTATATATATATATATATATGGACAAAGTTTAGCTACAAAATTGGTTGTAACCTTAAACTACAACTTTACTCAATAAAATAAATATTACTACATATTTTGAAAATTTAACCATTGAATTGCATGTGCTTTTGCTCTTAATATATATGTCAAATTTTGTATTAATTAGATATTATTTACCATATGATCTATAAGTTCATATTCTATGCATAATTTTAAACTACAAAAACTTGCAATTTAAACAATTTATTAATGATATAGCAATTGACCTTTAATTTTCTATAAATTTTGCTAGCATGGAGGATATAAGAAGAAGATGTAATCTAATGGTGAATTTATCAAAATTCACTTCCAATAAAAAGATATTGAGTAAGGTTGTAGCCTTAGCCTACAACTAATTTTGTAGCTAAACTTTGTCTTATATATAGGGCAAGATTTAGGTACAATACTTAGATGCTGTTCCTTAGGTTTCTTTCTTAAGATTCAGTCATGTGGATATTTTCTCATGGGATGGAAGTGTATTTTTTAGTTAAGTAGCTACATGGTTAAATCTTAAGAGGAGAACCTTATGAACAACACCTAAGGTACTGTACCTAAGTTTTGTCTATATATATTGGGTAATAGGAACGTGGGGTCAAAAACACAGAACTATGACAATAGTGCTTGAGTTCCTAATCAACATGACTAATTTCTAATTAAAAAAAAAAAGTTATAATTCCACAGTGGGAAGATCAAACAAGTAATCAAAGGCAAAGAAAGTAGAAATTGAAAATTTGATTGATAAAAATCGATTTCCGGAGGTATAAATGAAGATTCTAATGAAAGAAACAAGCTTTTGCTCTCACTATTTTCCCTCTCTTTCGTTCTTGCTCACAAATTTTCTAGATCCCCCCCACATGTTAACCCTCTCCACCTTTTATCATCCCTCTCTTCTCCTTCTCAAGTTGTGTCCTTCTTAGCTAGATTTGGGGAGATACTTGTCCCATTAGACACCTCCCTGCCATTTCTTGGTCATGAAAGCAAATTTTTGGAGTGGCTGCATTATTTAGGTCAGGCATTTTGCATTTAATAAAGCTGGCATTTAATAGGAACAGCTCATTAATGCGGAGATGACTGTTACATTGGAGTATGCATCATCTTTTTTGCATTCCTTAGGAATGGGAACCAAAACTAAGTCCTTGGTGAATCATCTGACTGCTTCCTGATTAGGTTATTACATCTTGGGATAAGCCTGTTCCGCGGATTATCTTGGTAACTGGTCCAATTATTCTCACTCTCTCTAGAACTTGGGCCCTTATATATTTTTATCTGGGCTGGGTATTTACTTTGGAAATGTCTCTTTAGTCTTTTCTCTTCGGCCAGAGGTCCGTAGGGCATCTTTGTTTCAACCCCCGATAGGAAGCCAAGTTCGTGAAGCAGCACATGTACTATTTAGATTTGTAGAGATTTAACAATGTACATGTATGGCTAGAGGATGTTCCCTTAATAATTTGAACCTAGGTTCTTGAATTAACATTTTATTTTCAAATTTTAATTTTCTTATTCTTTGTAGGAATTGATTTTATGGCTTTTTTTTTTTTAATTAAACACCGTTCAATAGAAGTAATACTTTAATCTTTTTATTTTTTTTTTATTATTATTTTTTTATATATATACTAATATTGAGAATTTGTTTACACAGATCTAGATACAGTCACCTTTTACATCATGATTTCTAGGAAATATAAGTTTTATTTTCTCCAAGAACTGATCCTTGTGCTTCTAGGTTTTGTTATGGAATACCTTAGATTTTGTTTTCTCTCTCTCGTCTCATGGGCCCGGAGTTGATGAAAAAAGTTTGCTTCACAGGAAGTAACCAGTACCCCCTTTGAGGTGGGTCAACAAACACCTTGCCTTCATTCACACCAATCCAACCGTTCGCCCCCACCCCTGAGTAACCCTCTCACCCAAACAACTATACCCATTCCCCATAACGCCTGAACATCCACTATACACCCAAATCCCAACCTGTTAGAAATACTGAATGTAATTGTATAGTATTTCATCATTAAAAGAACGTACATAGGTGCCTTTATATAGGAGGCATATGTGTACAGTACAAGTATGTGTGTGTGCTATACAAGTAATCTAACTGGGCCTAAAGCCCACAACACTATATACGTTAATAGCCCCCCTCAAACTCAAGGTGGATGTGAGACCAACTTGAGGTTGTCAACCAAAGTACGAAGGTGTCCCTTAGGATGTGACTTGGTGAAGATATCTGCAAGTTGACCTTTAGAGGAGACTGAGATCAGCTTGAGAGCACCATGGACAAGATGAAAACGGATAAAATGACAATCGATCTCAATGTGTTTAGTTCGTTCATGGAAAACATCATTGTGAGCAATATAAATAGCACTCTAGTTGTCACAATAAAGAGGAGTAGCAGAGGATGTAGACACACCTAAGTCTTTGAGAAGCCATCGTAGCCAAAGGAGCTCAGATGTGGTATCAGCAAGGGCACGATATTCTGCTTCAGTACTGGAGTGGGCCACATGAGTTTGTTTCTTACTTCGCCAAGAAATTAGAGAAGAACCAAGAAGAAAGCAATAACCAGTGGTGGACCTGCAATCAATGGGATCTTCTGCCCAATCAGCATCAGAAAATGCACGAAGAGTAAGAGGAGACTGAGCAGAGTAGAAAAGACCATGAAAGAGAGTGCCCTTTAGGTATTAAAGAATGCGCAGAACAGCAGCATAGTGAGTCGATCGTGGAGCAGACAGATACTGGCTCACTTGGTGAACAGCATAGGAAATGTCTGGACGAGTGACAGTGAGATAAACCAAGCTGCCAACCAAGCGTCTGTAAAGAGAGGGATTAGACAATGGTTTCCTCCATGAGGGAGTCAAATGCGTATTAAGCTCAACTGGAGTGTCAACAGTCTTGCTATCAGTGAGTCCAGCGCGAGACAAGAGTTCAGAGGCATACTTAACTTGAGTAATATAAAGTCCATCTGTAGAATGAGTGATTTCAAGACCCAAGAAGTAGCTGAGATGTCCAAGATCTTTCATCTCAAATTGTTGACTGAGAAAAGTCTTGAGTTCTTGAATGCCACTGAGGTCATCACTAGTTATGATCATATCATCTACATATAAGAGAAGTAAAATAGTGCCCTTGTCAGTGCGATGAAGAAATAAGGCAGAATCATAGTGACTGGCCATGTAACCTAAGTGAGAAATGGTAGAGCTAAATTTGGCAAACCAAGCTCGTGGAGCTTGTTTAAGGCCATAAAGTGCATGTCGAAGGTGACAAACTTTGTTTGAGTCAACAGAGAGACCAGGAGGAGGTTGCATATACACTTCTTCACTTAAATCCCCATTAAGGAATGCATTTTTGACATCCATCTGAAAAAGGTCCCATTTACTGGTAGCAGCAACAGCTAAGAGGGCACAAACAAATGAGATACGAGCAACCGGAGCAAAGGTCTCTTCATAATCAATCCCATACTCTTGTGTAAAACCTTTTACAACAAGACGAGCTTTGTAGCGCTCAATGGACCCATCAGAGCGAGTCTTAATCTTGTAGATCCACTTACAACCAACCACAAATTTCCCAGGAGGAAGTGTCACCAAATCCCAAGTATGGTTTTTAGATAATGCATCAAGTTTCTCTTTCATTACAATCTGCCATAAATGGTCAGTGGAAGCCTCACGATAGGTGTGAGGCTCGTGTAGTGTAGCAAGAGCAGTGTAACAATGATAGTCAAGTAAATGTGCAGGAATAGATCTTACCCGAGTTGAGTGACGAGGTGGAATGTCTTGTGCAAGATCTTCAGGCGGAGTAGGAGCAGGAGACCCAAGCTCAAGATTGGGGTTGGGTAGCTCGTCTTCAGCCTGTTCATCTTCCACCTGTTCATTAAAGGGTGAACTAGGAAAGGGATCAGTGATATCTGGTGGTTGGATAGAGAAGTCTACAGCAACAGAATCAGGAGCAACTATAGAAGGATTAGGAGCAGCTACAGAAGGAATATGTGCCTCATCTGGAAAAATATCTAAGACAAAAGAGGAAGACAAAGAAGCACTGAAATGAGAGAGCTCGACAAAGAGGCGATGTTCCCAAAAGACAACATTATGGGAGATACGAAGATGATGAGAGACAGGATCATAACACCTATACCCCTTTTAAGTTTCTCCATAGCCAAGAAAACAACAAAGCCTTGACCGAGGCTCAAGTTTGTTATGCTCATATTGTTGAAGAAGAACAAAACAAGCAGAACCGAAGGGGCGAAGGTGGTGATAGTTCGGAGATGACCCAAAAAGGTGCTTATATGGAGTTTGATTTTGGATAACAGGACTCAGAATACGATTAATAGTATGAACAGCATGAAGAGCAGCTTCACCCCAAAAAGGAGCAGGAACTTTAGTAGAGAGAAGGAGAGCACGAACAGTGTCAAGAATATGACGAAGTTTTCGTTCGACTCTACCATTTTGCTGAGAGGTACCTAGACAAGTTAGTTGATGAACAGTGCCATAGGAATGCAAAACAACTTGGAAAGCATATTGAGTGTATTCAAGAGCATTATCAGATCGAAAAATTTTGATGCGTCAGGAAAACTGAGTTTTAACCATTTTTGCAAAAGTAGAATATACTTCCAATAATTCAGAACGATGTTTCATATTAAAAATCCAACTATAGCGAGAGTAATCATCAACAAAGACAACAAAATATCTAGACCCACCAATACTAGGGACAGAGGAAGGCCCCCAAACATCAGAATGAATAAGGTCAAAGATATCAGTGGATATGGATTCACTAGTATTGAAAGGCAAAGCTGGTTGTTTTCCTAACTGACATGAAACACAATCAAAATTTTCTGTAGACACTGAACCTAACAAACCTCTAGAAGCCAATTGTTGTACCCGAGAGGAAGATGCGTAACCAAGTCGAGCATGCCAAAGTGCAAGGGAAGGAGTGGAAGAAACTACAGCAACTGCAGCAATAGAAACAGGAGCAACAAGTGGAAGACGAAGGTTGTCCACGGGAAACATACGCCCAACTCTAGGACCGGTCCCAAGCTCCTGTCCCGTCCTAGGATCCTGCACAATGCACCCGGAATAATTAAAGGTAATGCGATAACCAAACTCAGCTAATTGTCCCACAGAAAACAAATTATAAGAAAGGTCAGGAACATTAAAGACTACAGGAACCAAGAGGTTGGAGGTTGAAACTGAACCTATATTATGACCAAACATTGTGGAACCATTTGCTGTGCGAATATTAAGAGGGTGCAGTGCAGGTTAAAGGTCAGAAAATAAGGACGAGTGAGGTGTCATGTGATTGCAACAAGCGGAATCCATAAGCCAAGAGGATGGAGACATATCAGATAAAGCTGAGAGAGAAGAGGAATAAGATGCATTACCAACCATATGAATGACATTGGCGATGATATTTATAAGGTCATCTCTGGAAATGGAGAAAGTGGATCCAGAAGAATGAGACTGTGCAGAAACAGGAGCCATGGGTTGGACACTCTCAATGTTAGCAACTATAGCAGCAGAAGTGAAAACAACTGATTTGTTGCGCTGATAACAAGTCTCAATATTATGGCCAAAATGTTTGCAAAAATTACAAAAACGTTTGCTGGATTGTCGGCTATGATTATTGCAACAAGAAGAAGACTTGTCCTTATTCTTCATTTAAAAGCAAAATTTGCAAAAATGGACTGCAAAAATGAAATCTACGCCAAAAACTAGGTAAGGAGCACCTGGACTATAAAAAGTAAACTCTGAAAAGTCAACGGTCAAAGTCAACAGTCAACGGTCAACGCACGTCAGCTAACTGGGATGACGTCAGCAAGATGACGTAAGCATCTGACGTTTGCTGATGTAAGCGGCTGACTATAATGACGTAAGCAATGACGCAGAATGATGACGTCACCTAGGGCTGACGTCAGTAGATGCAGATCTGGCGCGTGGCAGCGCGTGACAGCGTGTGAATAAGACAGACGGCGCGTGAAGAGCGTGATCTGATGCGCAGATTCTTTAGGCGGCGCGTGAGGGCGCATGGAGCTTCCGATGGTGGTCAGGTTTTCACTGAAAGGTAGATCGGCGGTGGACGATCTTAGTGATGTTTGCAAAAGCACAATCGGAGCAAGGATGATGGCGGCAACGGTATTGCAGTGGTCTCAAGACTCTAAACGACGGCAGCTGCAGGTCCGAACCAGAGACAATGATTGAGATGCGTTAGAGGTTTAACGGCGAATATCTGCAACAGCAGTTGTAATAGCGGAAGCAATTGCGAGTCTGGAATAACACTAATAGAGACAAGACTGCAATGAAATTGTTAGAGCGATGGCTCTGATACCATGTTAGAAATACTGAATGTAATTGTATAGTATTTCATCATTAAAAGAATGTACATAGGTGCCTTTATATAGGAGGCATATGTGTGCAATACAAGTTTGTGTGTGTGTGCTATACAAGTAATATATCTGGGCCTAAAGCCCACAACACTATATACGTTAACACAACCAAATACCAAACTCCATTTCTCAAAATGGAGGACATCACAAACAGATGGAGAAAACTCAAGTTAACCGATAAAGAAGCACCAGAAATGAAATTAACAAAAATATCAACTAAGGAAAACACGCTAGCGGGAAAGTTTTTTACAAAGAGGAAGCTTAGCATAGAAGTTGGGGCTTGTACATTTAGAAATATCTGGAACACAGAGAAGAACTTTGAAGTCAGAGACCTGAGAGAGAATATGCTATTGCTCATCTTCAAGGATGAAGTTGATCTGGAGTGGGCCATTAAACAGAGCCCATGGACCTTCGATAAGTACCTTGTAGCCCTTCAGAAGCTAGACGAGGACAAATCCATTGAATCCATGAGTTTCAACTCATCGCCTTTCTGGGTCCAACTTCACAATATACCACTCCGTATGATGTCGAAGGAAAACGCTGAAGTCATCGGGTCCACCATTGGAAAAGTAGAAGAAGTGGATGTCCTAGTCAGTGGACAGGGCTACGGGAGGTTCTTGAGAGTCAGAGTCAAGGTTGAAATAGGACAACCCCTCTGTAGAGGAAGACTTGTCGATCTCGAAGACAGAGATCCTATATGGGGGGCTTTCCGTTACGAGAGACTTCCTGTGTTTTGTTATAAATGTGGCAAACTGAATCACAACGAAAGAGATCGTCAGGGGAAGAGCAAGTCCAGAGGGTAATCAAAGAAGCGAAGAGAGCCAATACGGGGCCTGGCTAAAGGCCGATCTCGAAAAAATGCAAAAAACACAGGTCATTGAAGGTCACAGTGAGGAGAACAAAGATGTTGCCACAAACCAAGATTCTTCTGATATGGAAATCTCGGTCATTCAGGTGGAGAATCAAGACAGGGCTGACGTCATAGTGCAAGGGGTTGGTAAAGGCAATTCGGGTATTGAAAGATTGGGCGAATCCTCACACTATCAAGAATTAAATGCCACCCCCTCCTGCCAACAAAACCCCTTTTCCCAACCCATCAGAATTGACTTGGCAGCGCAATCCATGGAGTCTGATGATGACTTCTTAGCTTGTAGTAGAATTAAAGCAAACTAGGAGCTTGGGGCTGAAAGGCTTGAGAAGACTTACACCAAATTAGCTTCCACCATCCCAAAAACCCTCCTTAAAGAAAACAAAAAGCTGAGTGATCAGGAAAATGGGAGGGAAAGGTCGATAAGGGCCCACAACAAGGATAACCACGTGCCAAACCTGACTAAAGACCAATCAAGTGGGGTAATACTTAAACCAAAAAATGAAGTAGTAGGAAAAGATGAGCTAAACCTAGGAAAGTGGACGAAATTAAATAAGGAAAAAAATCCCAATACCCAAATCCTTACCCAAACACTTGCTGAAATAATAGTGGGCCAAAAAAGAAAGATTAACCAATGCAAAGAGACCGAGGCTACAAAGAAATGGTCAAAGAAAGTGTGCACGGGCAACAAAAGGTATCTTTCTTCTTCTCTTGATCTTTTTGAGTTACAAAAAAATACAAAATTTGTTTCTCTTAAGGAAAAGGAAAATGATATGAGATTGGCGGTGGCTGGTTTCCAGCCCTGCCAAGGATCATGAATCTATTATGTTGGAACTGTTGGGAGCTTGGGAACAGGCAGATAGTTCAAGCGCTTGGAGATTTAGTCCGGACATAAGATCCTGCAATTGTGTTTTTAGCCGAGGCATGGCTAGATGAATCTGGGCTACTCAGTATACGTGATTCTCTACAATTCGGTCATCACCATGGGGTTTTAAAAATTTCTCGTGGCAGTGGTTTGGCTCTCTTCTGGAAGAAAAATTTTGATTTACACATTGAATCTTTTTCACTTAATCACATTGATGTTTTGATAAACAAGGGAAAGACAAATGTTTGGCATTTCGTTGGCTTCTATGGTGCCCCTGAAACTCATCTCCGAACTGAGTCATGGGACTTATTACGGAGTTTGCATAAGAAGTTTTCAGTTCCGTGGATTTGCGCAGGTGATTTTAATGAGCTTCTAAAATCTCATGAAAAATTAGGCAATCGTCTACGTCCTTATGGTCAAATGGAGAAGTTTCAAGAAGTTCTAGATGAGTGTGGGCTGTTTGATTTAGGATTTTGGGAAATAAATTCACCTGGTCTAAAAGTTATCCAAATTGAGGCATAGTCTGGGAACGTTTGGATAGGTCGATCAGTTCAGCAGAGCGGTTCAAATTATTTCCTATCACAAAAGTTCAAACTCTTACATGTGTTTCCTCGGATCATCATCTCATTATTATTCTACCTGAAGGCTTCTGTTGTAAGGCTTAAAGACTGTGGCGTTTTGAGCAATTGTGGCTGGAGAATAGTGGTTGTCATGACACAGTGGAGAGGGCTTGGATATCAAACTCGTTGGTCTTTCCCATGGAGAGTGTTATGACCAAGATCGATGCGTGTTGATTTTCTCTAATGCAATGGAGCAAATCGTCCATCTGCAATGTGTCAAAATCTTTGGCCGAGAAAAAACACCTGTTGAAGCAGGTCGAAGCAACAGCAATAAGTGGTAAGGGGATGGAGGCTTTCCTTAAGCTAAAATCTGAAATTCAGGATCTACTTCGGATGGAAGAGAAACTGTGGCAGCAAAGAAGTCATGATCACTGGATGGTTTTGGGGGATAGCAACTCCAAATATTTCCACAATCGGGCAACTCAGAGGTTCCGTAAAAACAAGATATCTGAGCTTCGAAATTCAGAGGGGGTGTTAATGTCAGGGGATAGCAATGTCTCATCCATGATGATTGGTTATTATTCCAAGCTTTTTACCACCTTTGAGCCGAGTAATATCGAAGAAGTTGTGCAGTTTACAAATAGGGTTGTGACAGATGAAATGAGCACAGGTCTGATTGGAAATTTTTCAAAAGAAGAGGTAACGATAGCTCTCAAACAAATGGCTCTTTTGAAAGCCCCCGGACCTGACGGCATACCTCCTATTTTTTTCCAGCACTATTGGGAGAGCATAGGAGATGATGTAGCTATTGCTGTCCTTTCTTAACTAAATTCGGGTAAACTTGTTTCAGGTTTGAATCACACTTTCATTAGCCTTATTCCGAAAGTTAAAAGTCCTGAACTTGTTTATGAATTTCATCCAATTTCTCTCTGTAATATCCTGTAAAAACTTGTGTCAAAAGTGCTAGCAAACATGCTAAAAAAGGTGTTGCCTCACATTATTTTTGAATCTCAAAGTGTTTTTCAGTTGGATAAAGCAATATCAGATAATATTCTTGAGGCTTTCGAGACACTTCACCATATGAAGATTAAAAAAATAGGGAAGGTGGGACACATGGCCTTAAAATTAGACATGAATAAAGCTTACGACAAATTGGAATGGATTTTTCTCCAGTGGATTATGAAAAAAATGGGTTTTCATCCTACTTGGGTGGGTTGGATTATGCAATGTATGAAGTCAGTTTCCTATTCAATCCTGGTTAATGGAGAACCTAAAGGACATATCATCCCAACGAGAGGGATTCGCTAGGGAGATCCCCTCTCTCCATATTTATTTCTTCTATGCTCAAAAGGGTTGAATGGGTTGATTGAGCAAGCAGTGGCAGGCCATGATATTGAGGGGGTTGCTTTTTATAGAAATGGGCCAAAAATTTCCCACCATTTCTTTGCAGACGATAGCTTGCTATTTTGTTGGGCACGAGTAGAAGATGTTAGAAAAATCCAGGAGGTTTTGGGTAAATATGAACAAGCATCGGGCCAAAAATTAAACTCTGATAAAACTACTCTCTTTTTTAGTCGGAATGTCCTGGGAACCACTAAGGAGACACTAAAAAACTTGTTGGGTGTTCCGGAAATAAGAGAGTATGAGAAGTATTTAGGCTTGCCAGCAGTTGTGGGAAGAAATAAACGTGCAAGTCTAAATTATATTAAAGATAAAGTTTGGGGAAAGTTGCAAGGTTGGAAGGAAAAAATGCTCTCTTAAGCCGGAAAATAAGTTTTATTGAAGGCACTGGTCCAACCAATTCCCACTTTTGCCATGAGTTGCTTTCGGTTACCTATTTCTCTTTGCCAAGATATTGAGATGCTCATCCATAAGTTTTGGTGGGGTTAAAGAGGTGATTGGAGAAAAATACATTGGATGAAGTGGGAGGTTTTGTGTCAATCAAAAATGGAGGGTGGTTTAAGCTTTAAAGATCTCTGCGAGTTCAATGGAGCAATGTTGGCTAAACAGGTTTGGAGGTTGATTCATGATAGGGAGTCTCTATTTTATAGAGTTTTTAAGGCAAATTACTTCCCAAATTGTTCTATATTTGAAGCAAAATCGACTTTCGGATCTTTTGCTTGGAAAAGCATTCTATGGTCAAGAAATCTGATCAGAAGAGGAGGAAGGTGGAGGGTGGGTGATGGTGAGACCATTCGAGTTTTTCAGGATGCTTGGCTGGTGAACACAACAGATGGAAAAATTGCTACCCATAAATCTGTCCTCCTCCCTAACGCCACAGTAAGTTCTTCGATTAATCAAGCTTCGGGTTGGTGGAATATTCACTTGATTGACCGTTGCTTTTACCCCCCCCCCCCATTTTTTTTTTTTTTTTTTTGAGTTTTATTTCTGTAGCTACTGATCTTGATTTCTAGGGTTTTCTCTGTTCTTATTTTATAGCAACCCGAAACGGTTAAAAGTTAAAACCCAGTTCCTTAAATTTAATTCTGTTTTAATGTCTGGAAGTAATTTTGAAAATGGTGGACTAGTTGGTGGTTTGGTTTTGTTATTATGAATCATAGATGTGCATAACGAAAATTGGAGTTTAATCTTAATTGGATTTAGTATTTGCTTATTAGTAATTTATGTGGCAGTACATTGGAGTGGTTACTGATAATGTTTTTATCAATTTAAGCGCTACTTATGTGATTAAGGATGGGTTTGTTTGAATTGATGATTATAAGTGCTCTGCTCAATTGCTTTGGTATAGTTCAATTTTCGACTATTTGAATAATCCGGATTTTATTTATTTATTATTATTTATAATATATGACATTATAGTTTATAAAGATTTTCCATTATAGGCATGGGCATTGAACTTCATGTTAATATCCTTTCCTGATTTCATTTCCTTATGAAATTCGAATAGAGAATTCAACATTTTGTAGAATTTCTAGTTACTGTAAACAGTGTGTGTCTTTTATTTGACAACATTGCTTCTATCATTAGAGTTCAAGCCATGACATTTATTTCAGGATTTCCATTGGTAGAAGTTTCTTATATTAATCTAAGCAGTATGCACAATGCACATCTAAGTTCGTAACTTGTGCGCGCATTTGTTAAGTGAGTGCAGAAGATAAGAGGAAGAGAGGAGCTTGAGCTCTGCACCGGTGATGGTGGAAGTGTGGTGGTCCCTATTGGGGGCTGCTATCCCAGCAGTTATTGCAGGGCAAGCTTTTAGAATGAAGAAAAGGCATGCTGAAGAGCAGAGGCTAAACAGTGCCAGGGGGAGGGAGAAGAGCTCTGATGACATTTTTGTTTGCGAAAGGGTATGTACATCAAAGAGAATGTTAAAGAAGGTAGGGTCCTTCTCAAAGGACCCAATTCCTGATACCTGTGTTACTGTATGCGGTGTATCTGAGCTTGATGCATGCGCTGATGCCTGTGCTCGCACTGTTTGTGTTAATCAACATCAAGTGCCTAATTGGAATGACGTCTGCTTAAGGAGATGCCAGAGTGAATGTCTGAAACTCTCTGATTCCCGTTCTTCTTAGTGCAATTTTTTTCCCCTTCATTTAGACCGTAAAATTTGTATAACCTGAGCTGGTATCATAGTGATGGTTGATTCACTTTCTGGAATGAATTATCTGACTCTGAATGTTTTAGTTTGAACCAATTTCAAGCTCCATGAGCTAAAATATTTTGCCGGATTGCCTCAATTCTTATGTTGGGGAACCTGGTGATTGTTAATGGTCATTTTACTTCTAAACTTTGTTTAAATCAGCATTTGCTGAAGGCACCATTTGCATATAGGTGCTGTATGATTATGTCTCAGGTTAAAAATGTTGCAGATGTAGGTGCTTTTTCTAGTCATTACACATATCTACGTTTGACTTGGCTTTCGTGCTGTTTCTGTTAAACCTAATTTACACTCTCTACCTGTCCAATACTCTGTACCTTGATCTGCCAATGAGTTTTGGATCAATTGGCACTTATTCCTCCCATAAGAGTGATTGGAGGGTGAAGTCAAAAACTCAGTGGGTGCATATGTAACTTACCAATAAAAAATGCCTACTACATTGTTAAAATTTTCTTTATGGCATATAGTTTTATATCTAGGACCAAATCTGGCTTGTGTCATTGTTTTTTGGATCCAAGAAAGACTATCTCTCTGCCTGTTCAATGCCTGTTTACCTTGGTCGCATATCATTCTGTTATTTACTACTGTACAAATATGCTTGGTGTGGTTCTACTTAAATAAGCCCAGGGTACAGCTAAAGGTGGAGAGTATGAGCACCACATCTAAGCATGCAATGGTCACATAAAGGTATAAATGACATAGTAGCATGTTCACATGACACATAAGAGAATTACCCGTAACTCATTTTCATCTGCGATAAGTTTCTAGCAATTCTTGAAGTTGTGCATTTATGGTGATGTATTTGGTTGTGCTTGAATGGTAGGCAACCTAAGAAGCTCTCTGAAGAAACATTCTTTGCCCACACTTTTCCCCCCTCTTCCTTTGGTAATGGAGTAACTCAAGTCCAATGATCATAATTTGAAGAATAAAGTTTAGTTACAAAATTGGTTATAGCCTTATACGACAAACTCACTTAATAAAATAAATATTATTGCATATTTTGAAAATCTAACCGTTAAATTACATGTTCTTTACGCTCTTAATACACATGTCAATTTTTGTGTCAATTAGATATTATTTACTATATAATCTATAATTTTATATTTTATGCATAATTTTAAATTACAAAAACTTGCAATTTAAAAATTTATTGATGACATAACTATTGATCTTTAATTTTTTTTGAAATTTTGCAAACATGAAAGATATAAGAAGAAGATATAATCCAATGGTGGATTCGTCAAAATTCACCTTCAATAAAAAGATATTAAGTGAGTTTGTAGCCGAAGGCTATAATCGATTTTGTAACTAAACTTTTGTCCTAATCTGAAATAGTTTTGTTAATAATAAAGTGAATGCGTGGTTAGAGCACCTTGCATTTTGGCCCCCCTTCTCAAGGACAAAAGTGGAGAACAATTTTCTTTTAATCCTTTCATGTGAGGATGTAAAGCAGTAGTTCTCTTCTGCAACTGATACCACTATCTTAAGTTAGACATTGAGGCATTTACAGAATTTTGCTGAGAATGTGGATGCAGATTGGGCATACCTATTAAGCCCATGCCTGCAATACTGTCTTGAAATCATTGCCCTTGATATCATTAAAATAAAGGGAATATCGATTATAAGAGTTTACAGTGAAACGTTGATTCTTAAACAAAACAAATTATCTCACTATTAAACAACAAAATTGATTAAAGCTCTGCATCAGACTCATCTTTATCAGATGTAATACTCTCCTTCACCTTCTCTTTCGTCTTGTGCGCTTCTCCCACCACTTTAGCTGCCGATTTAGCAGATTCTTCCACTGTATGTTTGCTTGTTCCAAAACTATTTTCAGCCGCCTCTTTTATCTTTCCTCCGGCGTTGCTATCCTCAGGATTGGCTTCATCCTTGCCCCTGAAACTGCACCAAAAATTTCAAACTAAAACTTATGAATTTAGAACCAAAAAAATTATGTGTTATGAAAAATAAACAATTGGGGGTGTCTATGAAATCAATAAACTCACTCAAGATTTGGAGGGGAAATTTGCAAGTGCACTTGTTTTATAATAGCTTTGGTTTTGTTCCAAGAACTTTCATGGGACTGTTTCATTATAGAAATTGCATCTGTCACTATCTTTGCAATAGAGGGTTTCTCCTCCTGGTTTTGGGCATAGTGTTGTCCTCCTTCTCCAATGGTTGGGAGAATTTGAAGAGCAATAAAAATGAACCAAAAAAGAAATAGTATAGTGCTTCTGGTAGATCTATCCATGCTGGTAAATTTGAAGGAAAAAAATAGAGAAGGGATTCAGGATGATTTTACTATTGGTAAGGTGGTTTGCAAAATGAAAACACTTTCCATTTACATGCAAGCTAACGTGGGGTTAGCATCTTACATGTAGGTGTTCACGTTTGAACTTTTCAAAAGTGATTTGAGCTAGGTATGAAAGAATAGAAATTATAGAATACAATAGTGCTGTAAAATTAATACTTACAGGAATCACATTTTGTTTTGGTCGTTAAAAATGGAACTTATATCTCTAGTAGATGATCAAGTGGTGTATAGAAACAATCTACCCAAAAAATAAATAAATAAACAAGTGAAAACATTCCATTTGATCCCAAAATTTTGGAGCAAGATCTATTTTAGTCCATAAATTTTGAAAAAAAATATGTGAAAATATAATTTAGTTCTTCCGTAGATTTGCCATTGTAATAAAGCGCCACATCATTTTATTGAATTTTTCCATATAATAATTGTAATTGCAAGGATATTGAAAGTAAGGGTGACAATTTGTGTTAGTAGGTGGGTTCATGTTGTGTCAAGCCATGAATATTCGGCTATATGAGTTGACTTAAACCCAATCTGAATAGTAAATGTGTCAAAAATCCTCAACCCTAACATGACCTATTTATTAAATAAGTCAACCCGACATGACATATTTAACCCATTTAATTAACAAGTCATGCAAATGTCAATACAAATGACCTGTTTAATAACTTGTTTGATTGATAGGTAATACTTGACCTAAACAACATGTTATCAATTCTCATATATCTAAAATTAAAATACAACTACAACTATAAATATAGTAATAAACATATAATTACAATAAAAAATTAAGTAATAATAATAACAAAAACTAATACATTTATAAGCTAACCGAGTCAGATGAGTCAAACGGGTTCTCGTGTTGGACACTAACACGACCCGTTTATTAAATAAGTCAGTCATGTCAATCCGAATATGACCCAAACCCGTTTAGCCTCAACCCATAACTTGTTTATAAATGGGTTAATCATGTCGAGTTTGCAGATTGTGTTAGATTTTACCACCCTTAATTGAAAGCCTAACTTGGTTCCTTAAATCCAAATGTATATTTCTTTCCCCACCCAAAATATATAAATATATTTGAAAAAAAAAGAAGTAGTGTTTTTAAATCAAGTGATCACTAACATATTATTTTTTTTTTTTTAGATAATTTGATTGTAAAGATAGATTTGAACCATTTATGTCTTCATTTAATATTTGAAGATGTAAAGGTTGAGTTATAATACTCCTGATACA
This sequence comes from Quercus suber, assembly GCF_002906115.3. Classification (NCBI taxonomy): domain Eukaryota; kingdom Viridiplantae; phylum Streptophyta; class Magnoliopsida; order Fagales; family Fagaceae; genus Quercus; species Quercus suber. Next base: position 1,313,707 of record NW_027069517.1, read on the forward strand.
TAATAACTTTTTAAGCATTATTGTCATTAGTTTTTAATGAAAAACTTTAAAATTGTTCAATATTGTTTGAGCTTCAAGTTCAAGCTTTATTATGACCTATGGTTTATTTATTTTTAGTCCAATTTTAGCCTATTCTCAAGACTAGTCAAGTGTTCTCACTTTTAATAAACATTGTGAGTTCTAATTAGCTCAATTGATAAAGTCTCTAATTGTTGAATAAGATACCTATGGTTCAATCCCCGCTTGCACCAAAAAAATCAATTGATATCTTTGTCTAATGATAAAGAGTACAAATATTAGAAGCACACATCATAGGTTGAAACTCTATAAATTTAATAATAATAAAAATAAAAAAAATAAAAATAAAAAACCAAACAAACAAATAGGGCTGTCCACGGGTCGATTCGGGTCGGATTTGTGCCCAACCTGAAACCGACCCGCCGAAATCGGGTGGCAAAACATTGAACCCGCCGCCGACCGTCGGAGTAATCGGATCGGGCGGATTAGACCATCAACAGGTGGCAGTCAGGTCGGTCGGAGTCACAGATCTGAGAAGACGGAGAGAAGACGGCAAGAAAAAGGCAAGAAAAACTCAAATCCGGCGAAAATCTCCTCGGATTCAATGAGATTTGGCCAGATCCGGTGAAAATCTCACCAGATTCGATGAGATTTTGCCAAATACGGTCAAAATCTCACCGAATCTAAGTGAAATATTGCTGAAATCTGGGTTTTTTCGCCGAAATCTGGAAAATTTTGGCCGGAATCTGGGTTTTTTGGCAGAAATCCAAAAATTTTCGCCGGACTCTGTGTTTCTTCTGTCGGTTCGGGTTTTTTGGGTATTAGGGGAGGAAAACCGAGACCCACCCGCCGGAATCGATTTCTGGGGTTGAAGAACTGCCGCCGACCGCTAGAGTAGTCGGGTCGGCCGAAATCGGGTCGGATCTGGTCAGTTTTCTCGGGTGGGTCGGGTCTCGGTTCATTCTAGACAGCCCTACAAACAAACATACCTATACACCCCTTAATTTGTTTGAGGATAGATATATTTTGGGATTAATCGTTAAAATAATGTAAATAAATTATTCCTTTTTCCCCCTTCATTGGGTTATCAAAAGCATTATCTATATAACGATTAAAAAATATTTGTAAAGTTTTTAACATGAATAAAATTTTGTGAACAAAGTTGTAATATTCATGTGTATTTTAATCACATGATTCGTTAAAATTATTTAAATATCATATCTTTTGTATTTATGCCATGCACTAGCCAATGAACACACCACTCAATCGAGAGGGTCAAATAAATTGATTTTTTTTTTCCATAAAAAGAAAATTCCTTTTTATTTTCTAATTTCTATTGGGAAAAGTTAATGAATATTGTAAGAGCATTGATTTAGGATATTTTTTAAGAAAATTTTCATGGTAAAAGAAAAAAAAAAATTTTGCTTTTTATATTTCTCATAAAAATTTTGTCAAAATTTTGCTAAAATTATTTATTAATAATTACCTTAAAGACACCGTTAATATGACCCTTTTGTTTTTTTAACTAATAAGAATATAACCCAAATTTTATTTTATAAAAAATGCTCTTTAATTTAAGGATATTGATATCTCTTATTAAATTTATTGAGATTTTATATGATTTTGCCGATTTGAGCTTGGAACACACCAAATAAATTGATTTTAAGAAAATTATTATGTACTCCCAAAATATCATAAATGCATATTCTCTCTTCTTACATGAATGATAAATCCCACTATTTAAATACATAATAAAATTTACTATTTATATAAAAAAAAAAAATAATACACATTTATAATTCTCAGTGAGTATTTAATGATTTTCCCTATTATACCCATTACCCACCGCCCACCGCCCAGGTAATTTTAACCGAGTGGGATTCGGACTTTTTAACTCAACTCCTATATATATATCGACAGACAGGCTTATTGGCAAGTCTGATTATTCACAGAAACCCAAACCCTCCAAATAAGCATTGGTTTTTCTGAATAATATGTCTGGGGAAGAAGAAGAGAATGCCGCTGAGCTCAAAATCGGAGACGGTAACTCTCTCTCTCTCTCTCTCTCTCTCTCTCTCTTAGGGTTTCTGTTAAGTGCATCCGAATTCAACACGCTTTTCGTGTTTTCGCTTAATTCTTGTACTTCCGGATTTCGGAGTAGGAATTGGCTGTTGGCTTGGCTATTTGAAGCTGATCATCATCTAGCCTTTGAATTCATTGTTCAGATTGAAAAAAATATTACAAATTTAGAGTTTTTTTTTAAAAAATAAATAAATAATGAAAGTAGATAATGAATTCTAGAAGCTACATTCATCGAATTATTGTTTGGTTACTTGCAATTAATCGGTGTTAGCAATCAATACGTGTTATGATGGCAGTAAAAATTCCAAACGCACTACCAATTTTACTAACCTAGCAATCAATGTGCCAAAATCAGTGTGTGTTTAAAGTCGAAAGCATTAGTTTGTAAGGATTATACAGTAAAATTTGTTATACTCCTAGCATCACTATAATCATATTAAGTGCAGCTAATTCGAGATGCTTTGCTTTTTTTTTTTATTATTGATAACTAGGGAACCTTTCTAAAGAAAAGCCCTTTGGACTCGTCTCTAGCTAGTAGAACCTACTGGTGACTAACCCCACCTGCTAGAACCAATTGCCAGGGGGCATTCACCCCTGACGGGCTAGGCAGTTTATGCTCATGCCCATGAGCAGAGATGCTTCTCTTTCTTATTTTTGTGTTTTAGGATTTCTAACTAGGAATTGGTGTTTGGAAGACAGTATGTGGTTGCCAATTCAAAAAGCTGATGATCTCTGTGTGTGTGCGTGTGAGAGAGAGAGAGAGAGAGTTGCTATTTTTACTTTTTTTTTTCCACTGATAAATATTCCTCTCTGTATCTCTCTCCAGAGTTTTTGAAGGCCAAGTGTTTAATGAATTGTGAAGTTGCTTTGATTCTTGAACATAAGTATGAGCAGCTTCAGCAGATGTCTGAGGATCCACTGAATCAAGTTTCTCAGTGAGTTCTTTAGAAGCACATTTTTTTATATACTCTGCTGCTCTGGTTGCACATTCGCGTGTCTTTCTGTTCTTCGTCTTAGGTGTGCTGATGTTTACTTAACTCTGATTTTTCTGGATTTTTTACTTCATTTTATAATCTGATACTATGCTATCTCAACCATGATTCCTTCCTGAGCAGTGTGTAATCTATCGCCAGGATATCATTTTCTGCATCAATTGCATAATCTTCCCCTTGTTGGACTTAAGCTATATAGTGCAAGTTGGATAAATGAGTTGTTGGGAACTGGAATACAATAGTGCCTGTGCTTCACTTTGTTTAACATCTTAGAATTTCTGCCTTTAAGATGTGTTTAGATACAAAATTTGTGCCTCATCTGATTTGGACAGTTCTTGCTTTAGAGTTTTTTTTTTTTTCCCTTTTAATTTTTTATCATCTTTCTGCTATTTTACTTAATGAGTGTTTTTTTGAATCTCTACCACACTGTATCTAGGAGAATAGAGTCAGGTCTATAACTTTTTTTAATCAGTAAAATGTTGTATTTAAGTGGAGTCAGGTCTATTACTGAACCCTTTCATATGCTCTTTCCTCCTGGTTGAGTGTTACCATCTTTGTGTATATGTACATTTATTCTAATTAACTGGCTTTAGCTTATCCAAATCTTATAAATAATCCAACAAAATTTGCTCAAAATTTTGGGCCAAATTATATGTGCCAGTCAACTGAATTTTTAGTTGGATGATATAAAATCATACATTTAGCTAGGTCAAAAGGAATACAGGAACATCTTTTTTTTCTTTTTTTCCAACTGCTATAGGGGAGGTAGTGGTATGACTCTCTATTCCCAGATTACAGGGAAAAAAAATACCAGATGAACTGCTAAGCTAATTTTGAGTTATCTTTATCCATTCTTTATTCCAGATTACAGGAAAGAAATTACCTGCTGAACTGCTAAGCTTATTTTAAATTATCTTTCTCCATTCTTTATTTAAGTAGAACTATTTAGTATTTATCTTTGATTTTATATGTCCATAATTCATAATTGTTTTTGCAATACACTGAGTATAATTGCTTCTTGAGTTGTGTACAATGTATTAAATATTAATTCCCTTTGACTTATCTTTTTTTTTTTAATCCTGCATTTAACCACTGCAAAATGTTTTTATTCCCCGCAACCCCTATATGGTGAATGCTGTAGGGGCTTTTTGGAAAGCATAATGTTTTATATGACTAAATAATGGGTGGGAGAGGGTTTTTCTGCAGTGGATTCTTTATATTTTATGATGAATTTAATTATTTATTTCCTACTTTATGAATCTAAGTTGCCAGCCTGCCTGCCTGCTAAGATGGCTACACAAATAGAAGATACTTAAAACCTTGCATGACTTTAAACTGTATGCCCTATATTTAAATGTGATCTAATCATTCTTCATTCTTTTTTTCCAGAGTGTTTGAAAAGTCACTGCAGTATGTGAAGCGATTTAGCCGCTATAAGAATCCTGATGCTGTTAGACAAGTGCGAGAGTATCCTGCAAAATTCATATGATGATGGAGTTCCATTTCTTATTTGTTCATACATACGTGCATGCATACATACCTAACTACACACACAAAATTGGCATTTGTTACTTGATTTGTTTTGTTACTCAATCTTGCAAAGAACTTATGATGAAGTCTTATGGAGTTATAGTTCATATGCCATCTATGATAAACATCAAAAATTATGGTTTGTTTAAATTTATCAAAAGTACATTTCAAATGTGAAACTTAAGATAAGAGAACAGATATGTTGGACATCTATCTGCTCAGTTTTGACAAATGGTGCACTTGTTTTTTCATGATGAAGAGTTTAATTCATTCCAAATCTAGTAAATAGTAGAATACTTAGATCTGGGAATGCGTTCTTAAGTCCAATGATGGGATATCCACAAAAGACAAATGAATTATTGACCCAAATTTATTGAGTTATGGGATTGACAGCCTCTTAATTTTTGACATTTATGGGCCACTATTATGGACATTCTTTAATTTAATAGACCGAGCTCATTTTTGTTGATAATATTCTTTAATCGTTTCATGTATCAAATGCATCTAGCATAATTTTAAATGGTCTTAAGTCTTCAGCAACTGGGGGCAGCAGAGTTTGCAAATGCATCTGAACATGACTCCTGTTTTTAGTACAAATTATCAGTCTAAGGTTGCTCAAAGACATGGATATTATGTACTTCTTTATAAAATGCTTGATAACAGCTGCATGGGCAATGATATCTGTGGGGAAGTGGTGTGTTTGTGTTAGTTATTTAGTTGCACTCAAACTTAGATTGTTGTTCTTCAAACTTTTTTGTCTTGCTTAACTGACATTCAGAATCCTGAGTAGATACCAGTTGGCTGAGTTTGAGGTAATGTGCCAAGTCACTTAGCAAACTCTATCTAGAACATCTGTTCTCACACGAAAAATCTAATGAATGTATATCAACCTTTGTTGTGCAGCTTTGTGTTCTTGGCAACCTTTGCCCTGAAACAGTGGAGGAAGCAATTGCTATGGTACCATCTATCAAGGTATGTTTTATTCATTCACTTCTCTCCATGTAAATATATTTGTATTGTGCTACCCTTTGTAATTTGTTTGGGTTGGATATGTCATCATTTGCATATGTGGTATACTGTTATACATGTTAGTGCACAAACAACTGGAGAAACCAAATTGATTTAAGTCATATTACTCCCTCACTCTTTTATTTGCAACAAAATAATACATTGATCACTGGGACCACCTAGAGCTACATTTTCCCCAGTACTGATATGTCATGATACTTGCTTTCATCATATCAAGTTAATTTATAAGCCTCCTGCCTTAGTAAGCAGGTAACTGGAGAAGTTATAAGCTTTATAAAATAAATATGTTATATATTTATAATCGTAAATAAATTTATTAAAAAAAATTCAACTCAAGTACACTATTACTATGCTAGAAGAGAGTGCAAAAGGTGGGAAAGCGAGATTACACTCTTATGATCTTTAGACCTTAGAATAAAACTTGACAAAGAATGTATATAAAAATTTAAAAATGATGGGGGAAAGAAAGACTGGGTTACTAAACTTGGAAAGACTAGAAATGTATGAACTTAGTTGGAAATTGGAGAGCAAGAAGTTTGCACTGCACTTCTTTGAGTTCTCATTCTCAAAGGGAGGAAAGAAGATGCAAACTCATTTTAAGGGAGCAAAATTTTCAAGTTTGCTCATGTGGACATTGATACAGAAAATTATGCTCTTCTTTTGGAAGTGTGTAAAATCATGTGCTTATGTCAATTCAAGCTTCCTTGCTCAACCAGCATTTAATACCATTTTTAGCAGAAGGCCTTGCATGAGACTACATGTAGGCTCTTTTGGCTGCTTCTAATGGTAGAAGAGAAATGCTACCTTTTTTAGTAGGTTCTTCTTAAAGTACACAGGAGTCCTTTGTTTTTGTTCATCTACTTGGCACTACTTGAACAAGGAACATACTTAGAACTGTTATATATCTTATTTGATTTGGATTGATATCTTTATTGGGCCAATTTTATTGTGCAGACCAAAGGACGGGCTCATGATGATGAGGCAATCGAGAAAATGTTGAATGACCTGTCACTCATCAAGAAATTTGAATAGAGGGTGTTATGCTGGACCAGATCTTTATTGATTATGCAAACGAGATGTTTTTGAAATGTTATATTTATAGCAATCTTACGATCCTAATGTTGTAATATTGTGATCGACTGATCGTATATTGCCACTTGCATTTTCTGATTATTTGCTTGGTCCCTGACACAATGATTAGGTACAAGATAATGCTGCAAGTCGTTTTAAAGTACAAGTTATTTTGTATGAAATTAACAACAAAAAAAAAGAAAGTTATTTTGTATGCCACAAGCTAGTCTTCCTATCTTCTTGAAAACTGGCTATGAGTCTTATAATTTAACTAGCACCTTATGATGTTTTCAATAGAGACCCCCAAGTCTTCTAGGGTTCAAATATATCATCTCTTAATGTAACTATTCAACTTTCCAAAAAAAGAAAAAACTTGAAAATCAACCTAATTTAGGTCCAGCCCAACCTCAAATCAATTCTCTCTCTCTCTCTCTCTCTCTCTCTCTCTCTCTCATTGATTCAGTATGAGTTTTTTTTTTTTGAAAAAAAAAAAAAAAAAAAAAAAAAAACTTTGGTGTGATTGCTGCACCGCACTACTTAAACTCTTGTATCAATGTGAGATCACTTGGACGCTAATGAGTTTTGCCACGATTCAAACTAATAACTTCAAACTTATGAGTGTGATAAGGCATAAGAGTTTTCTACTACTGAACTATTTCCTAAATTAGTGCTTATTAGCATTCATTTCATGATAATTATTATTTTTTTCATCAAATCAAAATATCAATAAGTTTCTTTTTGCCTTTTTTGGTATAATTACTCTCAATTAACAACTAAAATCTTGGATCTTTGTTTTTTTTTTTTTTTTTTTTTTTTTTTTTTTTTTTTTTTTTTTTCAGAAGCACAAAAAACTTGATCGTAATTGAATTAACTTGATCTTAATCAATTCTCACGGAATTGAGTAGCTATAACATTTATGACAGCCATTATTTAATAACCCACATTTACAAGAGCTATGATTTAATAACCCAATTGAGAGAGAGAGAGAGAGAGAGAGAGAGACAGTGGGGTTGGGGAAGACTTCAGAAATGAAATTAATTGTCCCTATCAATCTTTAACCCGGCCATGCAAACCGCAACGATCTCCATAACTCATCTTCACAGACAACATTAATGAAACCCTTCGTTTGAAATTCAGATCGTAACGAGAAAAACCCCTTGTGACTCTTTCCTAAATCAATGAATATATCTTCACTCATTTCTGTAATAAATCTACACAATAACCCCCCACTAATAGCCATGTTACAAATTTTCCTTTAGTGATTCCCAATACATACGAGCAGTTCACAGACAGGCAATTTACTTGCAAGTGGGACAAAATTTGCTGTTCATTTTTTTTCTTTGAATTAATAATACAGATCATGAGAAATATCTGAGTTGAGCTGACTCATCCAAGGATTTATCACATTGTACCACAACAGCCTCCTCTGCCACAATCCAGCCCCCGGTGTCAGAATCTTGATCGAACAATTGAGAACAGTTCTAACAAACAAAGGGCAACAAGAGTATAAACACATGTTTAAAATATACCATATGTTATCAGAAATTGAAGGTATCAAGGAGATATGCAGACCTTGAGAGAGACCCTCAATATACCACTAAACATACAGGTAAAAAAAAATTTAAGACCATCAAAAGGCATCAGAGACAATCTACAGGCCAATATGCACAGTAAAGAGCGGACATCTCTGCTTCACTAAGGAAATTTGTTAATATGGAAAGGGTCTGGGTTGCCTTTGGAACACGTAAAGAGATTAAAATGTTGCAATAGACCAGGTCCCAGTGAACCCCTCCCCAAACTAAGGAAGTTGCTTGACCTCTCCGTTCTCTTTCTAATGACACTTTTAAGATATTACTAATGCAAAAACTGATTTGTTTGGTACACACTGCAGTGATTGTGAAATTCATAGGAGGGGAGAAAGATTTGCCATCCAGACTAATTAGGGAAGAGTTGAAAATTCACCTTGGAGCAAGTGTATACAATGAGTGTCATCCAGTCCCAATTCTCCAGCAACTGTCTTTGACAATCATCAACTGCTTCATTTAGAAAATATAATAATGGCGGCATTAGCTGCATTTCAAAGTGCCTTGATCCACCACAAAGCCTGCACTTCCCAAGGTTTCCTTCATCTGCAGCAGCTAGAAGTGGCTTCCCACCGTATGAGTATCTGAGCACGCAAGAATATGAAAAAACTATCAAAAATGGAAAAGATCAAGGCAACAAAGTTGAGATAAAGAATACAATTTACCAATTCTAGGATTGATATATGCATCATGCTAGAAAATTAGAGCTGCATCAGGAAACAACTGTCTACAAGTTATGCAATTTTCGGTTTATGGCAAACTAAAAGCTGGACAAGTTATTCATTCTGTTGAGTTCTTCTGTAATTACACTTCTTGGTGGATCATTGGGTAGTTAAACAAGTCATCTATTGGTTGACTTAAAGTTGTCACAAGGGCATCCAAAATTACTACAATTAAAGAACTGACACTTTTTCCAGCCTTTTCAACTCAGCTAATTTTCCTTGACAGTTGCAACTAAGAAATAAACTGGTAGAACTGATGTGTGGTATGCTAGTGCAAACAGAATGAAGCTTAAAAACGTAAGTTCCTCTTTTACTTTTTTAAAACAAGTCTCAAGTCCAATGTAGAGTATGCCTCACAGTCTAAGTGCCTCTGTAATCATTTTTTGTTCAAGAAGCCAACGTGGGGTAACCTAAGCTCCTTGACCCATACCACAAGTGCAATGAGACTGAAAATAAACAATGTGGAGAAGTGCTCCATCAACTAACAGCTAATACAAGCTACCAGAATCACATGTCTGTGAGGTCTAAAACTTCATTGGGTTTATACCTGAAACATTGTTCTGGGTATGCATCCAATCGTTTCTTAAATTTAAGATAAGTCCTATCAGCAGTCAAAGCTTTATCATATTCATATTGTTCCTCTGCCCAAGCTTCTTCTTTTCCATGATCCTCAGCATCACTACCATTCTCCTTGATGGAAAGTGATGAGTAAGTTGAACACATTGAAGTAAAATCCCTCGAGGATGGCTCTTCCTGAGGATAAATATAAAAGCAAGGCACCACTGCAATCAACAAACGCATAAATCAAGTATAACACTTTTGATGCAACATTTATAGCTTAGGAACAACTGAAAAATCAATTTGCAAAATTGACTCCTCTGCACCAAACTCGGATTGTAAAAAGGGAAGGTTGGTGGGGAGTGATAAAATCATGTTACAAACATTTTGAAATGGATATGGCTAAATCATGTTGCACGCATACACGCACACACACTCTTCGTTCGTTGTATCGAACTCCAGTAAATAGTTAATATCAAATTTAAGAATTGCACACCATTCCATATGCAGTATGAACATATATTTCTTTATATTTCTATTTGACATAACAACAAAACAATTATTAATACATCTTGATTCTACTAACCTAGTCCTTCATTCGTTTTGTTTCATACAATGAAAGCCAATTCAAATTCTTTTTCTGACATACCTACATTTTGTAATCAGTTCTTTTCTTTTCCAAAGGGCATGATTTCTAGTACATTGGTTGTTCCAGGTCAAATGATTACATTGTTTTTCAACACAGGAGGGGAGGTTAAATTGGTGAGAAGCATGAAGTTTGCAATTTCTCATGAATAATACCATACTACCATACTACAGTATATGGGTACAAAATAGATGATGCAGGCCTGTGTATCACATACAACTCATAAAATATGAAAATCAGGCAACGAAATGCAGAAAGGGAAATGCATGTTCTAAGTTTTTATCCATATGATAACCATACCTGGTGTGCTGGAGTCCATCATACTTGTTCTTGGGTTTACAGGTGTGGGCTTTGCATTAGACATAGAATGGTGTTTACTCTGTGGTTTCTTGGACTGAGAAGCAGAGGTTGCAGCTTCGGAGAGTGCTCTACTCAATTCCTCCAGATCCATTTCTTCACCATTTTCATCATCGAAACCCTCCAACCACCTGGTATTTGAAACTGAAACAGAGGGTGCAGGTGAAGACCCCACTTCCTGAGAGGTGGTAGGTGATTCATCTGTATTGGGTGACTTCTGAACACGAAGAGCTCGCCAGCTGCACAAGATGAGAATTAGCATGAGATAAAGAAAAATACGGTTAGTCAAAATTATTTTACTAACAATAGTATTTATATATTCATAAAAGATCAGCGAGGAATATTGAAGAAGACCTAAGGGAAGTGGTCCCACATTTTGGCATCACACAACCAAAAACAAAAAGAACACGCTCTTCAATCTCTAAACTTTTACTTGAAATTGGAGCATAAACCTGGAAGAAAAAAAGTCATTTTAATGCTTGCACACTTCAAATGATACATTCTCAATAAAAATTATAACATATTAGTTTGAAGTATTTTAAACCTGTGCAATAAGACAGAGTTTGCTTCCACATGCACTACACTCAAGCAGATTGGCTCTCGCAGCCTCTTTAGGAAGAGGCCAATCCTGTTTAGAAAGGTGGGGAAGAGATTAATAATAGCACATTTTCACACACACACACACACACACACACACACACACATATGCAAGCAGACCAGTTGCAGTTACTTACAGGCAATCCACCAATTTTGGTTGTATAATGATCAGATAGTTCACAATGATCAGTGGCCCATGGTCCTGGCATGCCCAGAAAAACTGCACCCATCACGTACTCTACTTGAATGGAAACAGGAACAATTAATACAGTCCTACATCATCCTTGGATTACAAAACTAAGATAAACACTCATAATTTCATGCCATGCCTAATGAAAAACAATTTCATTAGCCACAGTAAGTTTCAAAGATACCTGGGATCACCCCCCAAAAAAAAAATACTAATGGAAAATTACTATCAAAATGAAAGCATAAAACTGCCATAAGCAAATTCTAAAGTGTAATACTCTCCATTTCATTTCTGATCATAAGAAGAGCAGAGAAATTTAAATGCTTCCATTTTTACATATTTTCATTATTTGCAACCTACTTCCACTCAATTAAGCCTGTAATAATAATTATTTGGATTAGATTTGCAAACTGTGAGTTTCTTATTCTTAGAAAACCAAAATAACAATATTAACTTCCAACATTATATCTCGTTTTCTTCTCCTGAATTTCCTCAGCAACCAAAGAGAGGGTATACTGTATACCCCAACTATCGACAAGGAACCATGTACTAAACCCAAGGGGTAGCTCAATCAACTACGAACCACACCTCATGATGCTCATTGCGGAGGTCACTTATTCAAATCTCCCTTCCCCCAAGGCCAAATTCACTTGTCAAAAAGCAAATATCATAAAACACCCATGTAAGCAACAATAATTTGCTGATGAACACCTCACACTAATCCCACCAATCATCTCTATTCTAAAACAGTAATCCCAAGAATACTAACTTGACCTCAGAATCCCATACCTCACAATTGCTTAATAAAAGCCTTAGAACTCAACAAGTCCTCATCTTGAACACACAATTCACTGTCCACCCTTTAACAGAAACTACCATTTGAGCTTAGCTTCTTTGCCCTATGCAAAGTTTTCAACTTTTCATGCCTAGTAGTAATATGAAAAGAAACCCAACTTATCTTCAATTTCTACTTACTCCAGAACACGTCCCATAAATTCACTCTACACATTTTCCTAGCGCCAACATATCAAATGGGGTCCTTTAGCATTGAGTTAACATAAGCTCAACAACAACAACAAAAGTAAAAAACTTTCCAACATTCTGAAACCAATTTACCGTTTCCCATGAAACATAGTCCACAGAAACAGATAGCACCAGCATTAGTAACCAAAAAGAAAAGTAGAAAAGCATATCCAACTAGTAAATTTGGCGCCAAGTGTTCAAATAATAATAATAGTATGATTGTTGTGCTAATTCACGTACCTTCAACCCACAAACCAGCCAAAAAAACCCAAATCAATAAACCAACGCAGCGATAAAAAAATCCAGATATGAGAATCGGTGGGTGAGTCGACGACAGTGGAGGTGGAGCCGGTGATGGAGGATAATGAACTGAATGACTGGACTGAAAAAAGAAAAAAACAGTGGAATCGATAATCGATGGTTGGAGCCGACGATGGTGGAGGTCCAGTCGGGTAGGAGTGGCGGTGGCGCTGGAGATGAGTGACGCCGACGAACCTGAGAGTGAGAGGGAATGGGGCTGTTGTAGTCGTGAGAGAGAGGGACAGTTGCGCGAAGGGAAAGGGTAAAATGTTTTACACTTTCAGGCTTGGGAGGTTATTTTATGGTTGATCAAATTTTACCCCTAGACCAACATGGTAAAATGTGTAAAATATTTTACAGTTGAGGCCCATTTTGGCAAAAAGAAAAAAAGCCATATGGCAAGAAGAAGTACAACAATATAAAAGGGGTGAAGAAAAAATAATTAGCAAAATAAAAAAAAATAAAAAATAAAAACTATTAGGCCTGAATGACAAGAACAATAGTACACAGGCCCACAAAATAGTAAAAGGGTCCTAAAGAAAACAAATGGGCCCAAGAAAGTCTCAATGAAGGAAGTAGTAAGCCCATGAGAATCATAAAAAGTAAAAAGCAAGCAAAAGATGGGTCGAAGGAGCCCCAAATAAATGAATTAATAAATGGGGTTGGTTCAAAGGCAAATAAACCCAAAAGTAAAGAATATGGTTATTGAGCTGAGAAAACCCGAAATATTTAGCAAAAGCTCATGGGAATGTAAGAAGTACAAAAAAATGAGATTGGCCAAAGATGCCCCAAGGAATGAAATGGGTCGACGATGCCCAAAAGAATAGAATGGGTCAAGAAAGCCCAAGATGATATGAGAACAGTCCCAGCAAAAATACTGGGTAATGTAGACTAAGGGAAAGAATAATACATGGCAAGCTCGGAGGAAGCCCAACAAATGAAAGTTAAATGGTATCATGGCAGGAACAATGCAGCGGCATGACAGGAGTACCAGTCAGCCCACAAACCAAAGGGGAAAAGAGATAGGGGCCGAATTGAAAGAAGCAAAGACCCACATCTAAGCAATACGCAGCCCAAAGAAGAAACAATATGTAGAGAATGAAGACCCAATGACTCACCTACGCCACAAAAGGTTAAACAAGCAGCAGAACACGCAGTAATGCCAGAAAAACCCACAGGCAATGGCAAACACATGAATACCAGACAAGCACTGGACTCATATGGGAATGGAGCACACATAACACTCAAGCACTACCAACTTGTACCCAAACAATATAGAGGTGGTGAGCCATGGGTCAGAGGTAAGGAAGGGTATGGTCTAGCGATGGAGAGAAGGGGAAAGCCTATTCTGGGGTTCCCACTGTCTTGCTAGGATGACATGCCACCCAAAAGAGGTAAAGATAAGCTGGAATTACTAGATGCATGCTATAGGAGTTAGTAAGAGAAAATGCTCAGCCCTTATCTGAATAAGAATGCCACAAAAGGTAAGAAAATAAAACTCCATTTGTCTAGGAATGGAACGTGGCACAGCTAGCACAGGGTAGCGGTTGTGGCTAGGTAGCCAACAGACCAGTGGGTAGTCCAGGAAGGACACCTACAACAAGCCAAAAGTGGTTGAGAGGTAAAACGGTAAATCTTATCATGGCATGCAGTATAAAAGGCCTTACCTATGCACAGTAAGGAACAACGGGGAGGAATAGCAAGAAACATCGAAAAAAAAAAAAAAAAAAAAAAAAAAAGATAAGATAAAAAAGAGAAATAGAAAGTAAAGAAAACAGAGAAGATCAACCAAAAAAAAGGTGATGTGAGGAAACAAGAGCACGAGGAGTGATAGAACATGCACCAATAGGCTACTCACTTCTCTTCCTCTCAATAACCCATTCTCTAGCAAGTTAAGAGTTTGAGACTAAGCCATTCAGACCCATTTTCCAAAGTAGGCAATTTCTATAGCGGAATCTCCTTGTGAGGTTACCTACATTGGAAATTAATTCCCTTCTTAGACTTGAATCTACCAAGGGGCCAAGTTCAGCAAACTAACCCCTTTCCTTCCTTTATCATAGTTGTTTAAGTACTAACGTTATTTTTCCTGTTGCTTATTCATTCCTGCCATACTCATATTATCGTTTTCTTTCCTGTTACAAAATCGTTTAAACATTATCTTTGGTACTTTAGTTAGAATATTTTAACTATCCTGCTATATTATGTTTCTCCTGCCATAACGTTTTTTGTGACAGTATTCTCTGCCGTGGGCACGTGACCAAGATCTTTGCCAAGGGTTCTAGCTTGCGCACAAGCTGGCTTAAGATGAGTTTCAGTTAAGCCAGTCCTGACTCTCTTACCCCAGAATCATTGGGCCATAGTACGGCAGGAGCAATCCAGCCCAAGATATTAAAAAAGGCCCACCACAAACGTCCTCAATTTAATTTGGTGCCTCAATTATTAATTTTATTCATTTATTCATTTCCCTTAATTGATAATTTTTTTTTTCCATTTGTTATTGTTTCCAAAAAAAAAAAATGTCAAATAAGGGATATTGAATAATGAACATTGATCCCATCAAAAAGAAAAAAATAATAATAATGAACATTGATTTGTATCCCATTTATTTATTTTGAAAAACAAAACAAAAAAATAAAAACAAATAGTGTCTATATATATATATATATATATAGCTTTAAAATGACATCAATTTTAATATAAATGTGCTAATTTCGACTTTCAACATTTAAAATCAACTTAATTTTATTCTTAGAAACTGGTTTTAAAAGTGTATGAACAAAATTGATACAACTAATAGTTGGGGAAATTGATTTGAAAGTTGAAGGACAAAATTGATACTATTAAATGTGGGGGAAAATTAACGATGCCCTAAAAGTATAGGTTTAGGAACTATTTTTAAAAACTTTTGATTAAAAAAAAAAAGATGACTACCTTTTTTGCCCTTAAAAATGATTCGGCAACGAATGTTCTAAGAGTATCCGTTAACAAGACCTAACTAAAACTAAAACTATAACAAATTTATAAAAACCAAAAAATTGTAGTTTGGACAATTTTATTAAAGTTGTTGTTGTTGTTGTTGTTTTTTTTTTTTTTTTTTTTTTTTTTTTTTTTGAGGATGGCCATTTTACTAAAGTTACTAAAAAAAATTCACACCTAATGATGACATTGACTTGATTTTGAAAGTCAAGTGATTAAATTGATACAAATAGTATTTCTCAAAAAACATATTGATACAATTATATAAATAGTAGTTGAGAGTTAAATTAAATTTGGCCCAAATAGTTAGAAACCAAGTTAGTAATTTACATTCCATTTATTTTATTTGTTTACAAATCCTTTTTTTTTTTTTTTTTGGTAAAGAATCTACAAATCTAGTTCAAAGTTTGCATCTGTCATTGCCAATGGTTGCAAGTTTCAGAACAGCAACAACAACCATCTTTGATGCAACCACTATCATATACAAAATTTTAAGATTCATTCCAAGAAGGTTCGTGGTAGGCACCCCAACTTTCAATGTACTTAGTCTAACACAATACTAGCTGTGTAAGCCAAAAAATAATAATAATAATTAACAAACAAAGCAATACTAGCTAGCTACGGGTGGGTTTTACGTCATTCTGGGAGACTACCATGTCATATTCGAATGTATTTTCTGAATTAAGGCTTCATTTATTTAGCACACTTCATACGTTCAAGAACTCTGTTGGATTTATGGTAAAATGATATCTAGAACCAGGTTTCTAAAGGGGGTATAATCAAACAGTCCCTGAACTCCTGCTTTCATGTTTTCCTTACATTATGGTTTTCGAAAGCATAAATGCATGTTGTCGGGGTTCTGCAATCATTAGTAAAGGAGAACAAATTGCTAGAACAAGATTTTTAATTACAGCCTTAATTTCAAGTAATACCTGTAACTCTATTTAAATTATATACATGAGGACAACTACCTGGCTCACAACAGGCCACCTCATCTCCTAGGCTTTTTTACAGGTAAAAAAAAAATTTGAAACATTGGAGGAATCTTCAATGAAGAATTTGGGTGAATCAATCAATTCCACCTCTTAGAATTCTTTGCTCCTTTTGATTTTTGTTTTGCCTGCTGAAATGCTTGCCTTTTCTGCTTCTTCAGGGCTTCCTTCTCGGCCTGTTAGAGGAACAAAATATAAATTTGGGCTCAGATTGCTACAGCATAAGCTTATGAAGCTATGTCATTTCCCTTCCTGTTTCATAATGCTGGTAATAACAACAACAATGCTTACCTTAGACATCTTGGATTTGGCTTTAATTTTAGGAGCCTTCTCCTCAAGCTCGGCCTCACGTTCTAGCTCCCTCATCCTCGCATCAAGATTTTTCTCAAGATAATACTGTAATGTACACATTTCAAGGTCATAAAGTACTAATAAATTTAGCAATTGGATAATTGCGCTGCATGGAGGACAACGTCCAGACTCCCACTAAGCTATGCACATGGGACATGATAAATTTTTTTTTTTTTTTTTCATTTATAGTTGCATAATGGGCTTAACAATGTCAATGATGTATCTTATGATATAATCACAAATTAGGCCTCAATGGGCACTTGAAACTTTTGTATGCTTGGTTTGATATGAAATGTAGGCACTAGGCACTGCTAAGCCTGACAGTCTTAAATTTGGTGCACTAGTGGTCATCACAGCAAACGTCAAGTGCCATAAAATCATAACTAGGTTCTCAAGCTCAGATTTATTTTCCTCAAAAAGCTTGTAAATCTTTTAAGAGAGAAGAGGGAGGAGAGGGGCTTACATTGTAGTCTCCTGCATAATCTTGTAAATTGCTGTCTTTAACTTCCACCACTCTATTAACTATCTGCTTTATAAAGTATCTGTCATGAGAAACTGTGATAACGGTTCCCTGGTACTCATTTATTGCCTCCTGATAAATCATCAAATGATTAAAGTAATCATGAGGTTTTGCACCACTACATTCATTAAAGATTATAGTGCTAAACCAGAGAATAACTGAAAACATAAACCAAACCTCTAGCATCTCTTTTGAAGGTATATCCAAGTGATTAGTTGGTTCATCCAAAACTAGTAGATTGGACGGTTTCACCATGAACTTACAAAAAGCAAGACGTGCCTAACAAAACAGGAAGAAACAATCAGATATGTCTCATTAAAAGGAAAATGTACAATATAAATGTAATGAAACAAAGCCATGGTAAGAAAATAAGCCTGTTCAACCGAAAACAAATAAAGTAATGGAAATATATTTAACAGACAAGCATACGTATTTACACACAGGCAGAAGTGTAACCCTATGCCAGAAAAAAATTAGACATGTAGATCACTGGATGCATTGACATAGATCCAGTTTAACTCCTACATCTAACTTCCAAATGATACATAAAGTCCACAAAATATTTGTGTCTTCCACCCTTCCTAGAATCTCCTTGGGTCCAACTAAAACTCAACAAATAATCTGAATTAGACAAAGGGGTGGAAAAGAAACACCAAAAACCATGCTGAAAAATCAGGACACTGGAATTAAGAATGACATAGACAAAATCATATAATGGTTTTTAGTTGTATATTTTGTCTATCATCTCAGCAGTTTTCATTCAGGAAATCACAAGACTTTGACCAAAAATCCTCAAATAATCACCGGAAATGAAATCCACCAGATTGTGCTGCAATTTTTTATTTCCATTAAACTACAATAGTACTCTAACATTATGAAATATATACAAGAGACTAGGAAATTCATGCTGGTGATAATTTCTGCTTTCCATTAAAGTACAATACTACTCTAGAGTACATACAAGAGACTAAGAAAATTATAAATTAATTTTCCAGTTAAAGTTTTTTTTTTTTTTTTTTTTTTGATAGGTAAATTTTCCAGTTAAAGATCTGAAGCACAAAACAGAACTTGTTATGTAACATATAAATGCCAGATGAATGTCCACTAGGAGAGAATACAAAATCGCATAAGAGCATACAGTTTTAGCTTACCTTCTCACCACCACTCAAAAGAGAAACCTTTCTATCAAGCATATCAGCTTTAAAATTACAACGCCCAAGGAGTCCCTTTATGTCATCACTTCTCCAGTCCTCTGCAGCTTCTACTACTGTCTCAAGCACTGTTTTATTCAAATCAAGTGCCTCAGCCTAAAATAGAGGTAGGTCAGTGTCAGTCCGCACAAGCAATAAATTAGCAAAACATACAAACTGCCAATTATATAAAAATATATATGAAGTACATGTATATGTTTGTAAAACCATTGGAGCTTAGAATTAAGCATGAAAAACTAGAAACACCATGATCATTAGATAAATGGGAGATACAACATTGTAGACATTAACACACCTGATTTTGCTCAAAATAGTTTGGTAGGACATTATGATCCCCAAGCAAAACTTCACCCCCTTTTGGCTTCTCCAAACCCATTATCAATTTCAGCAAAGTGCTCTTTCCACATCCATTTGGGCCAATTATGGCAAGTTTTTCTCCCCTTTCAATTGTAAGATTTGCCTTGTTGAAGAGCACCTGACACACAACTCATCAATTTCATAAAACATAAAAAATCAGAAATAGATAATTCAATGTTTCTAGAACCCTCCTCTTAGTTTGATTAAGTATATCAATTCACCTTATCTCCAAAGCCAAATTCCAAGTTATTAATTGTTACAACAGATCTTCCGCTTCTTCCACGCTCAGGGAACCTTATTTTCATCTGTTTCCGTTGAAATGGCTTCTCTACTAATTCCTCTTCTTGAAGTCTCTCCAGCTTCTGTTGTCACCCAAAAGCAATCAGAGAGAGTTAGGAAGGAATTACTGTAGCCAGAAAATAGCATGAATGAACCATGTAATAGAAGCTAGATATTTATTTCAGTAATAACCAGATTTCCAAGTGACTTCAAATAATTTCAAGTTATCATCACTAACAAGGTAAATAAAACTGAATCAAGAGAAGTTTAGGCAACATTTTGATGTAGAATGTGAAGGTGAATAGAGATAAAAGAGTAGCAAAAAGGATAAACAGAATGAATTCTAAGCTTCGCCACCTATGAATCTGCCTTGAAACCATAGGCATCACCACCAAACAAAAGAGAAGTGCATTTTCAACACAAAATTCTTATTTTAAATCATGATACCCTCACCATTACAAGAGCCCTAGTTTTATAGGGTTCAGGGATTACATTAATAGGGAAATGTTGAAGTAACATTGCTGCACATCAAGCTTGCTTTGAAAAACAAGTCAAAACAAAATGGAAAAAATTTATTGCCAGTCAACAATTTCGACTAAGCATGTGGATACATTCCATGAATGCTTCCAGAATAATTTCAAATTCAAACATAAAACCTTAGAAGATTTTGATGCTCCTTGCATCACATTTTGTGTTAACTCATACTGAGCAATAATTTAATAGCAACTCACTCCAAAGCTTTATACAAAACATTTCATTTGACTGATGTGCGTCTACCTGCTTGTATGTTCCACAACCAAAAGATATTTTCAAGCAACAGCTTCTCAAATGAATAACAGTAGCATTGCAGAAGAAATGAAAATGCCATAAAATAAATATTTCTTAAAAATAGATATTGGTAACTTTCTAATAAAGAATCCATTGAAAGAATTTAAACTTTAAATCAGAAAACATCATCACATAGTGTTCCTAAGCTGTTGTATTATAATCACATTTTAGAAGACAGATTAAACAAAATATCTCCCGAACAAGTATTGCACCATAAATGCATTGTTTTTTAATTGATAATTACACACCTGGTGGGCCATTAACCCACGACCTCACCTTCCATCTTGCTTTTACAAGGGGAGGAGGTCTCAACAAATGTATTGTGATTTTTTATATGCATAAGTGCACCATTTCAGTAACTGACAGTTATTCATTACTGCATCAGTCCTGTCAAAACTTGAAGAGATACTAAAGCACCAGGTTTGTACAATGGTCTTTCTAGCATTGTTGATGTTGAGAATACATAAACATCTACTTCATCACCTATATGTACAATGCCCTAAAAATTGCTATCCTAAATAAATATCATTAGCTACTATGAACCAAGGCAAGATATTTCATGTTTTTATGATGAAGTGGCGTATATTAGTATTAGTTCTGCATGCTTAACTATTCACAAGCTCAGTAAATCTAAATGTACCTTTTCAGCAGAAGAGGCACGTCCGGAATTTGCTCCAGCACCTAACCTGTTTATTAAGTCTTTTGTATGCTCAATTTCCTTTTGCTGCTTCTCCCATGCAGCATACTGTGCTTCAACCCATTCTGCCTTTGAAATGATATACTGGGAATAATTTCCCTGAAATGTCCTGGAGACACCCATATCAGTCTCCACGATTTTTGTACAGAGTTGATCAAGAAAAGCTCTGTCATGAGATATGATAACCATTGGCACATCTTGCTTACTAAGATAACCTTCAAGCCACTCAATCGTATCAAGGTCAAGGTGATTTGTAGGCTCATCCAAGAGTAACAAATCTGGCTCCTGCAGAGAAAGACACAAGACAACAATCACACTGTAAACCAGTACATTTAATGCATGCCTTATATGTAAACAATTGACCAGCATCAATTGTAATTCAGACTGTATAACCCATGCATATTACCAACAGCAAGCATACAAAAAACAGAAGGACTTTTCATTAGGCATGGAAAAATTCCAGCATAAATTGGTAATAATGAGATTCAGAAGAGTTGTCCATTTCCACTAATGATATCACTTAGTCCACTTTATACATGTGATTGACCTCACATTGAAAAGTAACATTTAGCCATACACTTATGGAACATAAAACTCTCTGGAAATAGAAACTCACTAATGATGAATTCCCATTGCTTTTTTTTTCTTTTTCTTTTTTTTTTTTTTTTATAAGAGTAAAATTTATTAGAAGAAGGATTGGTCAAATGCAAGCCCTTAAAGAAGAATTCCAATTGCTCATACATCAACTTGTTTTTTATACCACCCAACAACTCCTCCTCGTCACAGCATTTTGTTGGCAAACAAACCATATTTTCATAGTAAAGCAAGCAGAAAAAGCACAGAGCACCAAACTTTTTTTTTTTTTTTTTTGATGAATACAGAACAACAAACTTATCCATACATAAAGCATAGTTCAATTTCAATCTCCTACACTAAAGTTACATATCGTCCAAAAAGACAAAAACTGGAGTATACCTGAATTAAAATCTTCCCAAGTGGTAAAAAAGTGATTCGGGAGAGTAGTCCATTTCCGCTAATAATATCACTTAGTCCACTATATACATGCAATTGACCTCACATCAAAGAGTAACATATAGCCATACACTAATGGAACATACAAAATAAAGGAAATATAAATTCACAAATGATGAATTCCAATTGCTCATACATCAACTTGTCTTTGAAACACCACCCAGCAATTCCTTCTCACAGCATTTTGTTGGCAAATAAACTATAGTTGCATAATAAAGTAAGCAGAAAAAGCCCAGAACAACCAACTTATTAATACACAAACCATAATTCAATTTCCTAACAGCATTTTATTGGTAAATAAACTATAGTTGTATGATAAAGCAAGCAGAAAAGGCACAGAACAAAAGACTTATCCATAAATAAACCATAATTCATCCTCCTACACCAACTATGACATATTATCCAATCCAAGACACAAAAAAAGAGTATACCTGAAGTAAAATCTTCCCAAGTGACATCCTCATCTGCCACCCGCTACTAAACGATGCCACCAACCTATCCGAATCCTCGGGCGAAAACCCAAGCTCCGGCATCAACTTACTGACCTTAGCATCCACCTGAGCCAAGTCCACTGCCTGTCCTCTCCTCTGAAGCAAATCAAACTCATCCAATAGCCTCCCCATCAGCTCCATATCCTCCACAGCACCCTCCAAAGCCTTCTGCACTTTCTCTAACTTCCCAGCTATCTCCATCTCCTCCTTGAACGCACTCAGAAACTCCTCCCTCACAGTCCTACTCATTGAAACCTCAAACTCTTGGCTCAAAAATGCAATCTTTAAATTCATTTTCGATTTAATCACATTCCCACCATCCGGTTCTTCAAGACCAGCTATAATTCTCATCTGGGTCGTTTTCCCTGCTCCATTTACACCTACCAATCCAACTTTTTCACCTTTTTTCACTTCCCAGGTCACGTTTTTCAATACTGTGACACCCTTATAGCTCTTGGTCACATTTTCAAGCTTAACCCCAGATGAAATACTAGAAGCACCTGTATTGGATTGCTTATTGTTAGCTCTCTTTTGGTCCACTGAGGTGTTGGAGAACAAGGACTCGATGTCGGTTTCTTCGGTTGAGGTTTCGGTTTGCTTTTCAACGGCTACGGCTGATAATTGGGAGGCAATGATTTTGGAATTTGGGATTCTGGGGTTGATAAAATTTGAAACTTTGAGGGTGTTTGCGGTTTGGAAACGGGTTCTGAAAATGGGTTTATGGGAATTAAGAAGTGGTGAGCCGGTAAGGAAGGTGGAGTTGAGGTGGAGGCGGTGGAGGTTGGTGGTTAAGTCCATGTTTGGAAGGTGAGAAAAGTGAGGATTTTTTACTTAATTTTTTTTTAAAGGGTATTGATGAGAATGGAATTTGAGTTGTGACTGTTTGAGTTTCTCAGCAACAGAGTGAAAGAGAAACTCTCTCAGCCTGTGGAGTGCAGAAATGGTAACTAGACTAGTCTAAATGAGCGATGCAGGTGAAATATGACATTGTCAAGGAGGACTGACCGACTGAGAATGTGAATAATATAATCCAGCCAAAAATATAGAAAGGAATAAGAGAGTAGCGTGTTTGTCTGTGTGTATACGAGAGCTCTGCGTTTGTGGATGTCCTTTTTTTCTCATTTTATTTTTTGTTTACTGTTTTCTTTTTTTATTTAAACTATATTTTTTATGTTAAGAATTTGTGAAGTTCAATAATATAGCTTTTTCTTCTTTATTAAGTCCCTGTTTATATTATCAAATTATCAGTTATAACCTATAAAAAAAAATTATCAGTTAAAAACAATTTTGGATTTTTCACATAACGAATTCCCTTCAAAACATGAAAAACCAATCCCCAAATGGAATCAACATTGTCAATCTAAAAATAGCAGGATGGAGGTGCCTTTTCTTGATATTTTATTATAAGTTTGTAGTTTTAGTTTTGAGCATTATCATCATATATTTTTGAATTTATGATACTATATTCTTCTTTTCCACAAATCAATCCTCCAAATTTAAGAAATTTTCAATATTTAGTGGTGGTAACTTATAAATTTTTTCGAGTGTGCTAATTAAGAAATTTAAATTATACAAAATTTAATAATAATAATAAAATTCCATACATTGACAGACAAAAGAAAACACACACACACGTATACATAAAATCTTACAATTTTTTTTATGAGTTTTATTATTTTGAAAATTGCATGATAGTTTTATTTTTAATGCTGCAAGCTACATATTTTTCACAATTTTAGTTTAATAAATTTCTTCTTGTGTTTTTTTCCTTTTGTTTGTAAGGACCTAATATATTGTTAAGGAACCAAAGTTTAATATCATAGCTTAGTTTCAAACTTAGTTGTAGCTTAAGGCTACAATTCTCACTAAACAAATTAACATGACTACAAATTTTGTAAATATAATAATTGAATTGCATGTTCTTTATGTTCTTAAAACACATGTCAAATTTCATATCAATCAGGTATTATTTACTATTTGATCCCTAAATTTATTTTTATGTATAATTTTAGATTACAAAAACTCAAAATTTAAACATTTAATTGATAACATAACTATTGATCTTTGATTTTCTTAAAATTTTGCAAATATAAAGGATATAAAAAAAAAAATATAATCAAATGGTGAATTTATCGAAATTCAAATCTAATAAAATAATATATTGAGTGGAGTTGTAGCATTATCCTACAACCAAGATTATTACCAAACTTGGTCCAAAGATTAATTGTGTTGGACCTAAAAAAATTTAGGGTGGTCACAAATTTTTTTTTAGAGGATAAAAAAAGTTATAAAATTTTAAATATAATATATATAATAATTATTTTTTTCCCAAATCAGGGTGCCCTTGTAACCATCCTAATTATATATATATATATATATATATAATGATTATTTTTTTCCCAGATGACCCACTCATATTTAATGTATATTTAAAACATATTATATATTTAATATATTAAAAAAAAAACAGCTATAGGGAACTTATATATATATATATATATTTAAATATTATATATATATATAATAATTAAAAAAAAAAAAAAACTAGTTGTAGAGCAGCACTTCCTCAGTTCCTCCTACTAATACTAATTTAATATATATATATATATATATAATATGAGATAAGTTCAAGTTACACATTTTTTAAACCGTAGATTTATGAGAGATCCAACGAATAAAAACAAAACACTTTTATTCATTATAATATTAAATACTTACCTAATTAATAGTCTCATCATTATCTCCCTCCTCAGTAAATATTTTTTATGTCTCTTTTTCTCTTTCCTTATTAAGTCTTTCTTTCCATTTTCTTTACAATTTCTCCAACAAATCATCCTTGAATATCACTTCATTGTAGATTTATGTCTCCTTTTATCTCTCCTTGATAGTATGTTTAGCAAATTAATGAAAAAAATGAAATAAAATTTTCAAGGAGTAAGTACTATTGTGTCTAAATTCCTAACCAAAAAAAAAAAAATCAATTACATTCAAGGATGCCAGAAAGTGCATAAATAAGGAGAAATAAAAAACATCAATAGAGAAAAATGGATGAAGATAGTAAACCAAATTTTATCAAATTGTATAGATTACAATAAGATAGAAACTATCCAAATTTGATCCAATTAGAATTTGTTTGTACTTCAAATTCATCCTAATGTTTACCCTCATCATATGACAATAGTATGGTTAGAGGCCTATAAGTTCTTACTATCTTAAACACCTTTCTCTTTATTAAACGTCTTCAGATGTAGAAGAGAAAGAAACTCAAGATAGGCCCAATTGTTTAACTCTACTACCGTTGACTTTCTATTTAATTCATAAGAAGTTAAATTATTCATATTTTTACAAATATTGAAATTAGTAGAATGACACTCGTACAAACAAAACTTGTTTTTGTAAATTTATTATCATACCAACAAAAAGAAAAATCCAAAAAAAAAACAACCAGTTTCACAAATTTTTTACTAAGAGCATAACAGGATGATATAATTGGAATACACTTAATAAAACATGGAAGCTTTTGACTTCTTTATTTTAGTTCATGACAGAAGCTATAGAAGAAACTGCTAAACAATTTTGCAGTGTGGCCATTCAGTTCACGGCAGATGCTTTTGACTAAGAAAGTAGAAACGTAAGAGAAATTGCAAAAAAAATGGAAAGAAAGACTTAATAAGGAGAGAGAAAAAGAGACATAAGAAATATTTAATGAGGAAAGAGATAATGAGAAGACTATTAATTAGGTAAGTATTTAATGTTGTAATAGATAATGGTGTTTTGTTTTTATCAGTTGGATCTCTCATAAATCTATGGCTTAAAAAAGGTGTAACTCTTGTGGAGTTACACTAGGTATAACTTGAACCCATCTCATATAATATATTATATAATTAATAAAATTTTTAAAATAACCAACTCTTCCTATTTTATATAAAAGCCAATTAGTTCACACAAACCCTAGTAAATTACTATTGTTGTTTAGTCATTAGTGTTGTTTGCCTTTAAAGAGTTACATTGATACTAATCTTTGGGTTTTTTAATATATTAATATTTATATTTTTTGCCACTCAATTTAATAATAATAATAATTTGTCAAATCTATGGGTTCAACCCAACCCACGTGGGTTGGGTTGGACTTAAGTGATGGGTTGGGTTGGGTTGGGTTGAATTTTTTTGACCCACCATGATAGGTTGAGTCAAAAAATCCCTTCAACCCGACCCGATCTGACCCATACACACCCCTAATCTTTATTGAGAAGTGAGAAGTGAGAACTAAGTGAGAAGTGAGAACATATTTATAGATTCCTCTTTTTAATTAAAGAGTCGGTTAATGTATATTCTTATGAAATATTTTATAAAAAATTAAAAAAATTGTTAAAAAATTTATTTACCTTTTAAAAAAAAAATTAAAATGATTTACTAATATGTACTAAGAGTATACGGGAATAAAAATTAACGAGACAAAAAAAAAATTGAAACCCAATTACTATAATTGTACGCAGAAATTTGTTTGTTAGTATTCTTACCCATCTCTATTCCATCAAGATTCTCGAGCTAGAAACTTTCATATTTTCATTTTGTGTTGTCCAAGGAAAAAAGAAAAAGAAAAAGAAAGATATAAATTGTCCTTCTTGTCATCTCCAGAATCGTGGTTTGTACTTGATCTTGCATTGAGTTGCAAGTGGCAATACATGATTGGCTGGTGTCACTAACTTAAGCTTGTGCAGCAAAATCTACACCACAAAACTAGTACTATTGTCTACGAGCGTTATCCCCACCTTTAAGTTTATTCGAATTCTTTTGGCCACAAAAATATTGAGGAGGAATAATGGACTTTTTAAAGAAACCTTGATAATGATTGTCCATGATTCATCTCGCCTGAAATTTCATTTTCGAAAAAACTTGAATAAAAAATTATGAAAGTCTTGGGGGATAATGTAAACAAATTATTAACTGATCTAGTTTTAAATTAATTAAGTAATATTGAGTAAAAGAAAATAAAATTTTATATCTAACAATAGGAATGTTGTACCAATAATCATATGAGGTTTAGGAATGCTCAAAATTAAAGTGGTACTTTAGATTAAGTAATGAGTTTGAACTTGGTGAGAGAATGTATTTAAAATGTGTGTTTATGTTTAACAATTAGTTTGTTTCTAAAAAAAAAAAAAAAAAAAATCCTAGAAGACATGNTAAAAATGAAATAAAATTTTCAAGGAGTAAGTACTATTGTGTCTAAATTCCTAACCAAAAAAAAAAAAATCAATTACATTCAAGGATGCCAGAAAGTGCATAAATAAGGAGAAATAAAAAACATCAATAGAGAAAAATGGATGAAGATAGTAAACCAAATTTTATCAAATTGTATAGATTACAATAAGATAGAAACTATCCAAATTTGATCCAATTAGAATTTGTTTGTACTTCAAATTCATCCTAATGTTTACCCTCATCATATGACAATAGTATGGTTAGAGGCCTATAAGTTCTTACTATCTTAAACACCTTTCTCTTTATTAAACGTCTTCAGATGTAGAAGAGAAAGAAACTCAAGATAGGCCCAATTGTTTAACTCTACTACCGTTGACTTTCTATTTAATTCATAAGAAGTTAAATTATTCATATTTTTACAAATATTGAAATTAGTAGAATGACACTCGTACAAACAAAACTTGTTTTTGTAAATTTATTATCATACCAACAAAAAGAAAAATCCAAAAAAAAAACAACCAGTTTCACAAATTTTTTACTAAGAGCATAACAGGATGATATAATTGGAATACACTTAATAAAACATGGAAGCTTTTGACTTCTTTATTTTAGTTCATGACAGAAGCTATAGAAGAAACTGCTAAACAATTTTGCAGTGTGGCCATTCAGTTCACGGCAGATGCTTTTGACTAAGAAAGTAGAAACGTAAGAGAAATTGCAAAAAAAATGGAAAGAAAGACTTAATAAGGAGAGAGAAAAAGAGACATAAGAAATATTTAATGAGGAAAGAGATAATGAGAAGACTATTAATTAGGTAAGTATTTAATGTTGTAATAGATAATGGTGTTTTGTTTTTATCAGTTGGATCTCTCATAAATCTATGGCTTAAAAAAGGTGTAACTCTTGTGGAGTTACACTAGGTATAACTTGAACCCATCTCATATAATATATTATATAATTAATAAAATTTTTAAAATAACCAACTCTTCCTATTTTATATAAAAGCCAATTAGTTCACACAAACCCTAGTAAATTACTATTGTTGTTTAGTCATTAGTGTTGTTTGCCTTTAAAGAGTTACATTGATACTAATCTTTGGGTTTTTTTAATATATTAATATTTATATTTTTTGCCACTCAATTTAATAATAATAATAATTTGTCAAATCTATGGGTTCAACCCAACCCACGTGGGTTGGGTTGGACTTAAGTGATGGGTTGGGTTGGGTTGGGTTGAATTTTTTTGACCCACCATGATAGGTTGAGTCAAAAAATCCCTTCAACCCGACCCGATCTGACCCATACACACCCCTAATCTTTATTGAGAAGTGAGAAGTGAGAACTAAGTGAGAAGTGAGAACATATTTATAGATTCCTCTTTTTAATTAAAGAGTCGGTTAATGTATATTCTTATGAAATATTTTATAAAAAATTAAAAAAATTGTTAAAAAATTTATTTACCTTTTAAAAAAAAAATTAAAATGATTTACTAATATGTACTAAGAGTATACGGGAATAAAAATTAACGAGACAAAAAAAAAATTGAAACCCAATTACTATAATTGTACGCAGAAATTTGTTTGTTAGTATTCTTACCCATCTCTATTCCATCAAGATTCTCGAGCTAGAAACTTTCATATTTTCATTTTGTGTTGTCCAAGGAAAAAAGAAAAAGAAAAAGAAAGATATAAATTGTCCTTCTTGTCATCTCCAGAATCGTGGTTTGTACTTGATCTTGCATTGAGTTGCAAGTGGCAATACATGATTGGCTGGTGTCACTAACTTAAGCTTGTGCAGCAAAATCTACACCACAAAACTAGTACTATTGTCTACGAGCGTTATCCCCACCTTTAAGTTTATTCGAATTCTTTTGGCCACAAAAATATTGAGGAGGAATAATGGACTTTTTAAAGAAACCTTGATAATGATTGTCCATGATTCATCTCGCCTGAAATTTCATTTTCGAAAAAACTTGAATAAAAAATTATGAAAGTCTTGGGGGATAATGTAAACAAATTATTAACTGATCTAGTTTTAAATTAATTAAGTAATATTGAGTAAAAGAAAATAAAATTTTATATCTAACAATAGGAATGTTGTACCAATAATCATATGAGGTTTAGGAATGCTCAAAATTAAAGTGGTACTTTAGATTAAGTAATGAGTTTGAACTTGGTGAGAGAATGTATTTAAAATGTGTGTTTATGTTTAACAATTAGTTTGTTTCTAAAAAAAAAAAAAAAAAAATCCTAGAAGACATGCCCGCTGTTCTTCATAGTTATCTCTCAAAAGCTCTACAAGTCCTTTAAGTAAAATAAAATCAAGTCCTTTTTATTGAAAAAGAAAATGTACTTAGTATATCTAGGACCTTCATTTTCTTTTTTGGGTTTTTGGAGATTTCATATTCTTTCCCGCAATGAATATAGGGCAGTTCCACCTTGAAGTAAGGATGGCCACAAGGTCACCCTGAGGTCGAATTTGGCGGGTTTGTAATTTTATGACCCAAATCCAACCTCATCCGTTATAAAAAAAAATTTTGTAACCCAACCCAACCCACCAAACCCTAAAAACCGACCCAATCCGGTGGGTTGGATTTGACAGGTCGGTGAATTTTCTGCACACCTCTAATAAAGATGCATTGACCCTTACAAACAGTGGGCCTGGCCCTGTTGGGTTGTAGATTGTTCAGGACTGACCAGTCTGACCTGGGCCTTAAAAATTAAAATTGGGCTTCCTTTCGGGAATTGGGATAGTGTAGAGGACAGGTTTGGGCCTCTAGTGGGCCTATCCTAGGCTAAGGTTTAGGACTGATGAAATAAAAAGTGGAACGAGCTGGAAGGGTAATTGTAGCCTTTTCTTATTTACAGTTAAGCCTAGTTGTAGCATTAAAGATGTCATTATCACTGTGTTTCGAGTAAATCTCAATATTCTGGAAGTCAAGCGATGTGCTACTGTCTTATTTCACACTATAATGAGTAACACTAATTAATTGCAAAGTAAAATTTAGTGATTTACTATTTATGTGAAATGACAGAGTGCCTATTGTTCTATTCCAGGAATATCTAATGACATTCCATTTGTTTTCTCTAATGATACTTAATAAGGTTTCTTTTCCATTTGCCTGTGATATGAATAAGTAGCACAACCTCATAACATTGTGTCTACCACGTCACAAATGTGATTGAAAAATTAACAAACTCAACATGACAATCATCATTGTGAGAAACTGCTTTGTTCACTCAATTATTATATCTCTATCTTACATAAGACTAAGTCAAAACCCATTGGTGGAGTGCACCCTATTGTGAGAGGGCGTATTATATCGGATCAAATTCAACAAATAATTTCACCGTGATCCTCTATAAATTAGATAAATTTTTGACCCAAAGATGATTTCCTTTTATAATAATTCATGCTATTTGTCATAATAAGGTTCTTTTGAGTTCTGCCCGGGGGTGTAATATAACCATAAAGACCCCCATTTTTGCTTCTCAAAAAAAAAAAAAAAAGTTCTTTTGAGTTATTTCCTAAATTAATTTCTTTTATATTACATGGACACTGATAGATAATATTTTCACCATCCCGAAAAATTTTCTAACACCCTAAATTCTTCGGTCACTAAAAGCATTTTTAGTCACCAAAAGAGTTTTCAATCACCAATAGCATCATGGGGTTACTAAAAGAGTCTTTGGCCACCAAAAGTGTTTTTGGTCACCAAAAGCATCATGAGCTTACCAAAAGAGTCATTAGTCACCATAAGCATCTTTTGTCAATGAAAGAGTCTTTGGTTACCAAAAGCATCATGAGCTCACCAAGAGAATCTTGGGTCACCAAAAGCATCTTCGGTCACTGAAAGATTTTTCGATCACCAAAAGCATCACGAGCTTACCAAAAGGGTTTTCAATCACCAAAAGCATCTTCGCCCTATAAAGTATCTTTCAGTCTTTAAGGGGTCTTTGGTCATCAATAAAGTGCGTTGCCTTCTTTCCTAGTCAGGCTTCATTTTGGGTCATCAGGCTCACAATCATCGTTGGTCTCTAAGGAACCATCATACCTTGAGTGATATGAGATAGTTGATATGACTTGTCTGTCAGCCCATGATACTGACGGGCATCTCCATATCGATTGCATGTTCTTCATTCCTGCATGTCCATATGGAAAGAACTTGCGCACCTCACCCCAAGATCCTTCTACATATTCATACCCTCAAAATATGGAAAATTAAACCTTGAGATCTCGGAGCATTAACTCTGTATC
Source organism: Quercus suber (assembly GCF_002906115.3). Taxonomy (NCBI): domain Eukaryota; kingdom Viridiplantae; phylum Streptophyta; class Magnoliopsida; order Fagales; family Fagaceae; genus Quercus; species Quercus suber. Next base: position 1,345,600 of record NW_027069517.1, read on the forward strand.
TTCCTTACAAGGGAAGATCCTACGTTCATGGGGTCTCAATCAGTTCTACACCATTATATAAGCACTAAACCTCATTTATCTCTTCAGCTACCCCACCAATTTGTCACTATGTGTATAATACTTAGTTCCACGTTGTTTGCATGTTCTCCACTCTTCCATGCCCATATGACATTTTTTTTAAAAGATAAATATAGCATGCTGCTAACCCCGTAACTCGAACTTTTTCTCCCTTAAACCCTCAAACACTTTGTATATGAGAGGTATCAATTTAGTTACAAGACTCTTAACATATAAATGAGACCTTATAATCCTTAAAATGATTTTTTTTCCAAAACAAAAAAAAAAAAAAAAAAGAAGAAGAAGAAGGCAATCAATGCCACAATAATGATGGGCCAAACCCCTTGCAAGTTGCAACATCTAATGCAAAAAGTGAATGCAATGTTTCAGTCCCTTTTAAAAAAAAAAAACAAAAAATAGGGGTTAGTTAAGCTACGCCAGCCCTCGGATTAAAACCTATCCTTTTTAGATGCAGCTAATCCTTATAGATGCCCACCAACGAAAGACTGCTGATAGCAGGACTTGAATCTAAGTGGGTTAGATGAAGTGTCTGAACCTTACCAATTAAACCATCTCCCATCTTAGTCCTTTTTTTGTCTAATAAAATGAGATGCCCCACTAGTCTAGAAGTGTAGGATTATCAATTTTAAAAAAGGAGAGTAGGACTAGATATCCTCCATACTTTTATAGGGTATTATTATAAGATGTCCTTAATCAAAAATATCATTTTCGAATCTCAGTTTTGTCAACTTGACTCTATTAAGTTATTAACTATTTAACTCACGCATTCCCTCTACAGCGTCTAGTGTCAAGTTGTCAACAACTTAATTAATTCATCTTAAAAACTGTCTACAGCTTCTCTTTTTTTCCTTTTTCTTTTTTCTTTTTTTGGGATACCATTCAAGAAAGAAACAGTCAGATTACAAAACGGTCTGATTGACCATGCAGCTTTGAATTGGCATTATAGTAGCCAACTTTGCTAGGTTATTAACAGAACTATTAACAAGCGTGGGAACAAACAGTGCGTGATAGTTGGTGTCATTTCGGGCTAGATAAGCCAATCAGCCATCAAAAGTCTTTCCTGCCAGTTGGGAGTGCACCTTCCGTTGATAACATGGACAGGTCCTTGATTATCACAAAGGAACAAAATTTGCTTGTAACCCAAATTCCTAGCCTTGGTAGCTGCCTCAACCATTGCTTCCTGAATGGTGATAGGAATTGGCTTGGCTGTGCAACTAACCTGCATTATGATATCTCCAAGTCTACAGCAAATTAAAACTGTGTACCTTTCATAAATAAATAAAAACTGTGCAAATCATATCAAACTATTATTTTTTCTTTTCGAGGAACAAATCACATCAAGCTTATAACGTCAGAATATACAGCAATGGGTAAGCGAATAAAAAATAAAAGTAAATTACATCCCTAGCATAAACGTGGTGCACATTTATACTCTAGCACACAGTTATTGTTATTATCTTATGGAAAATTTTGGTTTTAAACATGTTTGAAGTTTTTTTTTTTTTTTTTTTTACTCACTATGTGGTGATTAAAGAGATCACCCATGTATATTTTTAGCCACATAATTTTGTTAATAAGTCATTGATTTGTTTAAATAATTATATATAAAAATAATTTTATAGATCACCACGTAATGGGATGATATTATATGGGTGAAGTGTTTTAATGAATGACACTTATCTGCCACTTAATAGTCAAATTTACTAACATAAATTGAACATGTGGCTAATATAAAAACAAATCAAACATGTAGGACCATAATAAAATGTAAAGTATCAATATGAAAACAAACTTGATTTTTGTTTTCTGCTGATAGTATGTACAAATTTCAATTTTAAAGCATCAAAGCATTTTATTTTTATTTTTTAAAATTTTCAGTGTAAGTAGAGATTTTTATCCAATTTAATTGATTTAATTGAAAACATATGTTTCTAAAAAAAAAAAAAAATTGAAAACATATAAATGAATCATTTAATTGCTATTTTAGAATTGATGGATGCTAGAAGAGCTAAACAATTTGTTCATAAATTGGTATCTACAAAACGGTTTTTGAAAGTGGTGAAGAGATAGTCATCAATGTCTTTACAAATGAAGTAGTACATTTCTCATTTTTCAATTGTATTCTACAATGTTAGGTTAAAATAACTTGACCCCGGTTAATTAATTCAATTACCCAAGTTGATTAATTATGTTAAATTACATGCAAATCGTGGAGGCACCAACAAATTACCAAATAAACTAAATGCAGCGAAAAATAAATTGAACACAGTAATTTGTTGACAAATGGGGAAAATGCCGCAAGACAAAAACCCCACCAGTTGATTTTAAGGTAACTACTCCCAAGAATCCAGTAATCAACAATCAAGCGGTTACAAGTATAAGGAATTTTACCAACTACCCTTGGCCTATCCCAAAATACCAACCTATAATTGAACATTTGCTTCAATACCCAATTGGATTTAATCTTGTAGTAGCTTTCTTTTCCTTGATGCACAAACCTCCAATTTGTGACTAGCCCTTTACACGGATCCCAAGTGCGTGACTAACTCCAGTAACTTAAACAGATGTTGACTGTAAAGTTCACCATTTCATCAACAATGAAGATCTGGAAGCACTCGATTACAAAACTCTATGGTGTATAAACGCAGTAGCTTCACACAGAGAAAATAAGTCTTTTGGTCTCTGTATCCGTGTGTGACGGCATTTAAAATAAGCCTTATATATGTATAGGATTGTGAGAAAAGAAACCCCAAACAAATATGTAAGGCTGGACTGAATTTCAAATTTGGAAATTCTGAAATTGTAATTCTCGATAGATCGAGTTGCTGTCGAGCTATCTATCAAGTTTCACATTAAGTCTTGGTAGCAGGTTTCTGTCGAACTATCTTTCGAGACTTAATGAACAGTTTTTTCTTCACTTATTTCTTGAATCAATCTTCATGTCTTTAATACTTGACTTGAACAACATGTACTAAACCCATCTTAGATCTATCAAATTACAAGTTAAGTGCATTTTGTTAAAGGATTAACCAATTACAACAAAATATGACCCTAACATACAAAACACAAAGGTTATTGCCCTTTGCCAGTTCTCTTCATAAAAATTTATTCACTTATATATAGACAGGTAAGACAATGTAGTAACACACGCCTTAATTAGTTTGGATGGAAGATGTCCCTCCAAACACTAAATGTACTTATTTTTTATTTTGCAACTATATAAGAGGGGTGATGCCACATTCAGGCTAGGGTGGTCCCAAGACCACCCTGACTTGAAAAAAAAATTATATATAATAATTTAAAATTTTTTATTTTCTACCCTTCAAAAAAATTTTGAGAACACCCTCAGTTTTTTTTATGCCAATAAAATTAAACTTTGCTCCATTATTTGTTCCACTTTCAAGCAAAAAGAAAAAAGCCCAAAAAAAATTTTGAACAAAATCTTGAAAAAAAAAAAAATTGTAACATAGCAAGTCCACAAAAAAAAAAAAAAAAAAAAAAAAAAAACCCCAATTCGTGTCCGCCGATTGATCAAATGGTAAAGCAAAACTAAAATCAGAAATTCTAACCTAAAGGAAAAAAACCTCATCAACGACAATGACCAACGAACCAAGCACATCGGCGCGATGGCGCCTCTACCTCAAACTCGAGCAACAGAGCAAATCGGTCATTGCATTGGGCCTTAAACTCGAGCAATAGAACACATCGGGCATCAGGGACGGCAAGATAGGAGATGGGTCTAATCAGATCAGAGATTACTTCACTTGCGACGCTTGGCCTTAAGTCCTCGCCTTAACATGCTGCCGCGGTGCTGCCCTTTAGACCTTCCTTAAGGTATTTCAGTTCTTTACTTCTCTCTCTTTTTCTCTCTTACATCTTTAGGTTTGCTGTGCTCTAAGAGTGAGAGCAAAGCCCTCTCTTTCTTTCTCCTTGAACTGGAATGAGACTCTCTCTCTCTTTGTCTGATTCTCTCTCTTTCTCTTTGAACTGTAATTGCCTTTACTTTATAACTTTATTTGACCTTTTGACTTTATCCGTTTGTGCATTTGTCATTTTATGTATTGTGAATTTTGTGTGTTGTGAATGTTTTATCTTTAATGTTTTGTGTAATGTTGATTGGTTCTTGTGACTCTTGTCTGTTGAGTGGGGGGTGGATGGAGGCCATGGGGCAGTGGGGTGGGATATTTGAATTGGGTAAGTGGACAGGTAGAGGCAGAGGTAGTGAAGGCATGCAGAGGTAATAAAGGCTAACTGACCAATACATTATAAAAGACAAAACATTAAATTATGTTAGGCACTAGGCAGTGGGTTGAGCCGTGGATAATGCACATGGGCCATATGCTACTGCACAGTGGGGTGTGTGCAAGACTGCTAATAGTTAGTAAAGAAAGATAATCAACTAAACAATAATAATTAATAATTTAATTAACCAATACATTATAAAAGACAAACAAATTAAATTATGGTAGACTAAAAAACAATTAATAATTTTATAATTAATAAAACAACAATACAACAAATTATAGTTTATAAAAAACAAACAAATTAATGAAACAACTAGGCCTGTTCAGCCATCAACCGCCACCGATATTACCGCACCTTACCGACTGACTCAAAGCTCCATTGCAGGTGTCCGACGTAGTGGACGACAACGTTTTTCGAGAACCAAAGCTAACAGGTGCGGTGAGCAGTGGTGAGTTTTGACTATCGATGAGAACCACACTGCCCCGCCTATATATATATATATATATTTATTTATTTATTTGTTTATTTATTTATGTTTTAGTGGGGTAGAAAGAGCCTTAAAGAAGGAGAGTAAGTGAGAGACTGAGAGAGATAGAGAGGCATTGTTGAATCTGAAGGAGGAAGAGGAACGCGTTAAATAGGGTCAGGTAATGTGATATAAAACGATGCCATTTTTGTATTTTATTTGTTAAAATTTTTGATTCTAAAACGACGTCGTTTTGGACTTAAAAAAAAAATCACAATTATGGAACGACAACGTTTTATCCTAGGTTAAATTTCTAATTTCTCATTTATATCACTCTCCCTCTCTCTCGTCTTCTCTCTCATCACAGCCCACAGCGCCTCACTCTCCCTTTCTCTCTCGTCACAGCCCCTCTCTCTCTCCCTAGCCTCTACCACTCGCTGCCGCCGTCCTCCGTTGCTTAATGCCACCATTCTCCAAGTATCTTCCTCTCCTCTTTCTTCTTTGTCCTAGCTATTCTTTGGAAGTTCATACTGAATGTTTTGATGGTCAATGCTTAGGACTACTATGCTTCTCATTCTTCTACTAGGTATGTGAATCCATTTGATGTTCAGAATCTAGGTTACTAACTATGCTTTATCTTGCTGTACTTTTTAGAATGATTGTGAATTTCTTTGAGATATCTTTTGTGGGTATTAGAGAAATATAGTGAATATGTAAGAAGATTTTATTTACAAAAAGGCCATTGTCAACCTATTCTCCAAAACCATGATTACCCTTTAACAGATTTTTCTGGAAAGCCCTGTTGATTTAGATCCGAATGGTATGTAAATAGAAACTGGTTGGAATATAGTATAGACAAAGATGTAGTATTTTGTTTTTATTGCTACTTATTTGGGCAAGATGTTGGTAAGCAAGAAAGAGGTGAATCTTTTGTAACGAAGAGATTCAAACTTTGGAATCAGAAAGAGAAGTTAAATTCCCATGTTGGAGGAGTTAATAGTGCTCATAACCAAGCTGTCAAGAAGAATGAAGATCTAATGAAGGAAAAGCAACACATTCAAAGTGTTTTTGGTTAAGCAATCAAATCAAGATAAAATCGAATACCGGGTTCAATTAAATGCAATAGTTGATTGTATAAAATTCCTTTTATGCCAGGGATTAGCTTTTCGTTGTCATGATGAATCTTAAGGTTCAAGTGATAAAGGAAATTTTCTTGAGTTTCTACAATTTTTAGGAGATCACAATGAATCTATCAGTGAAGTGTTGCAAAAAGCTTTGAAAAATTGCAAGCTTACCCACCATGAAATTCAAAAAGACATTGTGAATGCAATTGCATGTGAAACATCCAAAGCCATCATCAAGGATTTTGACAATGGTTCTTTTCAATATTAGTTGATGAGTCACGTGATATCTCAGTGAAAGAGCAAATGGCACTCTTTCTTCGTTATGTGAACAAAAAAGTAATTATTATAGAGCGGTTCCTTGGTATTGTACACATAGCCAGTACCACCGCTTTGTCACTCAAACATGCTATTGAATGTTTACTTTGTGAACATAATTTGAGTTTATTAAAACTACATGGGCAAGGTTACGATGGGGCTAGTAATATGCAAGGTGATATCAATGGTTTCAAAACTTTGATTTTGAAAAAGAATAAGTCAGTATTTTATATCCATTGTTTTGTTTATCAACTTCAATTAACTCTTGTTGCCATTGCTAAAATTCACATAAACATTGCTGAATTTTTTTTATGTGGTTAGTAATTTAGTAACTGTTGTTGGAGGCTCTTGTAAGAGATAAGATGCTCTTCGAGATGCACAATTTGCCAAAAGTAAAGAAGAATTAGAGAATGGTGTACGTAGAAGTGGGCAAGATTTGAATTAAGAGACAAATCTTAAACGTTCTTGTGGGGCCCGTGGGCCTGATAACCTCGGCTCATCGGGTAGCAGGCCCAAGGCCCATGCTGAGGAACACTGACTATTCAAGGCTAAATTGGGGAAAGCCTCTTTTCCCAATCCACGCCGAGAACCTCCTCATCCTCGGCCTGACAAGGGTGATTTTCGGGAAAGACCAGGCCCAAAGTAAGCTGTCACCCTCGCATTTAATGCATTCACCTAACCCCCCTGGCCGCATTAATGGGGATATAACCCCTTAGCAGGACAATGTTGATCAGAGTGAACCACTCGAGTACTGATAAGGCCTCCGATGGGACGGACGGTCAGAAGAGAGGCAAATGAATGATCAACAGATGGAATAAGGAGATAGGAAGATGAAGACTATATAAGGAAAGCAAGTAAAGTAAAAGAGGAGGGGGGGAAAAAAGAGAAGCAAAAGGCCTCCTCGGCCCATGGCCGAAGAGCATCCTCCCAGTTGTAAAGAAACTCTTAAGTATCTTTTTATAAATGAGAGTTGATGCTTGATGAACGACGGCCAGCGCCTAAACCTTTAACCCACTCTCTATAAATTTATTGTTTGGGCTTGTTGGGCTGAAAACTCATTCATACTCAGGGTCAATCCAAACTGAGTCCCTACAATTGGCGCCGTCTGTGGGGAGGATTAGGGTGCTGGCCGGTGCACCAGGCAAGTGTTCTGAGTAGTCGTTTTACAGTAGGTTGAAAAAAAAAAAAAAAAAAAAAAAAAAAGAAGAAAAAATAGAAGATTTGACAGCGAAGAGAGAAATCTTGATATTATTATTATTTCATAAACAGAAACATTACAAATTACAATCAGAGGCTCAGGCAGGTGTGTTTCACACACAAATTTACAAGCTAATCCTACCAGCTATTTCTACAATCAGAGGCCCAGGTGGAGCCGCCCTAAAAAAGCTAGCCGGTGGGAAGTGTCAAGCCGTCCCTTTATTGGTATAAAGAGAATGGGAGAGCTTGACACAAAAGGCCGAGAAGGGGGAGGGCCATCATGTTTCCAGGCCACCGACAACTCCCTTCTCGGCCAGGCGGAGCTGGAACAAAGAGAGGAGCAGATGCAGGGGCTCCGGGATACCTTCCCCCATGATGTTCCCTTAATTCTCTCCAATCCTCACGAGTGTTGGCCGTTGGAGACGGCAACACTCGAGCACCACCCATGAGGTGAATTCGCACGTCTTCTTCGTCGGGGGTGCGCTCCGAGAAAAGACGTTAGGTACTCTAACAACATCCCTCCGGGCCACCTTGTAGGGCGCCATCGGGGTTACGCCTAGATTCTGCCGCACTGAAAGCCCAGTGGGGGCTGCGGCCATATCGACTTTTGCCAGTTCCAGTCACAATTCCGGCGGGGTTGTTAAAAGGGCTTGGGAAGTTGGAAGAGTGTGTTCTGTTTTTCTGTTTGTGTTGAAAGGTCCATGGGTTGTGGAGAAACCATCTCGCCACCTTTTATAGGGGGTGGGGGTTGGTGAGAATTAATTCATGTAGAGTTCGAAAAGAGAATTGTCAACTGGGCTAATAATAAAGCTATCAATTTCCAAGGAGGCCATAGACCGTTGGATTTGTGTTAATTTACGAGGACATTAATGAAGGCGCGTTTCGCGCACCGAAGCATCAAGCGCGGAACACGAACGGACAATGGGCGCTTCATAAATGAAAAAGATAGGGTTTTGAGCTGGAGGCGAGATCAACGCCACACGTAAAGATTATAATCTGACCCAAGGAGGAATCACCTCCAATAAAGCGATCCGAGGACAAACCTCTACTTACAGAAAAATAGAAGTGGTAGACAGAACCAAGGTATTGCATGGTCCTCGGACCCAAGCCTATGGTAAAACTATACACACCATTATACCTGGGTACTAGACAGAACCAAGGTATTGCATGGTTCTCGGACCCAAACATATGGGAAAACTAGATACTTACGGAAAAATAGAAGTGGTAGACAGAACCAAGGTATTGCATGGTCCTCGGACCCAAGCCTATGGTAAAACTATACACACCATTATACCTGGGTACTAGACAGAACCAAGGTATTGCATGATCCTCGGACCCAAACCTATGGGGAAACTAGATACTTACAGAAAAATAGAAGTGGTAGACATAACCAAGGTATTGCATGGTCCTCGGACCCAAACCTATGGAAAACTGGATACTTATAGAAAAATAGAAGTACTAGGCATAACCAGGGTATTGCATGGTCCTCGGACTCGAACCCATGGAGAAAATAACTATCTGAAGAAAAACCAAAGCGTTACTTAGAGTCAAGCTATAATACGGTCTTTAGATTTATATTTGAAGGATAACAGATGGTTTCATGAGGCTAACTCCAGAATAGAATACGAATATTAAGCAGAATACAATAGTAAAGCAAACAAAAGAAAATATCATTAGTTGGAAGTGAAGTATTAAGTATTCAGTTCAAACGGAAAGTGTACAGCTCCTTTACAACGCCACTGAGGCAAGAAACAAAATGAGATAAACGAGAAAATAAACAAATTTATCCTATGTCGTATACTAGTCTCCTTGACTCAGTAGGCAAATTAAATCAATAAGTAAATCAAAAGGCTTTGGCCAAGGCCTAAGGGCTTGGTCTCGAAAGGTCCGCCGGAGGACTTGCCACGTCTTGTGGTATTCCCTGACCCTCGGGTATAACTTCCCCAGCGCTCTCTGGGGCTCAACCTCCTCGGATGGTTGGTCAGTTAACGGTGTATCCTCGGCAGTCTTATTGTGACTCACAACCGCTGGTAATGAGGACCCCTCCTTGGGAGCAGCAGGTGCAACCTCGCGAATGGCAATAGGGTAATATACCCTGTCCTCCCTCCTAAGATCAGATGAGACATCAACCCCTGCTTGGTTGAGGGCTTCATGCCAGGTCTGAGAACGGTAATGCCTGCACACTGCAGGAACTTGAGCCCGAAGGGTGGCTTCAGTCTTAGCCACCCCATCTGCGAAAGCATTCTCCTCTGCCTGTTCTACAGAGCGCTCAGCGTCTATTTTTGCAAATACCGCCTCGTCTTTGGCTCTTACAGCCTCGTCCCTAGCATACTCGGCAACACCTTTCTCATGGATTGCCGCGGTCAACTTTCCCTTCATATAGGTAATGTTCTCTTTGGCAGTCTGTAATTGACCCTCAACGTCTTGCAAGCGATTAGTTTGATCCTTAGCTTGCTTCCTGGCCACGGCTAGGTCGGAGACAGCAGTATCCCTAGCCTTCGTCATCTCTTCCAGATCCTCCGTCGCCTTTTTTAGGTCGGCCTCAGATCTCTTGAGAGTATTGGCAGCCTCCAGGAACTTGTCACGCTCTTGCGCTAAGGCATTGCTATGGTCATCGACCTCCTCGCCTAACCTGAAAAGGGCCTGGATAGCCTGCCAATAAAAACAAGGAACTCCGTAAAGAGAAAGGAAGGCATCAAGTGACAAACTTTGAATAAAGTGAATAGGTGCCAAAGGACCCACCATTCCTAGATACTTCTTAAGGTCGAGGACAACCTCTACCCCACTCATATTTCTTAGCTCGGCCATGTCAGTGGGAAGAAGAAGAGATATCTCCAGGGCCTCGGCTACCAGAGCCCCTTCGGCTCCTTGAGATTCCCGCATCGACGCGTTATCCATCAGGGGCTAATCATGGAGCATGGCAGCGGGTAGCCAGGCTTGAGCCTCGGACTGCTGGATGGCCTTCTTACTCTTCCGTTGATCACCGAGCTTCAATTGCTGCGAAGGCCTGCAAAGCCTACCCTCCTCGGGCGGGGAATGGGATTTGCTCCCATCCATTGGCTCCTTACCCTTGGAAAATCTCTTCCTTTTCGGGTCATGAGACTCGGTCTGAGGGTCTGTTACTGTGGGAGCAAAAGACGACCTAGTTTGCACAGTTAAAATTTGGGGCGGAAGTGCTGGGGGCTGGGGCTGCGACTCTTCTGGTACACCTTTCTTGGAACCGCCTTCGAGCAGGTCAAGAAGATTGATGTGGGGCTGTCTTTTTAAACCATCTCAGTCGGAGTACCAACTCTTAGGGACTGGAGATCGGCTTCGGACAAATGAGGGTCTCCTAGATCACCAGAGGGATCCTCGGACTGATCAGCTAGGTTGAACACGCTATATTCGTCCTCAGAAGAACTCAGTTCGACCACCTCCCTTGCCTTCTTAGATAGTCCTTCTTCGGCCACCGTTACTTGCTGGGATGAGGAGGGACCTGCTAGCGGAACGCCTTCAGGTATATAAGACTCCTCAGTAAATGCAAAACCGTCTTCCACCACAGTGATCTGCGTAAGCCTAGGGTCACGAGCTCTAATTACGTGCTTCGGGACTGGGAATGATTTCTGAGCAGGGTCGCATCTGAGGATCTGATGAGCAGCTCTGACCTGGTTATTAGTTTCATTTAGGAAAAGGTCCGACCTAAGAACGGTCTCCAAATCCGCTTTGTTAACCAGATGGAAATGACGTGCAAAGGCGTGCGGATCTTGACAAGAAAAGTGAAACTCCTATGGTTAATCAACCAAATCAAATATACAGTTATAAAACTTGAAAATACTGAAACCTAGATCGTCTTTTACTTTGGATATCCTACCTGGCTCCCCCTCTACTGTTGGGCAATGAAAACCGTTGTGCCACTCTCCCGACACTATGAGGAAATCTTGGGTTAACCCCTTATTGGAATCAGGAAGACACTGGATAAGACGAACCCTATCATCCCTTGTCTTCATATAGTACGTCTTACCCCTCAGGTGATGAAGGTTGTAACACCAGTTCACATCGTGGTGAGTCAGTCTCAGCCCCATTTTCTCATTCAGGGTATCTACACACCCTAATATCCTAAATACATTCACAGCACACTAAATAGGAGCCAGGCGAAAATGCCTAAGGTAATTGAGAGTTACTGGCCTCATAGGGATTCTCATCCCTCCTTCTACGAAAGCGACTATTGGGATCACAACTTGACCCTCTCTCCTCTTAAAGTACCACTCCCCTTCTTCACAGTACTTCAAACTCACATTATTGGGTATTCCATAGTCGACAATGAATTTGTTCATCATCTCGTCGGACTCAACCAACTTCTTAAACTTACCCATTCCCTAAAGATGACTAAAAGCTCTAAAAGAAGAAAAGGAGGAGTAAAATCAAGGAAATTTGGGGTCGCTAGAAAAAGAAGACTTACAGAAGTATGGCGATTCTCTTCAGGAAGAGTGCAAGTTGAACTAGACTTAAGTCATGCGCATCAATGGTTGTAAGCGCGAAAGTGATGAAACCGGGCGGTTCAAACAGGTACTTATACTCCCCCTTAGATTCCCCAAATGTAACCGCTTGTTCATAAAGTAAGAGATCATACCGTTGAAAGTGAGAAACGTGGTGCCGTCAAAATTTAATGCGGGCACCCATTAAGTCTTGAAACGCTAAAAATGCGCATTGGGCAGTCAAAGAGCCGCCAGCGTTAACACGAACCAAAGTGGGGCGACTCGTCTAGAGGGCCCGTAGGTATCAAAACCCTCCTCCCCGTCCGAGGGAACGTGCAGCAGGGTTTTGAGGGGCTATTATGGGGCCCATGGGCCTGATAACCTCGGCCCATCTGGTAGCAGGCCCAAGGCCCATGCCGAGGAACACTGACTATTCAAGGCTAAATTGGAGAAAGCCTCTTTTCCCAATCCACGCTGAGAACCTCCTCATCCTCGGCCTGACAAGGGTGATTTTCGGGAAAGACCAGGCCCTAAGTAAGCTGTCACCCTCGCATTTAATGCATTCACCTAACCCCCCTGGCCGCATTAATGGGGATATAATCCCTTAGCAGGGTAATGTTGATCAGAGTGAACCACTCGAGTACTGATAAGGCCTCTGATAGGACAGACGGCCAGAAGAGAGGCAAATGAATGATCAACAGATGGAATAAGGAGATAGGAAGATGAAGACTATATAAGGAAAGCAAGTAAAGTAAAAGAGGAGGGGGGAAAAAATAGAAGCAAAAGGCCTTCTCGGCCCATGGCCGAGGAGCATCCTCCCAGTTGTAAAGAAACTCTTAAGTATCTTTTTATAAATGAGAGTTGATGCTTGATGAACGACGGCTAGCGCCTAAACCTTTAACCCACTCTCTATAAATTTATTGTTTGGGCTTGTTGGGCTGAAAACTCATTCATACTCAGGGTCAATCCAAACTGAGTCCCTACAGTTCTGATAATACATGTTGGGGATCATATTATGGGACCATTCTCAACTTGATTTTGATGTTCTCTGTTGTTGTTGATGTATTTGAGATTATTAAAGAAGATGGCTTCTCCGACCAAAAAGTTGAAGCTCGATCTATTATGAGATCAATTCTATCTTTTGAATTTGTCTTTTCTCTACACTTGATGAAAAACATATTTGTCCATTACCATATTTCATCCAAATGAAATATAATGAATAAGAGAATCTAGATAGAGTCAAACTTGATTATTGGTGAAAAAATCTTTTCATAGTCGAACCATTTCCTTTTGAATAAATCTTTTTGCCACTAGTCTTGACTTTGAAGGTTTGCATATTCTAATCTATCAATCTCATTTTCTTGTAGACCTATTTGAAAACAATAGGCTTAATGCCATTAGGCGCCTCTACAAGCTTTAGACTTTAAATAGAATCTAATTCTATTCACATAACCTTGATCTAGTTATCCATATTCATATCATCTATTGCCTTTACGTATGACCAATGATCAAATTCATATCCTTATGGAATGACTTCAAAAGTTTATTCCAAAAGTATGAATTTATTTGATAATTGATAATCCTCTCACTACGATATTGTACCAGTGTAATAGTTATCTACAGAAAAATGTCTTATGGTGTATCTAATACAACAATCTCATTTCCAAATGTATTTTATAGTAGTCCTACAAAAAATTCTAACATTTTTCTTCTAAAACATTCTACCTTTAAAAAAGCCCTATTCCTCCTTTATGTATGCACTGACTTAAAGAAATCATTGGAACTTCATTCCTTTACGAAAATGAGTCCTAGATCATATTATCCTCTAAATAGAATTCAAAGACTGAGAATATAACAAAATAATGGTTGTAAAAGCTCACCTTCACCAATCTTGAATATCATTTAAATTAATAAGATCTAGACATAAGTGCCAAAACATACTATACCAAAGAATGAAAACTTTCTCTTTAAAAAGTAAAACATGTAAATTTCCATCTAGAAAACAATCATGGACAATGCTTAACTTTACCAAAACGGAAACACTTTCCTTTTAGTCATACTTTTGAGTCTAATTTCCTTTTGGCAATTAATAGGGCAACTAACTTGTCTAACTTTTTAGTATTATAATTCCTCTTTTTACCACCCTTACCTTTCGGTTCAAGCTAAGAATTTGAATTAAATCATATTGATCCTAACCTTAGCTTTTGGGATCTCTTCTATTGCCTTAGAACTCGCTCATCAATTCATATAATATAAAAAGAATTTATTTTCAAAACAATATGAATTGATTAAATGATTCTAACAAGGACTTGTGGATCATATCCATATGAGATTAACATTTAATCTCTACATCAAAGAATTCCAATTTATTTAAAACTAAAACATTTTCATAAAATGATATAGAATTGGAACTCCTTAAGCCATTCTTAGCACTCAATATGATTCATAACAAACATCTCATTTAGATTTAATATAAAGTCTAAGTCCAGTACTAACCCTTGCATCTCATGCTGTAGTACAATTAAGATAGAAGCAAATGTAACATTTTAACATTTCAATGGAGACTATGATCACATCATAAGCTATCTTCCATAAATGCATCATGTATAGGAAATTATGACAATGCTGAATCAAAACATATTTATGTACTTCAGCTCTTTTAAGCACCATGTCCAAAATTATTTCTTAGTTAATGTGATTCAATTAAAATAGTAGTTAGAGAACAAAAATTTATAACAACTTTATTTTGAGACTATGAACATAAATACAAGGACATTATAATTTTGCATCCATAATCATATAATATTGAACCCGAAAACCATACTATACTAGGTGCAATGACAACCTAATCCCGCAATTAATGTTCCTCAACATAGAGTGAATACCAACCACTATGATCAAGTAAGAACTATTCTCATTATTAATGCTATCATGGTAACTCTTACCAAACAAAAATAATTTGCTGCTCTTCCTTCAGTCTCTAAGTAATAATGACATATCTCATTTGGGAGGTTAACATTATACTTAGTCTAGTGTACACTACTATCTAGAATCATGTGTAGCCACATTTCATCTCACTTATAGTGTTTAAATTTGTAGTACCATGAAACAAAACACCCTTCTTTGGGATCGTGAGGCATATACGCCAAGACGAGGTACTCATTCACACTACTTTAAATGGGTAAATTCAATCTTGTAGTAATATGAAGTAAACACCCTCCTTTGGGATCGCGAGGCATATATGCCAAGACGTGCTCACCTACACTATTATGAACCTATAATGGAGGCCGTGAGATCCAACCCTTGTATCTCTCTCCCACTAGAAATTTTAAAATAAGTGGATTGTCTTCAAATCATTGTGATCTAATCACAATTTTAACCCTACACATCAAATGCGTTTAATTGTTTAAATTCGATGTGATCTAACTAAGTCACGTCACAGTAACGTAACGAACATTTGCGTAATCACAAAGAAATTTAATCATGTAATCCGTGAAGTAAATACCCTTCGCATGGAATGCAAGGCTCGAGGCCAAGACAAGGTATCTATTTACATTACAATAAATTTAACAAAAGGGTTATTTCAGCACTCCCACTCGTTATTTGGATTTTTCTTTGAATAATTGTGATCCCATTGCAACTAATAACCTTGCACTTGTAGAAGACTCTAATCTCATTAGAATCACTAACTAAAATGGAAGTCCTAAACTATTTAGGATTCCTTAAACCTTAATGTATCAAAAATTTGTTATAAAGAACTCTATCCTTAATTTACTAGATAAAGTATTCTAATCTCATTAAAAACTATATAACTTTAATTAAAAATTTAATCTCATTAAAAACCTCTAATTAAAATAAATTAAGGGCTTTTAATCATACAACAATTCCAGTCTCATTAGAATGTTTCTTAAAAGAGATGTCCTACACAAATTAGGACTAAGAGTTCTATTTAACTAATATCTTTGATCTCATTATGTTTTTTAGTTAGATAATGATTAATAAATGTCCTTAACTTTTAAGGACTATAAAATTAATAACTTTATATAGAAACATGTGTAATCTCATCAGACACAACCTTGCCTTTTATCAAAGTTTTAACAATTAATCAAAAAGCAAGTGAAAAATTCAAAATTCAATGCCTTCGATTGGTCTAACCTTTTTCTCGATTGATTGAAAAATGAAGAAATTCATCACAAAGCCACTTCCTCGTTCGATCGAGACAATGAAGAATTTCATCATGGAGTTTCTGCCTAAATTGATCGGTTCTCAATTCCTTTTTGATCAATCAAAAAGAACATTCGATTGATAAAAAGGAATTCTCAATCGATTGAAACTCGCAAAACTAAATTTTTCTCAAAATTTTCTAACAACCATTTTTGACAGTTTTTGCAATTTTCCATAAAAAAACACCTTTTGATTTTATGAATGAAGATTCACAGATCAAATATAAGGGTTTTCAATATCAAAATCAAGAACCATAATAATGCTAGAAACCTTGAAAACATAATCCTAATCTCATTAGGAATAAATTTCATTGAAGGATTTTAACCATTAACCAAAATACTTTAATTCCAGCATTAACATACTATTTGATCAATATCATTACCGAAAAGAGAATCCTTGAATGTATACATTGTTAACTTTCTCAAAGTCATATCGTGCAGATATTAATATATATTATCATATCAAGGATACAATCTCATCCTAATGAAGTCAGACCATCAATCCCTTATGAACATTGACAGTGTACCTTACTAATACAAAAACTAGCAAAGTCAGCACTGTAACTAAAAGATATACCATGGTCCACTTTGAAAACCTGAATCCAACATATATATGTCATATATAAAACATAGCATATGGATTCAAAGACACAATTATGTAGAAAATTTTACTGTAGAAAATAAAAACACCAAGAAAACAGTTTTTCTTTAATTCTAAAACTCAATCACATGTTATACAAGCATGATATTGAAGACCGCTCTGTTACCAATTGTTGGTGATGGGGCCACAGAACTACTTCAGATTCGTCCATGAGACTCGTCCTGATCCAGAGCATGCCTCTTAAAATACTCATCCAGGGCAAGATCGTCCTGATAGTGTCCTGGTCAATCTCGTCCTGGGAGAGTGCGTCCTGGGCAAGCTCGTCCTGGATGAGATATCATAGTTCAATACTACAAACCGTTGCCAACAACGGTTAGAGAAAATAAAGCCATTTCATTGGTAGTTACGGGAGTTATTTCCAAGTTTTCCGGACTTTGCAACAATGGGGGAAGTTACAAAAAAGAGATAACTGCTTCATACACACTATATAAGCATTCTACAAGAAGGTAAAAGGAATTCAGACATTTTTTCCATTATACTTGGAATCACAAAAAATACTAACTTAACCATCAGAGAGTTCTTGGCCGGCCTCCACCGGTCTTCTTTGATCATTAACGCCCGAGATTTTCAGCCTACTAATTTCTGAGGAACTATTAGTTGGAAAATATGGTTTTACATCTCATACAAAACACACAGCAGAAGCAACAAACACGGATCTACTTCATTCATGAGAAATAACATGTAACCTTGAATTATAGAACAAAGAATAAAAAGCGTACCTTGATGCAGTGAAATTCAAAACCAAGACTTAAGAATGCCTCTAATCAACATCTCAATCATAGTGGTCAAGAAGTGTGGTCTCTCAATCAGTTTACACGTATGTGTTCAAGGGAGAATAAAAGAGTGGTTTACACTCACATACACACCATTTTCATCATTTGAAAATTTTGTATGTTTCTCTCTTTATATATAACTAATTATCTAATTGGAATAGTCTTTTAGGCCTATCCAATTGGGCTTTAGTTTATGGCTTGAGATGGGACCAAAAGAAATGAATAAGACTTGAGCTCCAATGGGTCTTGGGCTTATCTGTCAACTCTTGATAAGTCCAAAATTACCATTAATTACATTTAATATCACTATATAAATATAATTGCACTTTAGGCCTTATTAATAAATTTTATCCCTAGACTCTGATGATATCATTTGACCCCTCCATGAAATATCCATAGTTAACAAAGTCATAATGAACTGTCACCCTGTAAACAACTATTTTATCCTTGAGTACTCGATTTAATCTTTAGTTATTCATATTTATTGAAATCTAATTTCAATAAATATAAGTTTTAGTAATTCCTTACTAAAGTGGGCGCCCTGAATAACCAGTTTCCATTAAACTTATTTTAAGGGGATATTTCATGTATCTATAAAAAGATATTATAGATTCCATCTTGAGAATATGTATTGTTACCCAACATACTAAGATTTTGACCGTGAATATTAGATCTCACTCTTGATATATCAAAGCAACCTACATTTCATGATCGCATTCACTATCCTCTCAGAATTAAGAGTCTATGAAATTAGAAGTCGTGAGATTAATTATTCAAGTGATAGTTGTTAATTGAATAATTAATCTCACAGCGGTCCAGTTTAATATGTCTTAACACTTAAGACATATCAACACATCAACTAGAAGTCTCCACTTCCATGTCAAGACAAACCATCTTAGTTAATGTGTTATAATCTTTGCAGATGAAATGCACAATTTCATCACCGACTACGAACTACGTTTTAAGTTTACAAAGAACTTGTGATTTATATCTTTTGTGACTAAATCACATATAATGCATCTCAATGACTATGATAAGTCTCATTAGTTCATTTATAAATAGTCACATATAATTAAACAATTTAATTATTTATGACATGCCAATAAATTGGATTTTAGGGAATAAACCCCAACATTTGCATGTTTTTTTATTGTTGTTGTTGTCAATATATGAATTTCTCTTTTTATTGGATTGTGTAATTTATGCTTCTTAAATAACACCTTGAAAAAAATTCTTGGACTAAAAAAGATAAGTTCATGTTACACATTTTCTAAACGATTAGATTTAAGTAGATCCAACGGTCAAAAAAGACACTCATTAATGCTAATATTCTTATTAAGATCTCATTAATTACCCCTTATTTATTGCATTGCATACCTATCTCTAAACCTAAAAAAACATAAAAAAGTATACATCTCTCTCTAACTTTTTTTTTCCACTGTTTCTAAAAAAAAAAAAAAATTCCTCCACTACACGTCTCTTTATCTCTTTCTCCTCCATGGCCAGGTCGCCAGGGAAAAAAAAAAAAGCCACTGGTTGCACAACTGTTAGTCTCCCACTTTTTGAAGTTGTCAAGTACAATTTTGCTACCCTTCTCTGTCACATCTCCATCACCACATTGCTCATTTTCTTCATATGGTCCAACATTGCAAATCTTTTCAAATGGTACTTCGTTTTTTCGCTAACTAGATTATGTATATGCTAACATTGCAGATCTTTACAGCTACAACATTTGTAAACGGATTTTGTATCAACATAGTAACACTAGTTCAATATCATCACCAGTACTTGTGATGAATCTTGGTATGGAGATATATATATATATATTGTACTAAAAACCCATAAAAAAATCACTAGGCATGCCACAAATGGAGTTCGAATTACGTTGATGATTAAACCAATACACACTTCACCCTAAAAAACAAAGATATAATTTGACATTCATACGTATATGTGGGGATAAAAGCCCAAATTTATATGGGCCCTATTTGAAGATATGAGTACATCCGAGGAGGAGAAAATGATTGGGAAAGACCCCGGGCTGGAGAACCATGCAAGGAAGTGATGGAAGAATATAGTCTGAGGAGTACATCATTTTTGGATATGAAGAATACTAGTCAAGCAAAAACCTGAGAGGCTTGGGCAGTCTTCCAGGAAATTCCAACAATAAGAATGAGTCTCATACACGTATAAAGATGATAAGAACGGAGAAATATCTAAAGAAAAAGCTGCTACCACTACATTAAATGCACTGCAGTAACTTTTTTGGCTGCATTAATGTGGAGAAGACCTCTGAACAGTGCAGTCTCAACCACCACCATTCATAGAGAGCCAAAGAAAATGCCTAATGGGACATATACTCGAGTGAAGGCTTAGATAATTAACAAGTGTACGATCAAGATGTTTTGAAAGGGAACTATATAATGTAAAAACCCTCCCATAAAAGAGGGGGGGAGAGGATATAGAAAAATGGGAGAAAAAAAAACTTATTGTAGCTCTGAGAAGTATATAAACAAAAGTTGGTCTCCTCGGACAACAATTTATACAAGTCTCAAGCCTGTTCTTGCACTTATCTATCTGTTAAATCTTGATTAACTGTTGTTTAATTCACAAACAGCCCAGTTCTTTCACCCACTCTCTACAAATTCATTGTATAGGGCTTTTTGGGCTCAAATTCCATACTTCTTGGGTTTGGGCCACAGATTTTGATCCTACAATTGGCGCCGTCTGTGGGAAGAATTTGAGTGAGAGTGGAAATAACAGTTGATGATGGCTGAACCAGGGCAACAATCAGCAGAATCCAGGGCATCCCAACACGTTGATCCTTTTCTCAACTTAAAGCAAAGACATGATCGTGAATGTAGTGTACATACAACGCATACTAACCAAAGCCAACCACAAGGTGGAAGTCACGTGTCTCATGCAGAGAAGAACAAAAACATGCAACTAGAGATTGACCAATTGAAAAGGGAGTTGCGCTATGCAAAGAGGAGGCAAACTTCTTCATACTCTGATGACAATTCGGACGATAAACAAGACGTTACTTATAAAAGAAAATCTTGAACGCCAATTAGCGAATCCTTTTCCTATGAAGAAGAAAATTATTGTAAATGGCAACCTCGAAGTCCATTACGTGGAGGTGTAGGGAACGATGCTATGAGCAAGGCCTTAAACCAAATCTCCAAATTGCCTTTCACACGTAGGATTGAAGAGGCAAGGCTTCCTCGTCATTTTCATTAATTGACTTTCACTATCTACAATGGTAAAACAGACCTTGTGGAGCATGTGAGCCACTTCAACCAGAGGATAGCAGTCCACTCTAAGGATGAAGCTTTGATGTGCAAAGTTTCCCCTCCAGTTTGGCACCAGTTGCGATGAGATGGTTTGACAGCTTGAAAGCAGATTCCATTAATTCCTTTAAAGAACTCACTCAAGCATTTGGTTCTTGTTTTGTCACCTGCAGAAGAGTCGCTCGGCCTTTAGCTTCATTACTATCCTTGAGCATGCAAGAAGGTGAGACCTTGAAAACGTACTCAGATAGGTACTAGGAGATGTTCAATGAAATAGAAGGAGATTTTGACGAAGTGACCCTTAATACATTTAAGCTCAGTCTCCTCGTCGATCATGGTTTAAGAAAATTTCTTATTGGAAAACCTATCACCAGTGTGTGTCAACTAATGAACAGGATTGATAAGTATAAGAGAGTTGAAGAAGATCAGTAGCAAGGCAAGGGAAAGGACAAGGTTATTCCCTAAGAGATGAGGGATTTCAAGTCGAATAGATACCATAATAATAAGATGCGTAGGGATTTTGCTGGACAATCAAGATCAGCAAATCTTCAAGTAGTCAATGCTATATTCAAAGAGTTAGTACATTAAGTTTTGAAAAATATTAAGAATGAACCGTTGTTCAAGTGGCCGAATAAAATGGTGGGAAACCCTGAAAGGCGTAACCATAATCTCTATTGCCATTACCATCAGGACCATGGGCATACCACAAAAAATTGCAGGAGCCTGTGGGATCATTTGGACTAACTTGTCCACGAGGGGAAATTGAAACAACTCTTGCATCACTCTAGTGGCTGAGGAAGTCAGATGAACTCAGAGCAACGAAGGGATAACACTTCAAGGCCCCATTTGGGAACTATCAATGTCATATTCGCCGCACCAGGGAGAACGAGATCCTGGCCATCCAGGGTAATATCAGTAGCCTAGTTACCCGCAAGAGACTTTAATCACGGTCCGAAGAGAGCTAAATCGAGTACTCAATCGATTTTAGGGTTCTCGGACGAAGACAAGATTGGAACCATCCAACCCCATGATGACGCTTTAGTAATTACCCTCAGAATTGGAGGATATGATGTGAAGAGGGTAATGGTGAACCAAGGCAGCGCGGCAGAGATAATGTACCTTGATCTCTATAAAGGGCTGAACTTAAAACCTGATGACTTAACACCATACAGTTCTCCCCTGGTGAGTTTTGAAGGAAGAGTTGTTACCCCAAAGGGCCAAATAGTGCAGACTGGCTCAAAGGTAGTAGAGGTAGATTTCATTGTTGTAGATGCATATTCGCCCTATACTGCAATTGTAGCTAGACCTTAGCTTCATACAATAAGGACTGTTTCCTTTACTCTGCATCAGAAAGTTAAGTATCCGTTCGAAGGTCAAGTTAATGAAATACTGGGAGATCAATCTATGGCGAGACAATGCTTGGTGGCTGCCATCCAACATAAGCCCGGTTCTGAGTCCTCAGCTCATACTAGTAAGGATTTATAACAATTAAAACCTCTAGCATTGCCCATCAATGATTTAGCCGAGAGTGCAAGGTGTGAAGATTTGATAAAAATTGCTATCGGAGATGATCCGGAGAAGTTTTTTCAAGTCAGATCTCAGTTACCTCTTCAGGAGAAGGAAGAGCTGGTGGAGTTCCTCAAAAGAAACATTGATGTATTTACCTGGAATGCTTACGAAGCCCCGGGGGTGGATCCAGAATTCATATGTCATCATCTGAATGTCAACCCATTGATCACCCTTAAGAAATAACCTCCTCGGCACCCATCCAAGGAGCATGCTGACGCAATGCGAGAAGAAGTAACAAAGCTCAAATAAGCTAGAGCTATTAAAGAGATTTTTTATCCTAAGTGGTTAGCGAATACTATGATGGTAAAGAAGAAAAATGAGAAATGGCGAGTATGTATAGATTTTACTGACTTAAATAAGGCTTGCCCTAAAGATCCGTTCCCTATGCCTAAAATAGACCAGCTAGTAGATGCAACTGTTGGCCATCCTCAGATGAGTTTTCTAGATGCTTTTCAAGGTTATCACCAAATACCATTAGCCCTGGACGATCAAGAGAAGACTGCCTTTGTCACCCCTATTGGGAATTACCACTACAAAGTGATGCCATTTGGTTTGAAAAACGCGGGATCCACCTATCAAAGAATGATGACGAGGATGTTTGAGCCACAGCTGGATAAAAGTATTGAGGTTTACATAGATGACATGGTGGTGAAGAGTAAGATTGTTGCTGAGCATGTGAGAGATCTTAGAAACATTTTTGAAGTTCTTAGAAGATACAAGTTGCGTTTAAGTGCTTCCAAATGTTCGTTTGGTGTGGGATCAGGCAAATTTTTGGGTTACATGGTAACTCACAGGGGAATTGAGGTCAACCTAGATCAGATAAAGGCCATTAACAATTTACAAGCTCCTTGAAATCCCAAAGAAGTCCAGAAATTGACTGGAATGGCTGTCGCTCTAAACTGATTTATCTCTCGATCAGCAGATAGGTGCAGACCTTTCTTCTTGCTGATCAATAAGTAGAAGGGATTTGAGTGGACTGAAAAATGTGCTTTAGCTTTCTAGCAACTTAAGGATTATCTAGCTTAGCCACCGATTATGTCCAATCCTGAGCTAGATGAAGTCTTGTTTGCTTACATCGCTGTAGCCCCTCACGCTGTAAGTTTGGTATTGATACGAGTGGACAAAGGGGTGAAAATGCCAGTTTATTATATGAGTAAGTCGCTGTATAAAGCTGAAATTCGTTATCTACCATTAAAGAAAGCTATCCTGGCTATAATGTTGGGTACACGGAAGTTGCCTCATTATTTCCAAGCCCACACGGTTGTTGTTCTTACTCAACTCCCACTTAAAACCATACTCAGAAATGCAGATTACACAGGGAGAATAGCTAAATAGGGCATTATCCTAGAGGCTTTTGACATCAAGTATATGCCTTGCACCTCCACGAAGGGACAGGTCCTCGCAGACCTAGTAGCCAAGTTCACTGAGTCTGCGTTAGAAGAGTTAACACCAACATAGAACATGGATGAAAAATCAGTTGGCTTAATTTCTCAGAGAAGCCCCTCATTTTGGGAGGTATTTGTAGACGGTGCATCAAACCAGAAACGATCTGGGGTGGGGTTAGTGCTAATATCCCCAGAAAAGATCATTATTGAAAAATCACTGAGACTAGGCTTCACGGGTACAAATAATGAGGCTGAATACGAAGTTCTACTGATGGGAATGGCAATGGTTCAAAGAATGGGAGGAAAGTCAGTGAAAATGTTCTCGGACTCAAGGCTAGTCGTCGGCCAAGTACAAGGGGAATTTGAGGCGAAAGATGAAAGAATGCAGGAATACTTGAGCCAAGTTAAACGTCTCCAGTCACAATTTGAATCTTTTAATTTGCCACATATCCCCAAAAATGGTAACGCACATGCTGATTCTCTGGCCACGCTTGCAACTTCCTCGGCACAGAATCTGCCTCAGGTTATCCTTGTTAAAGACTTGCACGAACCAACGAAGATAAGAAAAGAGGTAATCTGAATTCATCAAATTAGAGTTGAGCCAAGTTGGATGGACCCTATAATTCAATTCCTGATGAAGGATACTTTACCTGAAGCAAGGTTAGAAGCAGACAAAGTTCAGAGGAAGGCTACTAGGTTCTGGTTATCCGAGGACCAGAAATTGTACAAAAGCTCCTATTCAAGGTCGTATTTGTTGTGCGTACATCCTGAAATAACTGAATTGCTCCTTGAAGAATTACATAAAGGAATCTATGGAAGCCATACTGGAGCTAGATCCCTAGCACATAGAGCTATCACTCAAGGCTATTAGTGGCCAAATATGCAAAAAGAAGCCCATGAATATGTTAAAAAGTGTGATCAGCGTCAAAAGTTTGCACCAAACATCCATTAACCAGGTGGAATCCTTAATCCATTATCTAGCCCGTGGCCATTTGCTCAATGGGGTTTAGATATTGTGGGACGATTCCCTAAAACAGCAGGAAACAAGAAGTATCTTCTGGTCGGCACAGATTATTTTACCAAATGGGTTAAAGCTGAACCTCTAGCCAATATCAGAGACGTAGATGCAAAGAAGTTTGTTTGGAAGAATATTGTTACTCGGTTTGAGATTCCTCATACTCTCATCTCGGACAATGGCCTTCAGTTTGATAGCAAAGCGTTCAGAAATTACTGCTGCGAATTGGGAATAACGAATAGATATTCTATCCCTGCTTACCCACAGGGGAATGGACAGGCAAAAGCTGTTAACAAGGCCATAGTAAATGAACTGAAAAAGAGACTAGATGTTGCGAAGAGTAAATGGGTGGAAGAATTGCCACATGTACTCTGGACATACAGGACTACACCTCGTAGGTCTACTAGGGAGACCTCCTTTTCAATGACTTATGGGGTTGAAGCTGTTATCCCTTTAGAGATTGGATTCCCTATGTTGAGAACCAGTTCATTCAGTCTAAGTAGCAATAACGAAATGTTAGAGAGGAGTTTGGATTTGATTGAAGAAAGGAGGGAAAATGCAATGGTCCAATTGATACATTACCAACAAAAGCTCAGACAGGGTTATGATGCCAACGTAAAGCTAAGGCTTTTAACACCTAGTGATCTAGTGCTCAGGAAAGTTATAGGTACTGCAAAAAATCCAGCTTAGGGAAAATTATGACCCAGTTGGGAAGGGCCATACTGTATTACCTCAGGAGCTGGCATTAGGGCATATTTTTTAGAAGATCTAGATGGTCACGTAATACCACGCTCCTGGAATGTAAACAACCTTAAAATGTATTATTATTAATTCAATTTTTTCTTTGATCAAAATGTTTATTTATCGCATAAAGATTTCATGAAAGATGTTTAAACTTAAATCCAATCATGCCTGAAGTCCTCGGACCAGATGATATGAATTAGTTAGCACTCCATTACAATTTTCATAAGTGTTTAAACTTAAATCCAATCATGCTTGAAGTCCTCGGACCAAATAATATGGATTAGTTAGCACTCCATTACGATTTTCATAAGTGTTTAAACTTAAATCCAATCATGCCTGAAATCTTCAGACCAGATGATATGGATTAATTAACACTCCCTTACGATTTTCATAAGTGTTTAAACTTAAATCCAATCATGCCTGAAGTCATCGGACCAGATGATAAGGATTAGTTAGCATTCTATTACCATTCTCATAAGTGTTTAAACTTAAATCCAATCATGTCTGAAGTCTTCGGACCAGATGATATGGGTTAGTTAATACTCTCTTGCAATTCTCATGTTTAAATATAAATCCAATTATGCCTGATGTTCTCGGACCAGATAATGTGGGTTAATTAATACTCCGTTACAATTTTCCTAAGTGTTTAAACTTAAATTCAATCATGTCTGAGGTTCCCAAACCAGATTATGTGGGTTAGCTAACACTCCCTTATAATTCTTGTCAGTATTCAAAATTAAATTCAATTACACCTTAAGCCCTCGGAGATATTTAAATAGACTCTAACTTATGATAGACCTCTTCGGTCATATATTTAGTGTAGTATCAATGCTCATTAATATTCGTTGTAAATGTTATACAAAAAACAGTTCAAACGAAGCATTTAATTATTTTACCAGAAAATATATAGGACTTCCATACCATTCATTGTTTCTTATATTCATTAACAATTTTTATACGATCCATTTTTCCTAGTATTTATATAAGCTGCATCACTAGTAAGATATTGTTGTTAAATCTGCTCTAACTACAGTAGTTATCGGTCAACTTTATTAACAATAATTCTCATAATATGTGCAATGAAGGTATAGAACATAAAAGGAAAAAATATATATATATATATATTTATTATTGATACAAGTATGAAATAAAATTCTTGAACATTTAAGCCTTCATCTAGGGGACCGAAGAGTCAGCAGTCTTGCTGGACGGGGCAGCAGCAGCATCTGGGGCTTGGTCCTTAAGTTCAGGAGGAGTTTTATTCTTCCCCTAGTTTTTATCCTTATCTGGAAGATCCTCAACCTGCTCACCCTGACCACCAGGCCGACTAGACTCTTTGAGAGCTTTAAGATGGGCAGGGGAGATTTGGCCGACCAGGGGCTGCTTCGAGACTTCTTGGAGTTGTTTGGGGGGAGGGGAATCAGAACCTGGGAGTTCGCGGATTTCAGGATTGTAGTAGATACTCCCAGGTTGCCTTAAATCAGATTCTGCAGAGACTCCAGCAGCATCAAGGGCTTTACCCCAGGTTATATCACAATAATCTCTGCAGACTGTGGAGAACTCCTCAGTGAGTCTGACTTAGGTCTGTTCCACCCCAAACTTGTATGCAGCCTGTTTTTCAGCCTCAACTGCCTTCTTGGCCAACTAGGCATTTTTCTTGGCCAATTGGGTAGTCTCCTTGGCTTTCTGAAGCTCAGCTTGAAGACCTTTCACCAGCTCTTTCTCTGTTTCCAGATTAATCTCAGTTATGTGCAATTGTTTGTGTTGGTCTTCGACCTGCTTCTCAGCATTTTTAAGGCCTGCATCAAGACTATTTCTTTGCTTAGTCATGTCTTTTAGCTGCTCAGATAGCTTATCATAGTCTTCCATAAGACTCCCCATTTTCTTTTCAGCCTTGGATCGGGAGTAGGCCTCTGCCTGAGCCTCAGTGCGAGCTTTTTTATTCCACTCCTCGGCCACATAAACTTGTTGTGTAATCTGCATAACAAAATGAAAAATTGTAGTATAAAGCAAAGAAGAAAGTAGAATAGAAATGATCAACATCTTGATTGAAGAAGTGAATTAATTCACTTACCATGGCTAAATTCCTCTTAAGGGATAAGAAGAGTTCATGCTGGCTGAAGTGTCTGTAAGCCTCCATATCCTTTGGAAGGAGAAGTGGCTGCTCCAAGGCTTCAGCAATGAGACCTGCCTTCCCCCCTTGATAATTTCTGACGGAGGTGTCCCAAGGGAAAGGAGCACCGTCCAACTCCAGCTTGGGACACCAGGTGCGTTGTCCTCGTCGCACCTCAGCAATGAGGAGGTCATCTCGGCTTTCAATAGACAAAGCTCTTTTGCTCCGTTGGTCCTTGACCACTCTCTGTTGCTTAGTTCCTTTTGGGGGTACCACCTCCCCTTCTTCGATATCTGTAATAGGCCTTTTCTTCTTCGGATCTGGTAATGGCTTTAGACCAAGATCGGAGGCGACCTGGGGAGATGGTGGAGGAAGATTAACAACTAGTTGAGACGGACCAGTCTCTTTAGCTCCAGGCGCTAAAGGGGGGTGCGAGCACTGGATTGTCTGTCAATATCCTCTTTGACATCCAAAACTAGAATCACCTGAGCTTCTCTTGGTACTTCTTCTTCAAATTAGAACTGATCAATCTGCTCCTCAAGTGAAGAGGTTGAAGAAGCAACTCTTTCTCTTTCTGCAGTCACTTCCAAAGGAACCTGTTGAACTGGCTGTATGAGCTGTGGCACACCCTGCGGATTCGAATGTGGTACGAGGGCAAGATCGAACGGCGCTAGAAAATTAGGCCGAGAGACGTCTATTCGATTTATCCGATAGTCTCCTTGCCTTATAGCGTTGCCAACCGATTGAAATGAGTCTGAGTGCAGCTTGAAACCGAGGATAAGATGGATAGCACGGAGTTTCCCGTCTTCACTTACAAAAATTTCTGATCTTAGTAAGTAATTGAGCGCGGCGACGTTTGTTAGGCTAAGCTGAGGAGCAACGTGTGCTTTATCTGTTAACACCACAACAAAATTAAGTATAGTCAGAAACTTGAAAATACTGATACAAAGAGAAGAAAAATTGTTAAAAAACCAGGACCCTAAATCTATTGTTAGGAAACTTAAGTCTAGGGTATCCCATATGGCTCTCCTGGTTGGGTTGGGCAATAAAGACCGTCATGCCACGCGGTTGAGACGATCAGATAGTCGTCTTTCATCCCTTTGTTAGACTTAAGAAGGCAGGAGACGAGCCTAACAATGTCGGATCGGGATTTAAGGTAAAATTCTACCCCCTTTTGTTTGTGACACTCGTACATATGTACTATGTCAAGCTAGGTGAGCTCCAAGCCTAGGTGACGGTTCAAATCATCAACTGCTCCTAAGATCCTAAAGATGTTAGGCGCACACTGATCGGGACTAAGCCTATGGTTTCAGAGATAGTCTCTTGTAATGGGACCTATAGGGATAGTCATCCCCCCTTCTAGGAAAGCGATGATGGGGATTATAACTTCATCCACTCTTCGGTCTGTTAGTAGTCCTTCTGGGGGACAATATCTCAAACCTACATCTTGAGGTATGTGATATGTTTCCCAAAATTTCTCTATTTGGGCAAGGCTATCCACCATATACTTAAATCTACCCATCTCAGTTAAGTAAAAAAGAGGAAATGCTAAACGCGGTAACTGGGAAGTGAATATTCGAAAGCCGAGGAAGCTGGCCGAAGAGAGAATAAAAGGTTTGAAGAAATGGGAACTTACACGAACTAAATTGAAGAATGATCTTTAAATCCCTAGAGAGATTCTTACGGATTCTTGGAAGAAATAAGATTTAATGATTTGAAAAACTTGGTGGATTTGAATGCTCGAGTTCACTGGAGAATCTGAGAATTTGTGAAGTAAAGGAAAAATAGTTTCCTTTGAGGCTTTATATAAGGGCCAGAAAATGAGTGGGAATTATCCCGCTCAAATTCTAAGGAAAAACATCATACGTTGGATGCAAAAGACAAAAGACAAAACACCGCCTGGAGTAATTAATAGCGCTTCGTAAATACCGAAACGTCAGCAGCAACGATGAGGCGCCTAAATATATGCTCACATACGTGTAAACTTAGGTATTTTTACATTTTTAGTTTTTATTTCTGTGGCTGGTCAAAATCCTATTTTTTCTTCTAGGATGTGAGGGAAAAATTAAAATTTTGAGGGGCTATTATGGGGATAAAAGCCCAAATTTATATATTGGGCCTTAGGCCTTATTTGAAGATATGGGTACGTCCGAGGAGGAGAAAATGATTGGGAAAGGCCCTGGGCTGGAAAACCATGCAAGGAAATGATGGAAGAGTATAGTCGGAGGAGTACATCCTTCTCGGATATGAAGAATACTGGTCAAGCAAATACCTGGGGGGCTTGGGCAATCTTCCAGGAAATTCCAACAATAAGAATGAGCCTCATGCACGTATAAAGATGATAAGAACGGAGAAATATCTAAAGAAAAAGCTGCTACCACCGCATTAAATGCACTGCAGCAACTTTTCTGGCCTCATTAATGTGGAAAAGACCCTGAACAGTGCAGTCTCAACCACCACCATTCACAGAGAGACAAAAAGATGTCTGATGGGACATATACTCGAGTGAAGGCTTACATGATTAACAAGCGTACGATCAAGATGTTTTGAAAGGGAACTATATAATGTAAAAGACCTCCCATAAGAGGGGTGGGGGGAGGATATAGAAAAAGGGGAGAAAAAAAAAACTTATTGTAGCTCTAAGAAGTATATAAACAAAAGTTGGTCTCCTTGGACAACAATTTATACAAGTCTCAAGCCTGTTCTTGCACTTATCTATCTGTTAAACCTTGATTAACTGTTGTTTAATTCACAAATAGCCCAGTTCTTTCACCCACTCTCTACAAATTCATTGTATAGGGCTTGTTGGGCTCATATTTCATACTTCTTGGGTTTGGGCTACAGATTTTGACCTTACAGTATAGTTCAATATTGAGCTATGTCATATATTTCAAAATCAAGAATTTTCCAGTAAGGTGTTTGACAAAGAAAAATTAAGAAAAAAAAAAAAAAACTAATTACATAGGATGAACATTTTTTTTCTTGAGAAAGTTTATCCAACGCATTTCCTTTATCTTAATTTTCCCTTGTTATAACCAGTTGTGCAACCAGCAGCCCATTTTTTTTTTCCCCTTGTCGGTGACCTGGCCGTGGAGGTGGAAGAGCGGTGGAGGAGAAAGAGATAGAGAGACATGCAATATAGGACTTTTTTTTTTTTTTTGGAGAAACAGTGGGAAAAAAAAATTAGAGAGAGAAGTTTTTTTTTTGTGTTTTTTTAGGTTTAAAGATATGTATGGAATGCAATAAATAAAAGATAATTAATGAGATCCTAATCAAAATATTAGCATTAACGAGTATCTTTTTTTACTGTTGGATCCACTTAAATTCAATGGTTTAGAGTTAGATCAGGTATAACTTTTTTTTTTTTTTTTTTAAAGGAGAACAGGTGTAGCTTGAACCCATATATATATATATATATATCAAATTAAAACTTATAAATGAAGGGACCATTAGGAATTTAAAAAGTTAAATATTAATATTTGTGATGTTATTCATGCCATAATGACATTCTTGTGGCATGCATGAATGGCACTAGGATGCGAAGCAATATTAAAAGAACATTATTTTGTGAATTATCTCCTGAAAAAAGCATAGATTAATTATTATTAAAATAAATAAATAAATAAACCCTCCTAGAAGATCTCACATTCGAAAATTAGCACCAATTGTAGTTTACGTCGTTTCAATTAAAAATGCCCTAGTATATTGAACTCACGAAAGCAATTCAACATTTTCTTGGTAGTTGGTACCCGTACCACAGAAGCAAGTCCAATATAATAAATTATTGGACCAGGATTGTTTACGGGATTGCAAAGGATCTACATTTTTTTTTATCAACTGACTCCTTCTCAATGTATTTTGCTACAGATTTCAGCTCCAAGAAGCAGGATCATTGATTGTTTATAATTTTATATAGATCCCGTCTAAAGTTCACTTGGAACAGTTTATTTTGAAGAGAAATAATAATTATACTTAATAATAATAAAACTTTTAAAAAACTATACATAAAATAACTAAATAAGATGATTAAGGTATGTAGAAATAAAGTCTAACAAGCGAGTCGCAAATCGTGTTTAGCATTAAAAAAAATGTCTTAAAACTCTATTTCCCCCTTTCAATAGTAAAATGAGAGACTTTTATCTCATGTGGAGTAATTATTTTGATACTCATTCCTCTTCCTCTTATTATATTTCATTAATTAAATTCATAATTAGATTTACTATTAATATAAGAATACTCTAAAAATGCCTTGTAATGCTCCGCTCACCCATAAAGAAAGTTGAAACGGTTCTTTTAATTGAAATAATCAATTGTGAGTAATAAACAAGTACTTCTATGAATTGATAGCTTTTTTTTCTTTTTCTTTTTTTTTTTTTTTTTTTCCGACTTCTTACAATTAACATAAAAAAGTTGTGACAAAAGTTATCTCATAAAAATTGTATCACTAGGCTTTCTAAAGTTAGAAAACTTGGATGTTTTACCAATAGCTAGCTTCTGGTAAACTTGGATGTTTTACCGATGCTTTCTAAATTGTATCTTATAAATGCTAGTTATTTATTAATCAACTGATAAAGTCTTTGATGATTAAATAAGAAATTAGGAATTTAATATCTGTCTACACTAAAAACTAATTGGTATCTTAGTCTGACGATAAAAAACTATATATCTTTAGGAGTGGAATCTATAAATTAAAACTTTCAAAAAAAAATATATATATATATTTAGAAATAATCGATACATTTTTTTTATTCTTCTAAATAAGATGTTGATTAAACCAATGGAGAAATAATCAATACAAGGCAGAGGAAAAAAACAACCATCTCTAAACCAATCAAAAGAGACCAAGTTTGAGAAAAGAATTGAGAGATAAATAAACTAATAACGAGAGGGTTCAGATGATAAATATCAAAGTTTATTAGTTAATGTTGAGTTTCTTACTGCAATCAATTATTATAAAAAATTATATATTTTGTGTGAGTCATATAATATTTAATTAAAATAGTATTCATTTATTGACCTTTTCTCCTCATATCAATGCAAGGAAACCCCGTTATATTATTTCTTAACGAATGCATGGAGCAACCATTGATGTTATACAATAATGCAAAGATAACTATTCAGCAAAACAAGAAAAAGATGACTCCGCAGTGTATGCGATCATGTGTTGGGTGGGTTTAACTTTAATCACTGCCCCAACTGTGCAGTCATGAAAGATTCTCTTGCTTTTTTATAAAAGGACAGCTAGCAAAATCAATTACCGAAAACTTTGAACAAAAAATTTGAAAAAAAAAAAAAAAATCCAGTCAGCAAGAAAAAAAAAGTTAGAAAAAATCCTTTGGCGGCACCGAACAAATTGTAAGAAGAGAAAGTCAGGAAAAAAGCAGATAAGGTCTAAAGACTCAAAACACGTAAACAGTAAACAAAAGTACAAAACCGTGTCTGAGACGTGGTAGTTGCGTAATTATGTCCAAACCAAAAGTCCCATATTGTAAATTGGAACGTATATGATAGTTACAATTCCATTAGTAATTGTGCTTCATATTACATTAACAGACCAATACCAACCGTGTTGTTTGTCATCTCTCTGTGCTGTGCGTTTCACACAATTCCTCCTCTGCCAGCCACACAAAAAACCAAAAAACAAAAAATTCTTTCTTCTTCTTCTTTGATTGTCTAAATTCATACATATCAATCTCATGGAGGATCGTAAGGAGGTGGGTTTTCTTTTTTCTTCTTTCTCTGTGTTTTGTGTTTGTATTTATTTATTTATTATTTTTGTTTTGCTGAGTTGTGTACTTGTTTGTTTGCTAAGAAAGATGATGGAGAACACTAAGAAATTTATGGATTCAAGAAGTATATGCTTCATGCTCTTTTGGGTTTGGAAAGGATACTAATAAGAGTTTAAGTTCTTTTTTGGTTTTGTGTTTATGTTCTTGTTGGACTCCGATAAGTGGACATTAATGATTAATGTTTACTGATCAGTTCACATGCACTAGAAACTAAAGGTTAAAGTACTCAAATATAAAATTGTTCTTCGTTTTTTATTTTCCTGCGTTTTCTTGGCCCCAAACGGAGTATGAAGTTCTTTTTCAGTCTGATATATATACTGAAATGTATACGCTTACAGGAACTTTATACTTATTGTTATGGTGTTATTCAGTTGAGCTTTATGATTTTTAACTCGGTTTTAATCTATTTTATTATTTTAGAGGAATATTGCTGAAATTAGAAACAAATTAGAGCTATAAATTCTCATTCTAATGGCCATTTTTCTTCTGAAAAGTCAATTCTTTGTTTTTTTTTTTTTTTTTTGTTGATTTTTTCAACCTCATGAGACATTCAGACAAGTAATCATATCAGTTCACCTTTTTTTTTTCCTTTTTTGTTCTCATTCAAACATGAGAAATAGTCAAAGCTGCCACCTTTATAATTTTTATTTTTTCAGTCTTTGGATTTTTAATATTAACTCCTGTCATCATCAATTACATCTATGTATTTGGAAGACCATATCCAAGGCGTGATTTTTATTTTAGATATTCCAAACTGACAGTTTTGGAGAAGAAAGAAGTAGGAGTCATAATGAAGGTGAATGTAATTTACTTCTTTATTTTGTCTACTTTTGAACATCATGCAAAAGGGTTTTCTAAGTATTTGTCATGAACATGAAGTAGGATCATTGTTGTAATATATCGATTATGTGGATTGGATTAGGTGAGTTTCATGCTGTCATTGATATGCAGAAGTATGTAGAGTCCCACATTAGGTGTTTACTATGTCAATATTGGCCTTATAATTGATTATAAGACATCACTTGATTAGCTTTTTTTATGGCTTTTTATCAAGAACTTGATTATGTGATTGTGAAGTTTCCATTAGTACATTTTAGTATTTTACACGCCCTTTTTGGCTCTTGGAATGTGAATTGGTAGCAATTCAGGAGTTCTTTTGAATTTTTTGAAATGTGTGATTAATTAAAGGTTGTAGTCCACGGAAAAGCAGCATTGATGCTTATAGTTAATGTAGCAATGAATTTTTTTGATGCTGTATGAAAAACTTTAATGTTTTTATGCAGAAGAATGCTCCTTGGCTATCAGTGCCACAATTTGGGGACTGGGACCACAAAGGACAGGTCCCAGATTACTCTCTCGATTTCTCAAAAATAAGGGAAAATAGGAAGCAAAACAAGAGGGATGTATCTAGAGCGAGTCTTGGAAATGAAGAAGAGCTCATTGCTTCTACCACCACCACCACCACCACCAACACCAACATCGATGCAAGCACCACAAATAGTGATGACCAACACCACCACTACCATCAGGGCCAGCACTCTCCAACTGTAAGATTCTTGTCTAGCTTTCTGCTTTGTTACATAATGCACTTTTTTTTGTGACATTGTTTAATAATGTTGCTAGTACTACTAGACATGTAGTAGTTGGTGGTCATAAAGGAGAGGAACATAATACTACTATTCAATAACTACGATAGTGGCGTACATGTGGTAGGATGTTGGAAAATTTTCTGAGTTGGTATTAAATACAGTGGGCCAAAGCTGCTAGTGCCTGATGTGTAGGGTAGAACTTTCTTTTAGCCTATTTTATGAGCTTTGATACGGTTAATTTGCTGTAGGGAATTAGGGGTAAAACTTAGGTAGTCTCGAAGCAGTGCTCTGGGCTCTTACACAGTGGGTGGGCCTTACACGTGGGTTCTATCATGGAGCCCACCCACTTTGTGAGAGCCTGAAGTACTGCTCCGGGACTATCTAAGTTTTTTCCGGAAATTAGATATTTCAAAGCACACACATGAATGCAGATAAATTTATTAGCTGAATGTCCTATGAATTATATCGTGATTGCTTCAACCAAATACATCTAGGGATTTTTTTTTTTTTTTTTAACAATTGTTGACATGATCTGTTGTTATTAGCGATAAATAATAAAAGTGATATACCAAGATGAAAGCGATTGGTTCAATCTTTTTTTTTTTTTTTTTTTTTTTTTTTATACCAAGATGAAAGCGATTGGTTCAATCTTTTTTTTTTTTTTTTTTTTTTTTGTGAATGGGAAAACACACAATATTTTATTCGTAGCAGAGCATGTCAGCAGTGAAAAATGTTTTGTATCTAGCATTACACTTCTTTCAATAGAAGAAAAAGTAGAGCAAATACCCTGTTACATGAGTCAGGTGACAGGTTGTCACAAAAAGAAGGGTTAATCCACTTTGTCTTGATTTGTTTCTGATTTTTCAATATTGTATAAGAATATCGAATTTGGTTCTTCTCGTACTCTATTAAAGCCAAATCTTCTTCACGGAAAATCTGTTTTGTTTAGATCGAGAAAATCCTACGGTTTTATCAAACCATCATAGCATGTGCCATGCTCGGATCCATAGTCAGTCCTCGGATCCATAGTTTAGTCCAATTTCCAATAGGAATAGTTGCCCGTTGAATATGATTTTTTTTTTACATTATTTTTGTACAGATAATCATAATAGTGCCAAAAGGAGTTATAGTTGGCAATTGAATACAATTTTTACCATTATTTTCTTGAGGGTAATAGTGCCTAAAGGAGGCTTGACTCTAGACTAGAATGTAATCTTCCCCATGTTAACTCCTTTTATTGATTGACATATGTAGGTTTTAATCCTAAAAAAATTAGACATGACTTCGCTGCTAAGATATTTGCATTTTTTTAACACTTTCAAAAGACAATACTCACTCGGGCTTCATTTCTTAGGATACGTTTGGTACGCTGTAATAACCCCTGTAATGGAATAGTTATTCATGTGTAATATCAATTCGGTCATTTGGTTGTATGTTTATTACATGGATTAGTTATTACATTGGAATAAATATTCTTTAAATTGAAGAATAGCTATTCCTCTTTAAAATGGATGTAATAGTTATTCCTTAGTATATATAATAGGTTTTAAAATTAATAAATTTCTAAAAATATAAAGTTTCCTTATACATCATCTTTTACAAGTTTTCCATATATAACAACCAAACTTATGAATAGTAATAGTTATTTCATTACAGTGTCTTCTATTCCCAGTAATAAAGATTACTATTCCTAACATAATCTACATTCAGTGTACCAAACGTACCCTTAGTTTAATTTTAAATGTGAAATATAATTGATATCAAGAATTACTATTCAATTTTTTTAGTGCATTCCTTTTCTTTCTTTAATGGGCTTTATAAATGGAACAAAGAAACTAGAATGAATGTCTTTATTAGTATTTTTGTGATTATGGATGCACTATACCCATGTCTCTTGAAAATGTACCACAGCATATGATTTTCTTTTGTTGTCATTCATTAAAACAATTTAATGGACCCATCAACGGTTGGCATGACATTTGATGCGTGCACAAAGTGGAAGAATAATGCAAATACCATTAAAAAAGGGAGAATGATCTAACACTTACCTAGGGTACACGCAAGTCAAGTGGTGCACATGCAACTGATGCTCTCAGCCATAAAATATTGGTTAATCATTGTATTTCTATTGGTTCCATTTTCTTCTAATAATGCAGAAAAGATGTTTCTTCTGCGTGAGGAAAAAACACAAATAAACAATTTTTGTGGGGCTTTGATAGTTGATAGATGCTCGATCATCTCGTAATCAACACGTTTGTTTATGTAATTCAACATCAACTGAAAACAATAACCGGGCGGTGATTGAATGCCCTCTCAAAAAAGGAATTGTATTGTAGAACTCTATGAAATCCAACCGGAAAATTGGTCATATTCTAGGACACTGGAGGAGGATACCCAGAAAGATGGTAGGAAAATAATTTAGGTTTTCATTTCTTCATTTTCTATAAATGATTTATATATAACAGCATGTAATGTATTTTAGTTGATGTGAAAACACGAAAAAGCTTGATAACTGTGATCAGAATCAAAGCCCAAATATTTTTAGGTATAAGAATATTCTCCCTTGTTGGAGTGTTTTTTTAATGCCACCTTTTCATTTTCATTTTGTTTTTTTTAAAGTTCTTTTTTCTGTGTTTATAACTGCTGAATGATTGCAAAATTATTTGTTTTATTTTTTTCCTTGCAGACAAGGAGGAGCTTTCTCAGCTACTTCAACTGTTGCGTTAAAGCTTAAGACTTGAGGACACGTGTTATATGTTTTCGAACTTTAGTGTAACGATATTGTTTTTGGGGCTCTAAATTTCTAATATCTTTTGCTTGTATGTTATGGTTTCTCTGTTCTCTTCCTCACCCTTTGTTTTTTATTCAGATGGGAACGGTTCTATTTCCCACTTAGCTCTTCTCACTTAGAGCATCTACAGAAGTGAAACTAAAAATTTAGTTATTTGACACCGCAAAAAGTTACTTTATCTATTTTACTGACCTACATCCTGCAGCAGTAGATCTATTTAACTTTCAACACAATAAAATAATATAAACATCACAATAAAATAATATATCTACTACAATCTTCCTGATTCTAGTCCAGCAATAAACCAATGAAAATAATCTATAATCACACTTAAAATCAACATGCAATACTACAGAGAAAATTCATGTGAACCAGAATTAATTAGCATACAGTTCAACCCTTGCTCTCAAAGGACATTTTGTGTTGAAGATCAAGATATGGAATCCTTGGACATGAGTTAATAGTGAATTTTAAACCTCCAAATAATCTCAAAATTAAAAGCACGTGTTTAAAGTCTCAAATACACCTAGATTTAGTGAAGTTATTTTAAGTTATAACTTCCATCTGTTCTATGTAGTCCGTTTCTTTAATAGATTCCATGTTCAGTCCCATACAACCGAGCAGTAGGCAAAACCACTACAAACAAAGCTTGACCACCACAAAAAAAGCTTAATTACAAATCAAGCTCCCCCTTGTTCTACCTAATTTGAATGAAAAAGCAGAAGACATAGAATCCTTAGGTCTAGCAAACTAGGCACGATTGAAGATAAATCTCATAACAAGGGCCTTACTGCTGAAAATTTCTTTCAAAGGTAGCTTCCTAACTGACATTGAGAAGCTGTTCCAGGACTATAGTGTCTCTACAGTTACACCTTCTTGATTATCTGAACAACATCCTCATCCTCAAGCTCATGCTCCTGGCATGGAAGAACCATGCATGTATTCAGTCAGCGCATGAAAATTAAATGGATCAAGGGGAAAAAATTTTCACAATTAAAGAAAAATGTAACATCTGAAACTGAGCACAAAGAAGGTCATTGAATAAACCTTGCCAACCCTTTGGGGCTTGTGTTTCGCACTTGACCCCCATACCAAAGCACTGTACACAAAGCCAGAGTAAGCTATCATTGCACAGTCAAGATGATGAAGAAAAAAACATTAAACAAAAAGACGATACTCAAGCAAAATGAAAGAATAAAAAAAAACAGAATGAAGAATGTTTCGGGTAGATGATTACAATGAAATACAGAATTTTTTTTTTTATAAAAATGACTGATCAAAAATTAAAGAAATTATAATTAGTTTTATGTAGCAACTTGGGAGTGACTGCAGAAAATAAGTTGGCTAGCCATCCCACCCCTATCACTTGTTTCAATGGCAATAGTAATACTAAAATACAAGCAGTGGGATATTGTCTTATTCAGTCTAAAGCTATATCCATTTTTTTGAATAGGAAGCATTCATAGCACCTAATTATGAAGGGTGCAGAGAAGTTCCTAAATCGGCTTTCTTATGCTCTCACATTTTACATTTCAAAAGAAGTTAAGACACTTTTTTAGGATAAGAGAAGTTAAAACCAGTGAAAGCATGAAAATCTGTAGGGGTACTTACTACTTAAATTGTTTAACCATATCCTTGTGGATTCGTTCACAGAAGTCCTCAACTGTTTTATGTTTAGATGACAGGATTACAGGATCTTCATAGTCAGGATTCATCCCTTTAGGTTTTGTGTATATGCGAGTCAAATTAAGATATTCCCATATCTTCTCCAGCAGGCCATCAAGATTCCATTCCAGGTGCGCACTGCAGATAGTGATGGCAAAAAACCCAAATAATGATAATAATAACAATAATAAAAACAACAACAAAGCTTTGGGATCAACTGTAATAATAAAAACTGACCACTAAATAAATGAGTTCATAAATGTAACTTATGAACCAACATAAACAGGCATTGGCAAATTTTTTTCCAGGGGGGGTGGGGACTAAGTGGGTATAAAACAGACTGATGCCACCGAGGAAAATCAGAAACAGAGAATGACATCTGGGGACAAGTCAAAAAGGACTCATGACTACATGTTTACTTGAAAACCATAAGGTAGTTCAAACCCAAGACATACAATTTATTGATGTTTTCACACAACATGAACTGCAAAACATTTTACTACTAGGAAAAAGGCAGTAAATTTGGATACTGCCTATGCTTTATTGAGTACACTGCAAGTCTGCAACCTACTAATTTTTCCCAATATAACTTTTTATATTCTGCTGTTAAATATGGGTTATGTGCCTCTGTCACGGTTTAAAGTTATAATTTGTTCGTTGGCTTTCTTTTATTTTTCTTATAAAATACTCCCTCCGTCCCACTTTGTTTGTCCTTTATTCCATTTTGGGATGTCCCAAAATATTGTCTTGTTTCTAAAAAATAAAAGTCATTTACTTACTAATGTTCCTATTATACCCCTATTAATTTACTAATTCAATTTTTTGATAAATTTATTTAAGGGTAGTTTTAGAAATTTATACATTTTTAAAAGGTAGACAAAATAATAAATGATGTTCTCTTAAAAAATTTGACTTTTCAAACAGGACAAACAAAGTGAGACTGAGAGAGTAGTAAATAAAATATTTTATTATCATTTCTTTTTGGATTTGTAGAGACAGAAGTGTGCATAAATTGTCATTTACGATGGGTGAAATGAAGGCTCCTCAAACAAACACCATGAGTTGAGGAAGTCCAGAAGGATTGCAAAGGAACAGATGAATTGTTGGAGAAAGCTGGACAGTGAGGTTGAGATCCTTCTTTACTAAGACAACGTTTGTTTGAGAAGTACTTCCTCCACTCATGTAGTGGAAGAGATTCTAGAGAATGCATCAATTTTTCTCTCTTGGTCTCTGCACCGGACAAACCAAAAGGTCCAGAACACATTATTTGTTTTTAAAAAAAAAAAAAAAACAATAGGTTGCTAACTATTATTGGTTTTTGCTGAAGGTGGGTTACTCAGTAAGTTCATCATATACCTATTAATGATGACTTTTGTCCCCTTGCCCCTGCACTGGAGTCTTCGATGGGACTTCGAATCTACACTTCACAGTCTTCAATTAATAGGTTGGACTTCAAAAACTATGAAGGTCTTGTGCCATAAAATCTTTAAGACTTTATGGGCTTGCGAAATGGTTAGTTCTTTAGATCATATGGTCTAGCACCATCAATCATCAAATACATTTATCCATAAGCCAAGAGATTCATGGTTGATCTGGAATGGGAAGGCTTTTTTTTGGTGTGTGTACGGATGCTATGTCTTCCTTATCTTATTATGAACAGATGAACTTTTTGAATTTTTTGAGAGTATTAAAGACGAACAATAGTAGATTAGTAGTCCTATATCTATTTTGAATTTTTTTTTTTTTGAGAGTATTCTTTTTTATTTCTATTTATAAACTTTGCAAAAAATTATGTTAACATAAATTTTAAAAAGCTTCGATTCGCATGTGACTGTTTGGGCTACCCAAATATTTGAGTTTAATGGAATGCAATTTACTTTCTTAAGTCTGTAAGTAAAAGTACCCACACAATGACTTCAATACTATCAAAGTTTTTTTTTTTTTTTTTTTGGGTGCTAAGTTTCATTACACTTTTAACTATTTTGGTGGTTAGCAATTGCATAAAATTACGCAGCTCTTTTTTTTTTTTGGGTTTAGTGTCATAATTTTTCACTCATTTTAATTTGAGGTTTACACGCTTTCCCACAAAATTTGTGCATTTAAAACTCTACTAATACGATCAGAATTGTCATAAGGCTAGCTACAAAAAATGAACAAATCTACACATGAACATATGATTTCAATTATTTCGATGTTTATTTTTTGGAGCTAGACTTATGACACTTCTAGCCATATTAGAAGTTTTAAAATGCACAATTTTTGTAAGAAAACGTGTAAGTCTCAAATTAGAATGAGTGAAAAATTATGACACAACCCACAAAAAAAAAAGCCTCAATTCAATATCTTATGAAACACTCAAAATGAAATCAGGAAGGGGGAAGTAAAAGGCAAGGGAAGGATCTAAATAATGAGAAACTTTCAAATACGGAGAAAACCATACCTGATTGGACAGTAGTGAGGAAGTTTATCCAAAATCTCCAGCTCTTCCAGAGTAATCTGATCAATCTTGTTCACAACATAGATGCAAGGCATATATATTCTACTGCCTTCAATGACATCTATAAGGTCATCTGCAGTTGCATCATACCTAAGAGTAATATCGGCATTATGAATTCTGTATTCACTACATATTGCCTTCACAGTTTCAAGGTCCAGATGTGTGTTGGCAACTGTTGAGGTGAAGTTAATTCCACCCTTATCTTTCTTTCTGAAAGTCAGGTTGGGTGGTTCCTTGTTCAACCTGTATTAAGAATATATTAAAAAAATATCCAAAGAACTAAAAAAAAGAACGAGGAAGAGAAAATATGTAAGCAATTTCCATGAAGCAAATAAGTAATGGAAATGCAACTCAGAAGCACTGTGCTATGCAAAGTGAAATGTAGGAAGCAGCAGAGTTCATAAATCAATAAAGAGAACAGCATCCATGATAATACACAGATAGAAATTAATACGCTGAAGTATATTGCCACTAGACAATTGAATAAATTTCATCAAGTAGTGTACCTATACACTCCAAATCATCATAATGATAATATCCTGTTTCAATCAACTAGCACTAAGTATCCCTTCCACCTTTACAAAATTACAAATAAAAATATGTAGTAATGTCTAGCCCACCATGTATTAGAGTTGAGGGCAGCATTTTTCAGATTGACTCCTCTCCTACATCATACACCCACAGAAATATAGTTTTCTGGACTGAAAGGCATGTATCAAGTTGTCACTGTCACTTTGTGTCTGAGTAACAAGTTTTGAAGGCAGAAGAATACTTTAAGGCATGATAACACCTCAGTCTCAAAAACTTATTCCATGAGTTCATGTTATAGAGTGATAATAATCCATTTGTTAGACCACGTGCAGGTAGAAACTAGACCACACATTTGCTAGAATAACAAATAGAGTAACTGTACAAAGACAGAAATTATAACCATGCACATATTACCTTATGCCAAATCCCTCAAGCTCTTTCTCTATCAAACGTTTGTGAGTTATTGGCTTTATTGCATCAAGAACAATTAAAATGCAATTGCATGTTCTAGCAGTGCTAATAACCTGCATTTGCAATGACAGTTCAATAGAAGATCTAATTTCATGGGCATATGAAGAATATATATGCATTAGAAGCATTTAACACCATGCCAAATAAATTGTGCGCCTAATTAAGCCTTAATTAGTAATACAGAGATAGGGGGCAAAAAAAAAAATCTTTGCAGAAACACAAGTATACCAAAGATATACTAGCTATCT
This sequence comes from Quercus suber, assembly GCF_002906115.3. Lineage (NCBI taxonomy): Eukaryota > Viridiplantae > Streptophyta > Magnoliopsida > Fagales > Fagaceae > Quercus > Quercus suber. The sequence goes on from NW_027069517.1 coordinate 1,388,833, forward strand.
CTGAAATATTCATTCAAGTTGAATATAAACAACCAAGACTTAGCATCCTTATTTTTGTTTGATCAGTAATGGAACACGCAGTATCCTTGTAGAAACAATATCTGCAATATTTCGTACCAGATGTCAAAAATTCAAAGAAAAAGTTAGGCATCAAGTTCATAGATGTTACAGGCATTCTTGAACCCATTCCTCTATATAGGTATAACCGTATAAGTATTACCCTATTCCACAGGGCTTTCAACCAACAATCAAAAAGAAAGAAGAAAAACTAAGCCATGTTTCTTAATAGCAGTTGCCGTGCATGGAAGGTCTGGAGGTTGGCATGTGTCTATCTGTCAGATTTCTGTTACCCGCAAATTTTGGGATGCAATGATGAAGTTAAGACATCAAACAGGTCCAACTTCTGTTCTTTCAAGAATTGGTGTTAAATGCACTGATAACTTGAATTTTTATTTTTTATTTTATGATGTGGAACCTCACCCAGTGTCTCCCAAACCTCTCTAATCAAGGTTGTAACACAGGCAGGGCCCTTTGGACACACTCCTAGAAAGGAAACTATGAATACACAACCCCACCCGCCAAAACCGTGTATTAGGTAATCTAGGGAAACTCCTAGTGGGGATCAAACCCGGGATGTCTAGGTCTACAACTCACCCAAGCCTCCAACCACGAGGCTGCACCCTGATGGGTATACTACTAACTTAAATTAAAGACCAAACTTTAAATATCATCATGACATATAACTGTCAATATCAGTTTCCGGACTGACCCTGGGATCAGCAACATGCAAATATATGACAACAGATAGGGAAAATATCCTGACAGACTTTTCATGCAGTGCAAGCTCATTCCTTATTTACATTGTAGGACACATTGGTCAAGTTCACGTCAAGGACCAATAGCAAGCATGTCCAACACATATCCTATAGCCATACCCAAGTTTCCTGCTGTCCAGGACAACTATAATACTTTTCATTTATCAAATTACAACACGCATAGGTCTTCTAGCCTCAAAAACTGAAATAGAAACTTCCAATTTTAAAGGCATTTGATTTCCCATTTCTTCCCTTTGAGGAAAGACATATGCTAACTACATCTTTCATAGATCAATATGCCCCAAAACAGACAACCAAATTAGGGGAAGATGTCTTACCTGCCTTCCTCTACCCTTTCCATCCTTAGCACCCTCAATAATTCCAGGGAGATCCAACAACTGCCAATCAAAAAATAAAAATAAATAAATAATTAATAGGAGAGAGAGACTGTCTCACAAATAAACATTGGAAGTGCAAGTGTGTAAAGGAAAAAAAATCCAAGAAGACTTCACTCATCAAAGGGATGTTGCAGTATCTAGTAAAAATTAAATTTCTGTAAACCTTCTGAATGATCTCATGATAAACTGGGAAGGGCAAATTGGAATCACAATTTGAGAGAAATCTAATCTATCACAACTTTAAGAATTAAATTTTTTACAACTATTTAAGAGAAAAACAAAAGGAGGTGTAAAGGTGGGGGAAGAAAGAAGCCCAATCTCCCCTCAATAATGTGCAACACTGCACACACAGAGGTGGCTGCTTTTTAAATGAGATAAAACCATTCAGAGCATAGAGCAATAATTAAACAAAGCCAACAGATAAGATTGCACTGAAAAAACAGAAACATCCATGCTTACCTGAATTTTAGCTCCTCGATACACAATCACACCTGGGATGCAAGTTAAGGTAGTAAATTCATAGGAAGCAACCTGTAAACCATAAAAAACACATGACCTTCAGAAGAACTATGCAAATAACCTACAAGAAGCTTTCATAATACACAGTTTTCATCATTACCCCTCTTCCCCCTTTGCGAACAGAAGCAGAAGGAAACAAAAAATAACAATAAACATATTCCACAGTGAAAGGAATGTACACATAATTAACATGCTAGGACATCCACCAAGACAGATGTTTAGAGTCAACAAGCTGCTTGCTTGCACAAGATTTAATTCATACACAATGATATTTGTATTTATACAATTCCAAACAGTATATTTTGCTTGCTGCATTTCAAAACAGAAGCCAAAGGTACCAATGACAACAATAAAAGATTCCACAGTGAAAAGAAAATAAAATAAATATGCTAAGACATCCACCTAGACAGATTGTTAGAGCCTATAAGTTGCTTGCTTGCAAAGTAAATACTTCATAGACAATGATATTTGTAGTTATGCATTTCCAAACAGCCACATTTTTCTTGTTTTATGAGGTGATTGTGCATCCATTCTATTGTTCATTCTTTAAAAACTTCAACCTCATTCTAAGCTCACCTACATTTGTCTGGAAAATTTTTTATCTTTATTTTTTTTACGTCAGAACTGGAATATAATTCGCTAAGTCGTAGCATAAAGTTCATTAAAAAATACATAAAAAAAGATGTCCAAGGAGATGGAGGTGACAGAATGGACAAGTTTTGCTGGAGACTTTCATCCCGAGAGATGTTTGATGTTCACTCCTATTACAAGGCTTTACACTCCAGCTCACATATTTCCTTTCCATGGAAAACTGTGTGAAAACCAAATGTGCAACAAAAGTTAGTTTCTTTCTGTGGACACAGGCGTGGGGAAAAATTTTAACTATTGAAAATCTATGAAGGCGAAAAATCGAAGTCCTAGATTGGTGTTGCATGTGCAAAAGGGCTGGGGAGTCTAATAATCATTTACTCTTACATTGCTCGGTTGCTACAGCGCTGTGGAATATGGTGTTTTCACTTTTTGGGGTATATTGGGTTATGCCAAGAGGTGTTGTGGAGCTGCTACTGCTAGATAGTTGGCCGGGCAAGTTTAGCAAGCAGAGAAATGTAGTGATTTGGAACATGATCCCCCACTGCCTTATGTGGGGTACTTGGCGAGAAAAATGCTCAGACCTTTGAAGGGAATGAAGGATCAATCCAGGACCTTGAGCTCTACTTTTTCCAGACCTTATTTGAATGGACCAATGCAACGGGTGTTTTCACTTTTTTTTTTTTTGATAAGTAATAAGACTTTTATTCAACAAGAAGAACGCAAACAGCCATTACAGGTGTTCATGATGGTGAACACAAAAAACAGCAAACAAAAACAACTAAAAACAGAATAAGAGAAACAACTTAAGAGGCACTACTAAGGGTAGAAAAGAACTCCAAAGTAGAAGAACAGTTTGAAAAACCCCAACACTTAGCCCATTCAAAAAGAGTATTTCGGCTGATCGCTTGTAACTGATCAAGCGTTCTCTCCAAACTCTCAAAAGAGCGCCGGTTTCTTTCCAACCAATTTTTTTTTTTTTTTTTTTTTTGTAATTATTTTAGGTTACTTTATGTTCATTATTGTGTGCATGAAGTAATCTATTCTCATAATAAATACCATTACTTGTAAAAAAGAGATAAATAATATAAATTACATTATACCATTATCTTTATAGTATATATACATATACATACACACACACACACACACACATATATATATATATATATATTGTTTTAGTTAATTGTGGTAAATGTATTTTTTGATAAGTATATATGGCAAAATGTATTTCTCATCAAAACAGGTTGAACCGGCGAACAGACTCCTTTCTGGTTCACGCAGAGGCTCGGATTTTAAATATTGATATAAAATATGTAATGAGATATATCTGCAATATCTTTATTATGCCGATTAACATATTGATGACGAATTATCTTGTGATTTATTTGTTATATATTTTGGTCAAATTTATATTTATTTTAAGACATCATTTAAAATGTGTATTGTAACCATGAGTAGAATACATGTGGTAGATCCTGAGTAGTTTGGAAAAGGACTCATTCATTTGGGATTATGTCAGCTGCGTATTCATACCCATGAGTTTGTGATTTATCTACTAGTTAATGGATATCAGAATACTTGCTACTAAATTGAATGGGGCTTTGCCTGCCCATGACCTCTATCTTAATAGTAGGGGTGGCTCTTGTTCATCCACTCAAACGGACATTGTTTGTCTGCTACTCAAATACAAATCCAAGATCTCTTTTCTTAGATAGAGAGCCTGCAGAGAGCATGTTGAGAAAAAGCAGCCTTATCATTTAGTATAAGCCAGGTAATGGGTTTTGAGTCCCCTTGAGTTAATTGTTTGTCATTTTCCGCACAAAGCTACAAGCTTTCATGATATCTCCAATGTATTGTATAAGGCCCTTTTGAGTTTGAATGTGCATTTGCACACTTTTGTGTTTAACACACGTTTTTCCCTTCTTAACACTAGATATGTGTTTCTTTGAAATGACAAGAAACCTATTATCTTTTCAAGAGCCACTGTAGAGCAATTTTGGTTTGTCTTATCAAACACTAGGTTGTAGGTACCTAATGTCGTGTACACTGCAGATTTCTCTATTCAGCAATTGAATACTTTCATTGCAAATGTTCAATATTTTAAGATAAATGGTTTATAAATTGATTTGCATTGAAATGATTAGTTGTAATTTTTTCTAAAAATAGATTTTTGTTTTCCTCTTTGATACCGTAACTTGGACATCGTGGTATGTTTCCCTTTAAACATTTGATCAGCTTTGTCCCGTTGGTGTGTCACTCACCGGAAGAAGGCAAAACAAATTGTTGAAACATGGGATAAGCTTTTCAACTCTTCTCAGAGGGAGCAGCGTGTTTCTTTTCTGTATTTGGCTAATGACATTTTGCAAAATAGTAGGCGAAAGGGCAGTGAGTTTGTGAATGAATTTTGGAAAGTTCTTCCTGCAGCTCTCAAGCTTGTTTACGAAAATGGTGATGAGCATGGAAAGAAAGTGGTAACCAGACTGGTAAATCCTTTATTCATTATATGAATTGTCATCTTGTAATTTCTTGTCTTTCGTATTGCATTAGGTAATAATTGAGAAGTCAGAAGTTACTATTTATATGCATGCTCAGAAAAAAAAGTGTGTTAAGATCTCAATTGATCTAACTGAATTAAGGGATGGTTGTATAGTGTGTAAGTGGGTAGGGCACATCAAGGGGACCTGAAGCTCCTAAGAAACGAGAAGGAAGAAGATAGAACTTGAACAAATTAGACTTAGGCCTTTTTAATCCCATTACTCAACCCTCTAAATACCAGATTACTCAGTTGGTTAACAACCTAACAACCTAAGCAACTCAATCTAACCAACTTGTAATTAATCCATGTGATGAATTCCAATTAGTCACATGGTTAATCCAGTTGGCACAATGACTAACTCTAGTGTACATACTACAGATGGTACAGTCAGCTACTGCACAATACCAGCACCATTATCTTGCTTGTTACACATTCAGCCAGTTCAGCTAGATACATACTGATACACAGGATCCAAGCCTTGCAGTAACTCATATTGCCACTATAGCAGTGTAGCAGCCCTTGACAATGCAGCTTAACATTCCTTATGAACTTAAGCACAATACAGCTAACTCATAGCATTAGGGTCTTAGCAGTGTGTGTATATTATTTATGTATGTGCATGCATGTCTATGTAATTAACTTGGGGCTCAGGTGATTAATTTTACTTGTTCTGTTATGGGTGGTGCTTTTCTTTCTTCTTGTTATGGTGGCGTTCAACCACTTGTGGTTTGTATGCGAACTATTTCTGTTCTCCACTGAATGCCTAGGGGCTTGTTTGGTTAGAGAGTTTAAACAACAGTTTTTAGTTTTTAAACATTGAAAACTGTGGGCCAAAAAAAAAAAAAAATTGGTAGGAGAGTTTAACAAAGAGTGTTTGAGTCATAGTTCTCAATTTAGAGTGTTTAAACACTGTATCTTGGGAAAAACTCAAGAGGAGTTTTCAGTTTTCAGTTTTCACATCCTTTTGAAAACCAATTCCAACTCTCTTACCAAACGGGCCCGAGTCCACTTTATCCTATTTCTTCTTCTTTTAAGAGTATGATTTTTATCAACTAGTTTCCATATATGAGATCTTCTTTCACTTGCACTGAAGTAGGACTAGATATTTCCTGGTAGTAGTTGTTAGGTCTTGGATCAGTCTTTCTAAAGGTCAACTGATATCCTGAAATTGGTATGTGGTTGTCAGTTTTTAATATGAATTGATTCTATCAAAATGGTGCCAAAAAATGGTATGCAACTGATATCTTTGACATTGATTCACACTTTGCCCTAGAGTGCTTGTGACACGGTAGCCAGAACCCTGTCCATAATAAAATTAAAGGGATATACATATATATATTATATTATATTATATTATATTATAATTATGAGTGTATTCATAAAATGAGTAGCTGAAACGAGAATATTAAGATGGTTAAGTTGAAATACACTGAAAGATAGGATTTGAAATGGGGAAATTTGCTTAAAGATAGGGGTCACCCCTATTGATGAAAAGGTGAGGGAGAGTCGCGTGAGATGATTAGATCATGTTTAGAGGATGGCGATTAATGCACCTATGAGAAAGAGTGAGTTAATTCATTGAGGGAAATGAAAAAGGTAAAGGAAGACCAAAAATAACATTAGTAAGAAAAAAGTACATGTCAATTAACTGAATTAAGGAAATAATAGAGAATGACTTTGGATTAGAATAGAATGGTGGAAAATAATACATGTGGCCGACCTTGACTCATCTATTGAGGATCCATATCCGGGCCAAAAAAATTTAGGATCACCGCTTGGTTGTTGCTACTGTTATTGTGTGGGCACACGCATATAATGTGTATATGATATGTATATTTTTATACATTCAATATATATGGGGTTAGTCCCATTATGTTTGATGTGGACAATCGGGCAGGACTGAAATTTTCGTACATTTGAGGATATGGAGACAGCAGGAGCCCGATTGTTAGCTTTGTTTAGCGGTTATTTATTTGATTGGTCTCGAGCATGGGGATTCACTCATACCAGTTTCCTTCTGAATTTATGGAGTCAATTGTCTCTCTATTTAAAATTTTCCTTTTGTATTCTTTAGACTGCTGTGTCCATTGTACATTGAGTAGTCTTTTTGCAATAAAACATATCTTACTTTTATATATTTATATAAATGGGTTGAGAAACTGTGACATAGCCAAAGTTCTGTCAAGAAGACCTTAGATGTAATGGGGCCTGTAGCTGTTGTCTGCTACATCACATTATAGTTGGTGCCAGCTAAGTCTGAATTTTCCTCTTTTTATTTATTTTTTTTAAATGCTTTTAATCTATTTGATGTAAGGATGTTATAAAGTGAAAATTCGGGTTCTTTGACTTTTACAAAAGTACACTCTTTTTGGGATGCACAGAAACGGAAAGAGCATCGCTCCATTTAGGATGGATGGAGCAATATTTACACACACACACACGCACACATACATATATAGACACAAACCCATGCACACACCCCTTCCAGCTTTTGCTAACATTTTCAGTTGATTAATTTCACTCTTATAGTTGATGTTATTATACTGGACTTCAGATTTTAACCTGTAAAAAGATTCTGGCCAAAAGAGTATTTTGATCAGGATGCCACAATCTATGGTATCCATCATGATAGGATATCATGCTGATGTGATTTAGATTTGAATCCCTTAAATTTTTTTTTTTATTTCTTATTTTTCTTAAATTTTGAGTTAGACACCATCACAACCACCCTCAACCTATTCACCAACACCTTAGACAGTAACTTGTAAACACTGCCCACCAAACTAATAGGCCGAAAATCCTTAATATTGACAGCATCAGATTTCTTAGGAATAAGTGTGAGGAAAGAAGCATTAAGAGACCTTTCAAAAACTGAAAACCTATGAAAATGCTTAAAAACAGCCATCACATCATCCTCCACCACCCTCCAACATTTATGAAAAAATGCCATGGTGAACCCGTCCGGGCCAGGGGCTTTATCCCCCTCCATCTCTGCCAACGCCTGGGAGACTTCTTCTTTCGAGAACTCCCTCTCAAGGGACAACCTATCATCCTCCCCAATACTAGCAAAATCCAACCCATCCACAGTTGGACGCCACGTGTCCGTTTCTGTATAAAGTTCCTGATAAAATTGGACCACCTGAGCCCGCACAGCAGGTTCATCCTCATATAATACCCCATCCACCTCGACACTACTGATATGATTAGCTCTTCTATGTGAATTTGCTAATCTATGAAAGAAGCGTGTGTTGTTATCACCTTCCTTCACATACAGAGCTCGGGACTTTTGTCTCCAAAAAGTCTCTTCCATTGAAGCTAAAACTTCAATCTCACCTTTAACCTGAGTGCGGCGAGCTTGATCCTCATGCGAAAGGCCTAGAATGTCTTCCTTGGCATCCAAACCCAATAATTCAGACAGCAAACTCTTCTTCTTAAAAGCCAAATCACCAAAAACCTCCTTATTCCACTTTTTTAGATCTTCTTTAAGAGCCTTTAATTTTGCGCCAAAACAAAGCTAGGTGAACCCGTAAAGCAATACCTGATCCACCACTGTTGAACCATCTCAACAAAACCCTCCACCTTTAACCACATGTTCTCAAACTTAAAAGCACCGCGCCCCCTCCCCAGAACACCAGATTCCACCAAAATCGGACAATGATCAGAAATAACCCGAGGAAGCACCCTCTGAGACACGTTTCCAAAATGATCCTCCCAATCCGCAGATACCAATGTCCTGTCAATTCGGGACATAGACTTCGGTTCGGAATCCCTAAACCAAGTGAAAGAAGCCCCCTCTAATGGTAAATCCACTAGGAAATTATTTTCTATAAAATCTGAAAAAGCAAACATGGCTGGGCTGAAAGAGTCACAGCCAAGCCTCTCGCAAGGATATCTAATAACATTGAAATCACCAAATAAAAACCAGGACTTGTTCCAACGAGTACGCACCCTTGATAACTCCTCCCACAAAACAGCCCTATGAGGGTCTGCGTTTGGACCATAAATGCCAGTACAAATCCATTCAAATCCATCCACAACACCCCTAAAAAGAACACTAACTGAAAACTGACCAACCAAAACATCAATTTTTTCAACCACCCGCTTATCCCAGACCAGCAGAACCCCCCAGATGATTGAACCGCATCCAAAACAGCCCAATCATTGAAAGGACTACCCGATAAGCTTCGCAAGACAGCAGAGTTTACTGAAGAAAGCTTAGTTTCCTGGAGACAAACAATATCACACCTCCATTCCTTAAGAAGATTCTTGCAAACCTCTCTCTTTCGGGGATTATTCAACCCCCTAACATTCCAAGAAAGAAGTCTTAAAGTCATTTAAAACTGCCAACAGCCCCCAAACTGTTCGACGAAACTCTATAACGAGAAGAAGAGCCATTGTAATTTACAGTGGAAACTAGACCCCGAAGTTCTCTAAGACCTTTCTAATTATTTGTTTGGATTTGATCGATAGATGTTCTTCTCTTGAGTCCTAGTTTTTTATGTGTTTTCTTGTTTCTTTTGCACACTGTCGGTGTGCTTGGATTTGTATTCTTTTTTTTCCAATGATGTTAATTATATATCAAGTATCCAACAATTACCAAAAGCAGCTTTTTCATGTTTTTCATTTGAAACATAAGTCAAAGAGCAACAGCAGGAGTTGCACTCAAAACACCCATGTAATCAACTGTCAAGTAAAATATTCAATCTACAGTTTAATCCTTGTATCAGTGGTACTGTGGCTGTCAACTTCCAAAATAAACGAGATTTTGTGGCATTTAAACCAAGTACCCGTCATATGAACCCTTACGCGAAGTTAACTGGAGAATTCTTCTTTTCTTTTTTTGGATAAGGTTAGCCAGAGATTTTGCGACCAGCCAAAATTCCCATCCCATTGCTTAAGTATGAACATAATTGTTTAGGAGCCATTATAATGTACGCCTAAAAAAATTATAACACAAAGCAATCTGTTCCATACTGCAGAACAGCCAAAAGGACGAAACGTTATGAGTTGGGGAAAAAACCACTTACCTCTGAAAAGGTCCCTGTCAATTTATTTAACAGTGTAGATTTCCCTACTGAAGGGAAACCCACTAGACCAACTCTTGCATCTCCACTTTTAGTAACATCAAATCCTTCACCAGCACCACCACCACCTCCCTTTGAGGGAGGCGCAAGGAGTTCCCTCCGTAGTTTTGCAAGCTTAGCCTAGTAATGCATAATCAATAACATATAGATCAGTTCTGTCAAAGAGTATAACAACAAAAAAAAGAATTCTAGAAACTTAACTATAAAGAGTGAAAGAACCATGGAATCAGCATGCAAATCCCCATACAATAAACTTTAACAACAAATGATGACCATAATTTCTGGCTAAACTAATACTGGGGAATCTCGGATGCAAGAAAATTAAAATAGTGGTAAAAACTGCATGAAATTTAACTCCGATTGATACATGTCACAGATGAATGCTTGAGAGTAGTCTAGTCTACTCGTGTAGCAAAGGACCCATGTGTTTATATCCAAAAATGCGCATGTAAAGCACTACATGGAAAGTAAGAGGAACAAGGGACATTATCGTATCAGTGCCTTTTACATGATAAAATTATTAAATTAATACATGGTGACTCAACTTCATACACACACACATGCGCACATAGAGATTAGTAAGTTACATGTGCATCCTATGGGTTTTAAACCCAATACAATGCCCTCCACCCCATTCTGTAGGGGAAGGATGGCGCCATTTGAGTTTTATGTGCATGTACGAATGAAATTTAAGCACATTCCAACCCTTTATTTGACGCAATGAGATGCCATAATGATAAATCAGCACGGTTACAGAGCTGGTGTAACAAGAAGCAGGACAAAGGAGAAATCAGATTATGACAAGTGCACTGTGCAGTTGCAACATACTGCCTTAAATGAATATATTCAACATGGTAGTTTTGTTTTTTATTTTTTTCCTCAAGGTAACAACAACTATGAAGTGCTTTACATTGTAGTAGATAATTCACTTATCCAAGTGTACCCGCCAAAAAAGAAGTGATACAAACCAAAGTGAATAAAAACTTCAGTTGAAGCTTTAAAAAGTATATAGAAAGAAACAAAACGATAATAAAACATCAAAAGCTCAGGGTCAATCGATTTAAAAGGCAGAAAAAAAAAATAAAAAAAAATAAAAAAAAAAAGTGTGTATGCGTCAAATGATCAGTTCATACCTAATAGATTTTGAAAACATTTCAAACATTAATAGTGTAGAGATAATCTTTTCACTATTTGCTTCAACTTTTTTTTTTTAACCAGAACTGTCTACATGATGTAAACAAAGTAACAAACCTATCCAATCAAAACAACCTTCAAGAGAAAGTCTTAGACCAAATATGAGCTTTTACAAACATAACAAGGAGATCCATATTCTAATTATCACAAAATCATTTCACATGATGTATTAACATATGTCCATTAGCAAATGATTTTAAGTAAATAATAAAAATAATAACTATAGTTTTGGATTAGAATCTGTTTTCAAATCAAACAAAGCGAACACAATTTCCTTCGAACTACATACATTAGGCACATGATAATATTTAGCCTAGACTTCTAATTTCACATAGCACAATTCCCAAGCCAGCATAGACAGCTTATCTAGTGCTAAACATTTTAAAGTTCTTATAAAATGTCGACCCTATTCAAATTCAATAAGTCAAGTAATACAAGAATTTTCACAACTGTTGAGGTGGCATGTCATGATTAGTGTATAATAAAAATAGTATCAGTGATGGGACAATGAGGAAAGATGATTGCTCATTCCATTTTCCACATTTAATACACAGAAAATTTTAATGTAAGAAAGAAGAGATAATGAAAACATGAATCTTCACAGTCTTCTGATGAAAAATTATTATGGGTTTTGTTTATATATCATTCTTACTCATCAAAAAAAATATATATATATATATATATTATGGAGTCCAAAAATATCTACCTTGAGCAATCCCAAGTGATGAGCAGTAGCCTTGTTCTTTTGAGTCTTTGCCATCTGCAATGAACACAAAAACCATGTTCATATATTAGTTAATCAAAAAAATCACACATGTATGCCAATGAGCTCAAGCTCAAATGCGACCTTCACTCATTGTAAAAGCAAAGGATCTTGTGAGGTTGTGGGTTCAAGACTCATCAAGTGTGTGTTTAATTGCCAATTAAAAAAAAAAAAATTAAAAATGTCACAAGTATACCCTAAACAACATAAAGATCAACTCTCTATTCACCCAAAAGTCTAGAATCTTACCAAGAGCTAAATTATTATTACAGACTTGTGTTTAGATGGAGGAATACAAGAAAAAGGGAAGATGGCCAAAATATACTCAAATTAGTCCATTCCAGCCACCTTTCCCTCTCCTCTCCCCTAATCTATGTGCTCCAAATGCACTCAAAAAGAAAACTGAGAAATTATTGCGTTTATTCATCCATTGCAAGGGATTTTACGGTCTCCGTATTTTTCATTGTTTCAAATTCAGCAATGAATTGGTTGTTTAGCCGTTAGCTCAAGACATGGAGATTGCGAATGTGGTATAATTTAGAGTCCTTTTTTACTTTGCTTATTTTTGGTGTATTTGATGGAACTTGGGAGAGACATTAGCGAAGTTTGAAGGTCGTTGAGTTTCCATAAAATAGGTTAGGGCCTCCATTCTTTCATTCACTTATATATTCAACATTAATTCCATACTTATGGAAAGAAAATGACAGAACATGACTCTCCAATTGCATTTCTGAGAACATGAAGTACAGGAAAATTATAAACTTGACCCAAGCAACCAAAAAAGAAGAAGAAGATTGATTCTTATTATTGCTAATTATTTTGGACATATCAGAAACTAAAATATGGAACTTAATTTTCTCTTCTAATCCCTTTTCCATTTTTTTGAATAATATGGAAAACATAGTTTAAAACAGAGACTCATAATTATGATTTCCTTCATTTTCCTCCGTTTTTTCAGCAACCAAACGGATTCTAACCACTGACATAAAATTTTAACACAACCGCTTAAATGTAAAGTTGAAATCTAAACTACAAATAGCCATCAAATAAATAAATAAACTCAATTTTTCGTTTTCCTTTTTTGCCTATATTTCCTCTGAAATCTCCGTAACCAAACAGAACCGAAACAAGGCGCTGCTAGGGTTTCACTCCACAAAATGTAAAAACTAGAAAGTGCGTGAGCCATAGGAAATAAATGAATACCTCATCTTCGATGTCTTTGATTTTCTGCATAACCGTCGACATTGTTGCAGCAGATAAGCGTAGAGAGAGAGAGAGAGATTGGGCTGTGACAGTTATGAACTATGAAGTGGTTCTCCTTCGCAGAGACAGAGAGAGAGAGAGAGAGAGAGAGAGGCTGAAGAAGAAGGTACTAGAAAAAATGGAGGCAGAGTTTTCTTTTTTGGGTGCGTAATGAAATTGGCAAGGTGATAGAAATTGCATATGTGGCCCTTGAGTATTGACTGGTCTGGCCCAACAAGTCTTGGACCTCGAGGTCTATAGCCCATTAAGGGGAAAGCCGAAAGCCCAATAGGCCCAACTTTCCTTTCAACCTCCAAACAAAACAGATCAATGCAATGAAAAGTATTGATAATAGGATACGCTAATAGAATATGAATTTTTTTAATGAGAAAGATTTGTATTAAATTAACTGTTAACATATATACAAATTTTTTCATATTTTATTTTAAAAATATTTATCTATTAAAATTTGTACTAACCCAACTATCGTCACTTATATAAAAAGAAGTATTGAAGATTTGTGGACCAATTTTTTTTTTTTTTTTTTTTTAAAGAAGTATTGAAGATTTGTGGACCAATTTTTTTTTTTTTTTTTTTGAGAATTTGTTTGTGGACCAATTTGGTGTACAAAAGAAAATCATATTGACTCATATTAAAAGAAAATCATATTGACTCTCCTGCCCCTTTTTGTTGGGTATTCAAACTATTATGTGCTGCCATAAAAAGTGGCGCTGATTAAGACACACCACCTATATAAGCTGGGTTTGGATACAAATTATTTCTTGCGCTTTCGCGTTTTGCACGTTTTCTCTTTTTTATTTATTTTTTTTTTTAAGACCAGCGCTTGATGCACTATTTATGGGACATGAACAGTGCACCGAGGCATATGAACAGTAAAAAAGAGTGAACAATGGCAGTAATACTTGACTTTTCAGCCACTTTTTAACACACTAGTGGGTTCCGTGCACTGTTCACATGACTCACAAACCTCATTTTTCAGTAACTTTTTCATTAAAAATGGGTCCTACAACACTATTTACACATTTAAAAATTATTTTACTATAGTGTTTTCAGTTTTCAATTTTCAGTAAAATAAGCTATATTCAAACGGATTCATAATGTCATGTTACCATATTATTAATAGAAATTGACAACATTACTGTGGCACCGGAGGATCCAAAGATACTCATCCACATATGTATTGGGCCCGAGACCCAAACTGAGGATGAGTACATGTCCGAGGACAAACAAATGACGTCATAGAAGCCCACTGTTGTAGGCGAAGAAAACAATGTTTGATCGTAACTGTCCAAGAAACTACGCCGAGGACGAACCCGTCTTTGATTAACCAAGGCCGAGGTACGAAAGAGTGTTCTACCGACAAAGGCAACCTACCATACCATTCCATATGAGAAGATAAATACTATAGGTGAATAGGACAGAACGTAATCATGTAATCTCTCCAAGGAAAGCTGCTACCTCCACATTAAATGCACTGCAGCTAACTCTCTGACCGCATTAATGTGGAGGTGATACCTGAACAGTGCGTTTTAGCCTTACAGCTACTACATCGTGACTTAGAGGATAGGCTAATGGGACAAGTATCAACACTAACCCACCGGTATACACGTGTGAAGTGGGAATGAGAAGAGATGGTGATATAAAAGGAAAACAAAGCAACAAGAAGGGAGATTGGAAATTAGAAAGAGAAACATTGTAGCATTCAAGAACCAAACTTGTAACCTAATTTGAGAATAATATACAAGAATAGTGCACCTCGGACCTTGTCGAGGACAATTTTTCTTCAATACAACCCTATTTCTTTCCATCTTCTTATCATCTGAATCTATTCCAACGTCTGTTTGATCAACTAAAGCCCAGTTTTCCAACTCATTCTCTACAAATTCATTGTTTTGGACTTTTTGGGCCTAAGTCCACCCGCGTAGTGGGCTGGGATCTCAAACCTGGTCCTTACAATTACCAATATGAAAATGAAGATAAAAGAAATATAAAAGGTTAAAATGAATACAATTTTTGTCTTCAAAAAAAAAAATTTTTTTTTTTTTTTAGAAGAAGCCCCTAGAAAGTGGGGGTATTATTCATTAATCAAACATAAGTTATAGTTGTAAACATCAAAATTACCTAGAGAAACAACTTCCATCCAGACAAGAAAATGACTACAAATAGCCCTCCTAGTTAACGTATGAGCTACACAATTCCATTATCTTCTAACATGGTAAAAAGAAACATTTCTGAAAGAAGAGCTAAGAAGCTTAATGTCCTACAATAAATGATCATAGTTAGACCAGTTCATATTGTCACCCATGATAGCATTAATAATGATTTCAGGATCACCTTCCATCATCAAACTCTCAAAACCCAACTTCTGAGCAAAAAGGAGAGCTTGACGTGCCACTAACACTTCCACTATCTCTACCGAAGCAGGTAATGGAATTTTCTGTGATAAAGCTGCCATAACTAATCCTTGATCATTCCGGATTATTATGCTGAGACCAACAATGTTTTCTCTAAAGAAAAAGGTACCATCAAAATTTACCTTGACTAACGCAGGTGGAGGAAGATGCCAACATACTAACCAAGCTGTTCAAGAAATCCTGCTATGAGTGGGGCGAAGTTGTTGAAATTCTTGAAGTTAATCATAGGCCATGGAGCTAACTTGAGTCAGTAGGTAGGAATCTTCACCTACTTTCATTTTATTCCTTCACAACCATATTATAGAAACTGTCATAGCAAATAAATCAAAGCATGACAGATCATATTGGGCACAATGGATAACGTCCAAGAAGGCAATGCAGCCTAAAGTAGCAACCCATAAGTCTGCAAAATGAGCTTGCCACACAACTAATAACTTAAAGCAGGACCATAGGGCATGAAGGCCATCCTCGGGGCTAAGTTTGCAATGGGGATAGATCATCTAGGAATTTCCTCTTCAACAAATTTGCTTTAGTTGGTAAAGAATCATTCCCTGCATGCCAGAGAAGATTTCTAACACAGTTTGGCACCTTGAGCTTCCAAATTCTGCTCCAAACACCCTTCATCACTTCTGCAGTAGCCACATCGGCTATGTCTTTGTTGTCCTCCTCCAAAATAAGTTTGTATCCAGATTTAACTGTATAAATTTCATCAAGTGTCTCTGGCCAAGAAATAGAATCTGCACTCATAGAAAAAATTCAGCAGAATAGCGTTGATGATGGCCAATTTAGATGGCAGAAAATTTCTATCAATTTCACTGGCTCTCCAACCACACAGGTTGTGGTCAACAAGGGTAGAAACCGTAGCAGAAGGAGGAATATCCCCAACAAGAGAGAGAGTACTCTTCCTGACTGAGATTCTGGTAGCTAGTTGTCTTGACAATTCGAACACATGACCCATCCCCAATCCTCCATCTCAAACATTTCTTGATGATGTCTCTTCCTTTGAGTATACTCCTCCACGCAAAGGACCCTCTATTCTCTTTAACATCAAAAATCGTCCCATGAGGGAAAACTTTTGCTTTGAAGAATCTATAAAAAAGAAAATCTTGATTACTCAATAAGCGCCATATTTTAAACCTTAAGGGTCAAAAGTATACAATAGTCTTATATTTTAAATGCACTCCAAGTTTGTTCATCCTTCATAGTAGCCTTCCAATCACACTCTAATTTCTTATTAAGTGTCTTTATGTAAAAATTCATAAATCTATAAAAAGATCCAATCATAATATACTATACTTTGACGAAAATGTACAACACATTACTTATTAGACAAAGACATTTCACATATATGTATATGGTAGTGAGCATTCTTAAATGGGTTGGGTTAACACCAAACTTTGTGTCAATATTTCGTTAGCTTTTGTTAATTTTATAGGTTTTAGGTTCAGTTTTATACAATTCCTTTCATTTATCTAATTTATTTATTAAGTGAGATCCATGTTATTTAACTTTAAGAAACACAGTACAGTGCTTGTTAAGATTTACCTTCTTGAATATTATTATTTATGGACATGCATTTGTTGAGTATATAAAGCAAAGTGCTCAAAATTGTGCCTAAGCTCAAGTACGTGCTATAATTTGCAGTCAAAAAGAAAAGATAAAAGTGAGAGTGACTGCATGTACACATTCTCTGTTGAATCCCACCCGCTCCATTCTCTCTCTTTCTCTCTCACTTGCAAGTTGCAAAACAACTCCAGAAAATTTTTACAACTAAGGTGTAGTTTTGGTTGAGATCTTTACTAGTGATCTTACCCTGAGTCAGGGGCTTAGCCAGAGGGGGGCGAGGAGGGCACCTGCCCCCCTTGACTCCACCCAAAATACCATTCATATAGTTCTTTTTTTTTCTTTTTCTTTTTTATTTAAAAAAAAAAAAAAAACTTATATTGATCTATTAGTAGTTCTTTTCCCCTCTGACTAGGGGAGTGCAGAAAACCCACCGACCTGCCAAACTCGACCCAACACAACCCGACCCGCCGGGTTGGGTCGGTTTTTAGGGCTTGGTGGGTTGGGTTGGGTTACAAAAAAAATTTTATAGTTGGTCGGGTTGGGTTTGGGTCATAAAATCACAAACCCGCCAAACCCAACCCGACCCACCCATATATAATATATATTTAAAATATATTATAAGCGGAGAGAAAAGAAACCGGTCTATTCTAGAGGCAGAAGAATTGTTGGACCAAGTATAAAGGCCTCCTTCCATTGGTATATCCATCAGTCCATGAAGAGAGATAAAATCCGAAAATTCATACATAGCCCGAGTACTAGTTGTAGCCCCTAATCTTTCCGATGGGAAGCGAATTATATTAAAGTCACCTCCTAGGCACCATGGCACATCCCACCAACTAATCAGCCCTGTCAGTTCCTCCCACATCTTCCTGCGCCTCTTGTTCGAATTGGGCCCATATAAACCAGTGAAAGCCCATTCAAATTGATCGCCTACGTTTTTAGATATATTTTGTTTATAACTTTGTTAGGAACTCATGTATATTTTGTTTATAAGTGAATTAGGATATTAGTTCATTTACATTTTATTTATCAACTCAGTTGGATACTTAAACATATTTTGTTTACAATTAAGTTGGAATATTAGTTTATATATTAATGTATATTTTGTTTATCAACTCAGGTGACAAGTGTAATATTTTTTTTTTCTGCTTAATTTAATAATAATAGTAAAAAAAAAAAAAAAATTGTCCAACCCATGGGTTCAACCCGACCCGACCCAACCCATGTGGATTGGGTTGGACTTATGTGATGAGTTGGGTTGGGTTGAATTTTTTTTGACCCACCATGGTGGGTTGGGTCAAAAAATCCCCTCAACCCAACCCAACCCGACCCATGCACACTCTTACACAAATATCATGCACCATCAAGAAAAGATTCTGGCTCAGCCTTAACAAAAGTAACATTCAACTGGCCATTATCCAGCCCAGAAGGCAAATTCCACCCATGATCGACCTCCATGCAGACATCAAAATTACCAACCTCACTGTAAGAGACAATATTGGCCATTGTGTTGAGGATGACACATCTTCAAACTTAGACCTCCTCAGATTTGGCTGAAGCCCATCTGATGAAACTTGCATATTCAAATCAATCAATCAATCAATCTCTCTCTCTCTCTCTCTCTCTCTCTCTCTCTTCATTGTATTTGATATACCTTTATCTTCTACATCAACAAAAACTGCACCATCCCAGCTCAAGTCAGGCATAAACACCCCAGCAAAAGCACCTTGTTGAGTAAAAATTTCCCTCAAGGCCATGACACTACCATGGCGAACCTCCCAAACTATCAACATATATAGTCAGAGAAACTATCACTTGAAAATGAAAAGAAATATCAAAGAATAAGAAGCATAATGACCCTGATGAAAGATCTATCTTGTGAACCCACAACACCCTCCCCTCCTCCCCAACCACAACCAAAAACAAAATGGTAGAAGGGGGAAAAAATCGCTTGCCTGGATCAAAAATATCAAGGATGAGTTGCTCAAAAAAACTATGGAAGGGCCACCGCCTGTCTCCATCATGCTCCAAGCTGTCTTCGTCATTATTAACATCCAAAAATGGCTGCATAAGAAGCCAAAACATAGAATGGTAATAAAAAAACAGTGCTTTGGCAACCAAAACAGAGATTGAATAATATAATACAATGTTGAAGCTCTAAACAACAAAACAACATGTAGCTGAAGATATCCACAATGCACAGAAAACCAAAACTGCAGATCTTCAAAAAGATCTTAATACTGATTGCTAAGAAAGCCATTTTATCCTTATAACATTAGAAGAATGCATGGCTAACTGGTATTGATTTTCTGAGTAACAGTAGAAATTTTATTCTAGGAAGCACGGGTGCGTTTTGGGACTCGGGTGCGGGTGCGGGTACGGGTGCGGGACTCGGCAATTTTTGAAAAAGGTGGGTGCGGGTGCGGCGGGACTCGGCGATTAAAAAATTATTAAAAATATTTTTATTTATATTTTTAATATATTACTAAGCATACTTTTTTACATTATATACACATATCCCAAATTTAAGAGTAATAGAAGATAATAATTAAAATATAATATTCCTAAATTAAATAAAACCCATAAGATTAATCCTTTTTTCTTTTATTCTCTACATTCACCTGCCACAGCAAGTCAACAACACATCTAGTCTCATCAAAATATTAACTTTACCTTTTATTTATTTTTTATTTTATTTAAAATCGGTACCAATGATCTTTTTTTTTTTTTTTAATAATAAAGTTACCCACGTGTTTCTGTGAAGAAGAAAAGAAAGAAAAAAGAATGAAGAAAAAGAAAAAAAAAAAGGTCGTTGGAGCGAGTTTGTGAAGAAGAAAGAAAGAAGAAGAAAACATGAAATCCAAAAAAGCTATTGAGTTGAGTGAGTCTGTGAAGAAGAAAGGAGAGGAAAAAAAAGAATAAAATAAAAGCAAGGACGTGACTTCTTTGACCGTGAGTCCCTCATGTGTTTAGTTACGAAAATGTCATTGGAAACTAAGTTTTGGAAATTTAAAACACCTAAACTGTGTTTTCAGTTTCCATAACTCATCACTAAAAAATCAGAGAATTGAGTAATGAAAACAAAAATTAGAAACAAATACAAATAGAGTTTTTTTTTTTTTTTGTGGGACCCACATATTTTGAGTTATGAGTGATGGAAACAAAATTATGAGTTATGGAAATAGTAAATCCAAACAACCCCTTATTTTCTCAACTTATTACATGGAATCAAATTAGATGTCTAAAATTTGTGTATATAGATTAATCTCTTACTTTAATTGATAGTAACTATGAATTTGTTGTTTTACAATTGTTTGTTTATTTTACGGTTGTTTAAATTTTAATATATTTTTTAATAATAATTTTTTATAATTTTATTAGTAATATTGATTATTATTATTATTATTATTATTATTATTATTGATGAATCCTTGAGAATCAGTAGGCTAAAAATATCAGGCGTTGATGATCTTGAAGGCTGAGTCCTGAGAAAACAAACACAAAATCAGAGGGGACCGGTGGAGGCCAGTCAAGAATCGTCCGATGGTAAAGTTAGTGGGCTTGTAATTCCAAGTAAAAAGGAAGTGTTTATGGGATTTTTTACTTATTTTTGGAAGAAAAAAAAAAGTCTCTCTTCTTCTTCTCGTGGATAAATGCTTATATAGCTTATGCTTTTGGACAGTTACTCATTTAGTAACTGTCCTTATCATTGAGGAACTCAGAAGATTCGGAAGTAACTTCCATAACTGCCTTGGAAGTTACCTTGTTTGGGCTATTCTCTATAACTATTATTGAAAACTACTTATAGTAACGAATTTGCTAGTTGTGAGACATAAGAGAAGCCCGTCCTAAGTGAAGATGAGGAGAAGTGTCAAGAATGTAGGGAGGTCGTCCTTTTCATGGATGACCTCAAAGAGGGACGAGCATATCATTGCAATCTGCTCCGTCTGTCCTTCTTCTCTTTAGACGACCTCAACGGACGAATTTGGAGTTGGTATTTTATATTGTACCATCAGTTGCCCCCTTTTTTGTGAGTCGTCAAAGGAAATCTGGAGTCCCATGTTGCCTATGGATGAACGCACTAAATGTGCCATGTGTCACAATTTTATTGGTGGTTGGCAGCGTTGATTGATTTTTTCGAGAGGCATGCCATGTAGCAACTTTTAGTTCGCTTATGTCATTTCAAATGCCAAAATGCGCTGCCTATAAATAGTAGGATTCCTCCATTACCCTTTACATTTCTCATATTTTCATTCCTGACACTTCTCGTCTAGAGGTTTCTCTACGTCCATAGTCTTCTTTCGTCTAGAGTCAGGTATTCCTTTCCTTCTCGTCTTTAGGTTTTCCTTTAAGTTTTCCTCAAAATGTCTGAAACTATTATTTCTTCGTCTAGCAATAGTACAGAAAAGGCTATAGACAAGTATCAAGATACAACCAGTTATAGTGGTTCTAGTAATAGTAATCACAGTAGTAAGGGGAGTTTTACGGACGAGGGATATACATCTGGTGTTCCTGAGTTTCCTTTAGAAGCTTTTCAAGAGCAAGTTAGGAAAGCTTCCGGTTCCTAAGCTGGTATCCCGACCAATGTCCCCTCGTCTAGTCCTCTGGATGAAGAGGAGGTCGTCTATAGTTGTGCAGTAGGTATTCTCTCCAAAACGATTGAGCAAAGGCTTACCAACCTTAGGACATGGTACCAGATTCTGGACAAATTTAACCCAAGGTTGCCCGTCTGTGGAGAATGGTGCTGCAATCTCTGTTTTGGAATAGGCGTCTATGAGGCTTATTTCTAGAGGGGTCTTAGGTTCCCTTTAAATGCATTTGCTAGAGAGTTGTTAGTTAAGTTAGGTTTAGGTGTATGTCAGTTCAATCCTAATGCATGGAGATTAATTATCTCTATGCAAATTTTATGGAAAGAAGTATTTGGAAGGGACTATCCTCTTACTGTGGACAAGTTCCTTTTCTGTTATAAGCCCCCTGAAATAAGTCAATCCCTTGACTTCTACCAATTTACAGCTAGGGTTAGAGATTGTAGATTAATCAAGTCCCTGGCTTCGTTTGACAGGAATTGGAAGACGGAATTTATTTTCGTCTCTGGTTTTTGGTCTGGAAACCCTATAGACGTTGGTAGGGACCCTTTCGCTCCTTACTCTGGGGACTTAGGGAACCTTCGTCCTGAAAGTACATCCCTCCCCTTTTTCATTTTTCTCTTTCCTTTATCTTATTTTTATTTGTTTCTAACCTCTGTATACTATCTACTTCACAGGTGTTAAACAACCGTCCTTAAGCAAATTTCATCGTGACCGCATCCACAGGGCTCGTCTTCACATTGATAGGAATTTTCGTTCTTTGGTTACTGTACGTCGTCTTGCTAAATAAGGACTTGGTCCTGAACCATCTAATGAGGCTATTGCTCATGAGGTGACAGTGCGAAGAAGTAAGTTTTCATTTAATGGTCTTTTAAACATTCTATATTATACTTTTCTACTTTATTCATTTATTGTTATTCTTATTTGCTTTAGGAATGTCAACAATGAAAGAAAACAAAGAGAAAGAGGCTATGGTTGAAAGGAGTCATCTTGAGACTCAGTCTCAGCCTTGTCCATCAGCTGGGGACAAAAGGAAGTCCTTGTCCAAGAACTTGGATTTGGGAAGTCTCCCCAGCCTGCGAGGCAAAAAGGCTAAGTAGGGCTCATCCCAGCTAGTCAAGCCCAATCTTCCTTCATCCCAGCAGCCTACCCAAGTATTTGACATAGATTTGTCCACTCCAGTTGAGAGCACCCCGTCCAAGACTCCTCCACCCAAGACGATTGTGTCTGCCTCATCTCAACCTTCCCAAAGGGCCCCTTCAAACATTATTGAAAATGAAGACCTGGCTTAGGAACGTTTTCAGAATGTTGTTTCTGACAAGGATATAAACACTTGTTATGACATGTCCCTAAAGGATTTTGAACACTCTAGTGTTCATGATCTTTTTAAGGTGTGTAATTACATCTTTGCCTCGTCTTTAGTACTTCATAATTTTTTTTTTTTTTTAACTTTTCATCATTTGTTCTTTACCTTTTTATAGGCTATGTCAAAGTTTATGGCAACGTCTAGGCAGGCCACAGGATTGGACAAGACAAGGGTCTTATTAGAGACGAGGATTCAAGAGGTAAAGGACGAATCTAAGAAATAGACTGAGGTAGTTGCCAAAGCTAAGGAAAAGACGAAGGAGCTACAAGACTTGGTTAACGAGTTGAGAGCTGATGTAGTGGAGAAAGATACTCGTTTTGATCATTTACAGGAAAAAAAAAAAAAAACGATGAGTTGAGTACTCTTCTCTCCAAGGCGAAAGTAGATGCAGTGGCTGAATTCAAGGCGTCCAAGCAGTACACTGATCTTCTGGACACCAATTATGCAGCAGGCTTTGAGGATTTTAGAATGGTTGCTATAGAAAACTTCCCTGAAGTGGACTTTAGTTCCATTAAGCTTAATTTGAATGCTACTACTAGCTCTCTCCTTCAAACTGACTCTGAGGACGTCAATATTAAGGATGACGCCACAACTCTGCCTCCTCAGGGTGACCCCATTGTGGATGCTCCCTATACTTAGAAAATATTTTAATGTTTGTGTTCTCTTTCTCCTTTTTTTGTCTGGTCCACTGTTTAGGACCTTTTTATGTAATTCAAGTACATTAGGCTCGTCCGTGGTTTTAGGAAGAGTTGTTTGAACAATTAGTTCTATTTCATAAGGGTGTTTGGACGTTGGTCGTCCGCCCTTAAATAACTAAATGAATGCTAGTTATGATATGGATGAGTTTCTATTTCCATGATAGATTTTGAACTTTGACTCGTCCATAGAAGGAATTTCTCCCTTTTTAACATGAATATATACTTTTCCCATTCCTTGAATTTCATTAAGTATGATTCGTCTACATGAAATGGTAATTATCAGCTTTACTTGTCCTTAGACTTAGCTGATTACATTTTATAAAGACAAAGCCCAACTTTTCACTCATCCATAAGTTGGATTGTTTGGTTAGTGTCCTGATCAATAGACTAAACCTTTGCTTATGCATTTCCTCATCCATAGTTTGAACTTTGATGCAACAAGGGCTTTAATTCATCCAATGTTTGGATTGTTTATGGCTTCACCCATCTAGGGCTTAAGCTCGTCCGTGATTTAGACGAGTATGCCTTCGCTTTACCCTTATGAGAATTTAGACAATACACCCATGCATCTAGAGAATTTATTTGTCTTGGGCTCTCAGCTCTCTTATAGGTTAATTTCAAAGAAAACAGTGGAAACTAAGAATTCAAGCATAACATTATGTACATAGCATAAATATTGTTCATAGACGAGGCATGCGCTTTAGAAGTTAATGCCTTCTAGGAAAATAAATACAAGCCAAACCATAACTTCGTCCATAACTTCAACACAATAATAACAAAGAAATACTAAAAATACGTAGATAAACAAGCTTCTTATGTAGATAGACAAGTCAATAAATGGTCTCCAGGCTCGTCCAAGCTAGCATTTTACCGGTAGTACCTCCTTAGGTACTTAACATTCTAAGGATGCTCCAATTTCCTCCCGTCTAGGGCATCCAAGAAGTAGGATCCCTGTCTTTTACAATTGACAACTCTGTAGGGGCCTTCCCAATTAGGTCCCAGTTTCCTATGAGCCGGGTTCTTGGTCGCTAAGGAAACCCTCTTCAGGACAAGATCTCCTATGTTAAACCGCCTCGATTTTACCATTGCATCATGTCGCCTAGCCATGAGATTTTTGTATTTTGCTGTCCTTTATTCTGCATCTGTCCTTACCTCGTCTATTAGATCAAGGCTCAAACGAAGTTGTTCCTCATTATCCTTATCTTGATACGTCATTATCCTATGGTTGGCCATATGCACTTCTGCAAGTATGACTACTTCACTTCCGTAGGCTAACTTGAAAGGGGTTTCCCTTATGGGAGTTCTCACCGTCGTCCGGTATGCCCACAGAACACCTGGTAGCTCATCAAGCCATACTCCCTTTACCCCTTAAGCTGAGTCTTGATGATCTTCAACAAGGATCAGTTTGCAACTTTAGCCTGGCCGTTTGCTTGCGGGTGGGCGGGAAAGGAGTAATGATTTTGAATTTCAAAGTGTTCATAGAAGTTTTTAAAAAGTGCATTATCAAATTGCCATCCGTTGTCAGATATCAATACTCTGGGCCCTCCGAACCTACACACAATATTTTTCCATACAAAATTCTTGACATTTTGTTGTGTGATATTAGTTAAGGGTTCTGCTTCTACCCATTTGGTGAAATAATCAATGTCAACTACTAGAAACTTCATTTGCCTTGTGCCTAATAGGAAGGGACCCAAGATGTCTAGTCCCCATTATGCAAAGAGCCATGGGGCCATCATTGGTGTGAGGTATTCTGATGGTTGTTTGGGGATGTTACTAAATCGTTGGCATTGATCACAAACTTTGACGTATGCCTTAGCATCAGTTTGCATATTTGGCCAGTCGTATCCTACACGGATGACCTTGTGGACAAGTGATCTGGCTCCCGAGTGATTGCCACATGCTCCTTCATGAATCTCTCTTAATATTTAGTTCACCTCGTCTGGAGCTAAACACTTAAGATAAGGCTGAAAAAAACCTCTTTTGTATAACACCTCACCCATAAGGACGTACCTGGCTAATCTTACTCTCAGCTTTCTAGCCTTGTCTTTATCTTTTGGAAGTCGTCCGTCCTTTAGGTATGATACAATCGGGGTCATTCAATTTCCTCTGCTTTCTACCTCATGTATTTCTGGGATATCTATACTTGGTATATACTGAATCGCATAAAACTCATCCGTGACTTCATTTGTTGAGGCTTCTTTTACTAAGGTATCAGCTTCCACATTCTCCTCCCTCGAGAATTGAACGAAGTCAGCTTCTTCAAATTTTTTTATAAGGCGCATCACCCTATTAAGGTATTTCCTCATTCGTTCTTCCTTAGCCTCATACATCCATTCACTTGGCCCATGATTAACTGAGAATCTTCCAAGACGAGTATTGACTTTGCTTCCACAGACTTAGCTAATTCTAGCCCTTTGAGAAGAGTTTCATACTCAACTTCATTATTAGTCGCTTGGTACTACAAACGAACCTTGTGTTTTAGTTTATCTCCTTCTGGAGATTGTAGAACCATACCAATTCCTCCTGCATGCTGTGTAGATGAACCATCCACATGGACGATCCATTTCTTGCTATTTTCCATTTCATCTAAATTATCATAATTTGGGGTAAGCTCTACAATGAAGTTTACCAGAGTTTGAACGTTTATGGCATGCCTTGGTTGATATCTTATGTCAAACTCACTGAGCTCAATAGCCCATTGGATCAATCGTCCTCCAGCTTTCAACTTGTTCATTGCTTTCTTGAGCAGATGGTTCGTCATGACATTAATGATATGAGCTTGAAAGTAATGCCTTAATTTTCTGGAGGCTGTTATTAATGCGAAAGTCAGCTTTTCTATTAGTGGATATCGTCCTTCTGCTCCCCTCAGTGCTTTACTTGTATAGAACACAGGCCTTTGCACTTTGTCTTCTTCCCTCACCAATGCTGAACTTACGGCATACGAGGTGACTACCAAGTATAAATACAACTCCTCTCTCAGCATGGACGAGCTTAGTAAAAGAGCCATGGTGAGATACGCCTTCAGATCTTCAAAAGCTTTCTAACACTCGTCGGTCCATTCAAATACTTTTTTAAGAACCTTAACTAATGGTAAACATTTGTCAGTATCTTTAGAGACAAACCTGTTAAGGGCAGCAACTCGTCCGGTGAGAGACTGGACTTCTTTAACATTTCGCAAAGGCTTCATGTCCAGTATTGCTTGAATTTTGTCAGGATTCGCTTCAATCCCCCTATGGGAGACCATAAATCCAAGGAATTTCCCTGATGATACTCCGAAAGCACATTTGCTGGGGTTCAATTTCATATTGTACTGTCTAAGTGTGTCAAAAGTTTCTTGCAAGCCATCTAAATGCTTTCCCTCGTCTAACCTTTTTACCAACATGTCATCTACATAAACTTCCACGTTCCGCCCAATCTGTGGACGAAACATATGGTTGACCAACCTCTGATATGTTACTTCGGCATTCTTCAAACCGAAGGGCATCACCTTATAACAGAATAAGCCTTGACTGGTGATGAAGGAGGTCTTCTCCTGGTCTACCTCGTCCATCCTTATTTGGTTGTATCCTGAGAAAGCGTCCATGAAACTAAATAACTTATGGCCTGCGGTAGAATCTACCGGCTGATCTATATGCAGCAATGGATAGTTATCCTTGGGACAAGCTTTATTTAGATCAGTAAATCTACACAAATTCTCCACTTGCCATTTGCCTTCTTGACCATTACTACATTGGCTAACCAATCAGAATAGTACACTTCTCAAATAAACTTTACCACGATCAACTTTTGAACTTTTTCTTTGATAGCTTTATAAAGGGCAAACACCCTACTCTTTTGTCGCACTGGCTTGGAGGAAGGACATACATTCAGACGGTGGGTAATGACACCAGGACCTATACCCGGCATGTCCTCATGACTCCAAGCAAGTACCTTCATTCCACCAAAACCTACTAGGGGAGAGCTCACTGGACGGAGCTGGTCTCGTCCTATCCTCATCTGCTGAAAAGTTGGATAATATAAAAGGTTCGCCGAGCTTTCATTGTCCATCAGCACCCTTCTAGTTATGTAGTCAGCAATAAGCAAGGTGATGCCAATAGCATCATCGTGAGGGTGGTGAATTCTCTTGGCATCCTCGTCTGTGAAAGTGATCACTTGCTCGTCCGTGGTCCTTACCCTTGGTGATCGTCCAGAAAGTTGGATACTCTGCACTACTTTTAGGTATGCCTTCTTTGACTTGGACGACTGGCTTGTTGAACTTCCCCCTATAATAACTCTTATTTCTTCGAGTGATGGTCATGATGATTCTTCTCCCTTCCCTTTCAATTTCTCGTCTTTGTGGTCTCGTCTAAGGAAATTTCTCAACTTCCCTTGCCTTATGAGATTCTCAATCTGCTGCTTTAGATTGAAACACTTGTTTATATCGTGCCCATGATCTCTATGGAAGCGACAATACTTATTCCTATTGCGCTTATTGGGATCTCCCTTCATTTTCTCCGGCCACTTCAAGGAATGATCATCTTTGATTTGCATAAGGACTTGTTTGAGCGGCATGTTCAGTGGTGTGTATTATTGATTCCGTGCCGAAGGGCCAGTTTTCTTGTCTCTGTCCTTCTTATCTTACGTTCATCCCTTCTTAGGACGGGGACCCTATTCTATATGGCACGAGGGATTAACTTCCATTTTCTCAACTCTCTTCCTCTTCTTAGCTATGATGGCACCTTCCGTATTCATAAAGTTCTGGGCTGAATGGACAAGTTCAGCCATGTTTGAGGCTCCTGCTCATATAACTTGTGGATGAACAGGTCAGAACTGACCCCATTATGGAAAGCTGCCAAGAAGATTTTATCGTCCATCTTGTCCACTGTCAGGGCTTCCCTGTTGAAACACGTGATAAAGGACCGCACACTTTCATTCTCTCCTTGTTCTATGTTTAGCAAGCTGGATTAGGAACGCTTGTGCCTCTAACCTCCGATAAAATTGTTGACAAATAATTTGCTTAACTCCTCGAAGGATGTCACTGTATTCGGAGGTATCTTGCTAAACCACACTCACGTGGGCCCTTTGAGGGTGGTAGGAAAAGCTCTACACATTATCTCATCCGGAACCCCTTGAAGGTGCATGGTAGTTTTAAAGGTGGCAATGTGATCAAATGGGTCATGTGTCCTATCATACGAATCTAAATAAGGCATCTTGAACTTTAGTGGCAAAGGATGAGCATTGATGAAAGCCATGAAGGGGGAATCAGTTCTGTGAACCAAATCTTCTACAAGATTTGTCCTTCTCATATTCTCCCTCATCTCATCCATAACTCTTCTCATTTGGTCTTTCTCTCTTTCCAAGTGTGGCATCCTTCGTGAAATGGTACCTCTTCACTGGCTTTCAGGCCCTGCATTTCTTTCATCTCCCTAGCTCTGGCCTTGTTCTTCTTCATAGGCTTCATGCCTTTGCCTCCTGAGATTAATCTCCCTTGTCAATTCTTGGTTCTGGCGGGTTAACTCTGCCATGGCGGCTGCCATGGATTGTACATGTTGAACAGAGGGCGATTGCATGGCAGGCTCAGATTGACAATCGCGGTGGGGATTACTAGAGGCATCCTTACTCTCTTGATGGCCTAGACTAATAGCCCTTGATCTTGTCCGAACCATTTCAACCCTTTATCAGATAAAGAAATCGTAGAACTCGACAATGAAGTTCAAGAGCAAAAAATTTCCTTCCCACAGACGGCGCCAACTGATGAATCCTTGGGAATCAGTAGGCTAAAAATCTCGGGCGTTGATGATCTTGAAGGCTGAGTCTTGAGAAAACAAACACAAAATAAGAGGGGACCGGCGGAGGCCGGTCAAGAATCCTCCAATGGTAAAGTCTGTGGGCTTGTAATTCCAAGTAAAAAGGAAGTGTTTCTGGGATTTTTTACTTATTTTTGGAAAAAAAGTCTCTCTTCTTCTTCTTGTGGATAAATGCTTATACAGCCTATACTTTGGGACAGTTACTCGTTTAGTAACTGTCCCTATCATTGAGGAACTCAGAAGATTCGGAGGTAACTTCCATAACTGCCTTGGAAGTTACCTTATTTGGGCTATTCTCCATAACTGTTATTGAAAACTGCTTATAGTAACGAATTTGCCAGTTGTGGGACATAAGAGGAGCCCGTCCTAAGTAAAGATGAGAAGTGTCAAGAATGCAATCGTCCTTCTCATGGACGACCTCAAAGAGGGACGAGCATATCATTGCAGTCTGCTCCATCTGTCCTTCTTCCCTTTGGACGACCTCAACGGACAAATTTGGAGTTGGTATTTTATATTGTACCATCAATTATTATTATTATTATTATTATTATTATTATTATTATTATTATTATTATTATTATTGTCTTTTGATCTTGCCTCCATAAATTGAAATTCTGGCTTCGTCACTGCCCTGAGATGTTTGGTGAAAGTGCAAATTTGGTGGGTTTGTTCATGTGCTCCAGAAAGAACTCGTTTTCAATCATACTATACATGCAAAACCTACCCTAGTGAATAGTGTGATTCACGAGTCTACCTTCCAATCTAAGTTTTCGGAATCCAATTGTATACCTTTTGTTTTAACTTTGATCTCTCACTCTTGTCTCACTCTTCATCTCTATCTCTTATTTTTTTTCATAGATTCAAATTTTGAGTTTTTACAATAAATCTAAAATTTCAATAATTAGAAAAATAGAGAAAGAAATTTGGAAATTTATTTTCTCAAATTATTACATGGAATCAAATTAGATGTCCAAAATTTGTGTATATAGATTAATCTCTTACTTTAATTGTTAGTAACTATGAATTTGTTGTTTTACAATTGTTTATTTATTTTACGGTTGTTTAAATTTTAATATTTTTTTATAATAATTATATTTATAATTTTATTAGTAATATTGATTATTATCATTATTATTATTATTATTATTATTATTATTATTGTCTTTTGATCTTGCCCCCCTAAACTAAAATTATGGCTTCGTCACTGCCCTGAGTTGTTTGGTGAAAGTGCAAATTTGGTGGGTTTGTTCATGTGCTCCAGAAAGAACTCGTTTTCAATTGTACTATACATGCAAACCCTACCCTTGTGAATGGTGTGATTCATGAGTCTACCTTCCAATCTAAGTTTTCGGAATCCAATTGTATACCTTTTGTTTTAACTCTGATCTCTCACTCTTGTCTCACTCTTCACCTCTATCTCTTATTCTTTCACAATTTCAAATTTTGAGTTTTTACAATAAATCTAAAATTTTGATAATCAGAAAACTAGAGAAAGAAATTTGGTAATTTATTTTCTCAAATTATTACATGGAATCAAATTAGACGTCCAAAATTTGTGTATATAGATTAATCTCTTACTTTAATTGTTAGTAACTATGAATTTGTTGTTTTACAATTGTTTATTTATTTTACGGTTGTTTAAATTTTAATATTTTTTTATAATAATTATATTTATAATTTTATTATTATTATTATTATTATTATTATTATTGTCTTTTGATCTTGCCTCCCTAAATTGAAATTATGGCTTCGTCACTGTCCTGAGATGTTTGGTGAAAGTGCAAATTTGGTAGGTTTGTTCATGTGCTCCAGAAAAAACTCGTTTTCAATCATACTATACATGCAAAACCTACCCTAGTGAATATTGTGATTCACGAGTCCACCTTCCCATCTGAGTTTTCGGAATCCAATTATATACCTTTTGTTTTAACTCTGATCTCTCACTCTTGACCCAATATCACTCCTACGCACGACAATTACTATTAATTAAGGACCCCCAACTAACACTAGGGACACCCTTGTGTGACAATGGTTACATGAGGGATCACCATTGGATTCAGATCAGCTTAGATCCACGTGTTTACCTTCTGACCTATAAAAAAAAAAGTCCGCACGCTTGGTAGGTGAATGGGTCAATCAACATTGACGTGTAATAATGTTATGTAATCAGTAAAATGGTGTGCCCAGGACCAGGAGTGGAGGACCAACAAGACCTGCTATAGCCAACACTCAACGTCGGATGCATAAAGACCTTTTTGAATATGTACTATTTTAAGTTTTTACATGCATGGTATGGAAATTTAAAGCTACTATCTTTGCTTTTATCCCAATTTAAATGGATAATTAATGCATATGCCAAAGGTTTTGGCACAATTATTTTTATGTTAAAGTTAATGGATATTTTAGGGCATTATAAAATATTTTTAAAAATTTTTATGAAAAAAGAAAAAATTAATTAAATTTTTAACTGTTTTTTATATTTTTTTTTATGAAAGTTGTATAAAAGCTTTTTTATAATAGTCTATTAACAAATATTTTGAGAGCATCTATTAATCGGATCTTTATTTTTATCCAATTTATTTCTCTCTCTCTCCTCTCTCTTTTTTTGGCAGTTCTCTTTCTCTCTCTCCTCCTTTTGTTAAACCTAGGTTACGTTTGATATACTAAATAGAAATTATGACAGGAATTATAATTTTTATTACTAGGAATAAAATGTGTTGTAATGTAATAACTAAACCAATTCATTAGTTTGGTTGTAAGTTATAACATTAGAATGAAATTTAACATTTATTTTAGGAAATTTTTTACTCATACAATTATATTTCCTTAAAAATTGTTATTTTTAAATTTAAGGGAGATACGTGTTATTTTTTATAATTTTTTATTTTTATAATTGTTAGATGTATATGGAAAGTTTGTTTACTTGGAAATATATTAAATTTTGAAATTATTTCACCTACTAAGAAATAACTAATACAACATTTTAAATAGGAATAGTTATTCCTCATTTTGAAGAATAGCTATTCATAAGAAATAATTATACCTTGTAATAAAAACATAACAAAACTAAAGAATAATTAAATCATAGGAATAACTATTACACTACAGTGCCTATTACAGTTTATCAAACATGCTCCTAAAGACAATCTTTTTGAGAAAGAACCTAAAGACAATCTAATTCTCAATCTTTCTCTCTTTTAAATTCTATCTCCTGATTTTGTCTTTCTTAACCAGAACAAATACTCAAGCTATTTGAAAAACTTTTACAAAGGAGTCTCACATAAAACCTCCTTATCCGGTCTGTTATAAGTTCTGTAAATAATGTATTTGTTCTTCTAAATGTATTGTCCTCATATGGTGTGGATAAAAATAGTAACATAGGCTTATATTTTCTTTTTATAATAATGCAAAAAAATAAAAATAAAAAAACGTGGAGGATACATTATTGTAATAATAATATATACCTACTAAATATTTAATACCAATACCAATAATAATAACAAATTCTGATAATAAAATAATAATAAGATTATAAGAGTGATGCTAGGAAATTGGAATACATTTTACTACATAAGTTTTTTTTTTTTTTTTTTTAATAGGAATTTCACTACATAAGTTATACAAACAAATGTGTCACAGATTACAAAAGAGTAATTCAATATTTATTTATTAGACAGTGAAAGTGATACAAATCACATTTATTATTAGGCCAATTTATAAGCTTTTTTTAAATGAAATTTGTAATGATTTTAGCATTCCCTAAATAATAAAATATCAACAATATATTCATAAATACTTAATGATTATTATCATACAATTAATCAAGCAAATCTTGTTTGATGGATTAAGATTAGGTGCAATACTACCGAGTGCAATTTACCCTACAATTTCTCACCAAAAAAATTTACTTTTTACTTTTTTAACTTTTACTTTTTATTCCTTTTCACTTTTTTTTTTCTCTTAACTTGTTTTAATCAATTATTAAAATTAAAAGTTACTTTTTACAACAATTAATCTCAACCCTTTACAAGAATTGCATCAAGTGCAATCCCCTATCAATTTGTAATTTTGTCGTTAGGTATCTCTCACATTAGATATATAAGAGGCCACCTTTATTTTGCTAACCTTTTTTAGCTAATGATCGCTAGGGGAGTGGATTCAACCATTCTTATGACAATTGTCGGGATACATAGGCTAGGTATAGGTATATATTCAATTTGACAGTCAAAAACATGCCATTCATGTAACGATCTATATGACGATTTTTTTTTTTGCTGATTAGTCATATCATAGATTACGATAGATAATATAAGCTATGTTGTCACTTGTCACCAATTCTTTTTTTTTTTTTTTTTTTTGGGGAAAGGACTTGTCACCAATTCTTATCGTTAGGGCTGGACCCAAGCAAATTATTATGGATCGGGGGCACACATTAAGCTTTTTATTTTTAGAAATATTTTCTCGGGAGTTGAAAAAGCTATCATTACTTTTTCAATCCTCGAGAAATTTTTTTCTAAAAATAGAAATTAATGTGTGCCCTAAGGGCGCACATTAGTAAATTCCAATTATTATTTAGGGATTTAAAAGTTGCACCTGCAAAATGAGTTTCGTGCTATCGCAAATCATATCGTATGCAAAATAGGGATTTATACTACGAGCAAACTCTTTAACATAGGAGTTGGGAGTGTCCATGAAGTTTTGATCCTCCTTTTTTTTTGTCAGTTGTATAGTTGTATTCCCGGCGGTGCATAAGTGCTCCAATGCTGTGATGTTTCCAAGCTTCTTTCAGGCTTCACCTTTCACTGCTTTATTGGCCAGTTTGGGAGGGGTAGTAGGAGAAATTATTAGGTCTATCACGAGCTATTAAAGTAGTCATTTCAACCAATAAAATAATGTTATTTATGTAAATGTATGAGTCAAATTCTTAATCAGTACAAGAATTAAAAATAAAAACTACTAGATGACAATTTCAACAAACCTTCTAATGAATCTAATAATTTCTTCGAAAGTAAAGTTACTAGAGTAGAGTAGGCCGAAAATTAGGCTAATTTTCAGTCAACTTTACTCTATACACTAATGTTGGACAACCTCTACCTTACTCCTCTTCCCCATTTCCATCCAACTTGTATATGATTGCTACTAGTCTGCTACTATGTTTAGAGTTTTTGTATGCTTAACTAAGGTTGCAAATACTGTTATAGTGTTGCTTTGCTAGGTTTTAAGGCTAATTGTATGGAAAAATGCTACGTCCACAATATTTTTATAATATTTTTAAATAAAATAAATAAATTTTAAGTAGCAGGTTGTTACTAGTGGACAAAAAAGTTATTTTAGTGTCGTGTTCAAATTAGAACCAATAACAATTTATCACATGAAATTTGTTGTAAAAGTGTTATAGAAATGTCATAGCTTAGGAGGGTAGGACATAGAATTTGGAATCATAACAAGTAGATCAATTAAAATTGGAAGTGCCTATATCACCGGGTCAATTGTGAAAATGTCATTAAAAATATATATAATTGTTTTGGTAGCTCTATGGCATTGGTGAATTTATTTTTTTTTTTCCTTTTTTGAGAGAATGGTGACGTTAATTAAAGGAATGATGGGAGGTGTAAATTGTGGTAGTTAACTATCAAAATTGCATTGTTTGTGTCACTCAGGGCATTAGTATTGGTGGTGCTAAAAGAAAGGACAAAATATATCGCATTTTGTCTAAAAAAAAAGCCAAAATTTAGCTGCTTGAAATCTTATATAGAATTTCTTGAAGAAATCTATGAACACAATTTCTCCCATAATTCTAACGTGACAAACGGTAAGCAGTGAAAAAAAAAAATAGTGAATTCATATTAATATTATAAGTAATGATTCACAATTTGCCATATTAAATTGTGGCAAAAGTTGTAACACAAAAAATGTGGTATTATAAGAACTCTTCAAAATAGTGAAATACCAAAATATATGAGTTTAAACACTTGCCAGCTTTTTGGTATTTCAAATGCCAAAATGTCATGATTTTTTTTCACCAATTTCAGTATGCCATTTTCCATAATACTTCTCTATCTTCATTTTCTGGGAAAAATGAGTAAATACCCTTAATTTTAAAAATATATAGCAAAATATCCCTCTTTCAAAAGTATTTAGAAAAATGCTCATGTTTTGAAACTCAATTTTTGTGTAAAATTCGATATCCTCAAAATCAAATTTATGCATATTTTTAAATAGAACTCAATATTAGTAATGTTGAGTTCCACTTAATTTTTATTTTTTTTTTTAAAATGAAGTGGCAAAATATGCATAGAACTCGACATTGTTAATTTCGAGTTTCAACTGTAACTCAATTTTGTTAAAATCGAGTTCCAAAAACAAGGACATTTTGCTAAATACTTTAGAAAGATGAGGTATTTTGCTACATAGTTTTAAAATTAAGAGTATTTACCCATGTTGCCCTCCTTTACTTAATAAACTTTTATAGTGCCATAAAATAAAATAAAAAATTAAAATACTTCTTAAAAATATTCGGTCCAATGGCACTCTATCAAGTTGGTTTTGGACCTACAAAGAAATGAACATTTATCCCCTACTTTAAAGGTTAGGGTTCGTTTGGTTGGAGGGGTGGAAAAGTGAGAGGATGGAAAAAATTGTAATTTCTCTAATTTTTGTTTGGTTGGGAGTGGAAAAGTAGAAGGATGAAAAAAAAAAAAAAAAGTTTGTATAAATTTACTCATACACCCTTGTTAAAAAATGATGGCCAATTAAAACAAAAAAGTGACAAACAACCAAAAAAAAAAAAAAAAAAAAAAAAAAAAAAAAAAAGGAAGAGGCAACTGCCCACGAAAGCACAAAAAAAGAAAATAAGAAAATAAAAGAAAGGAATTGGACGAATTGCATATGAGCATTTTTGTCTATTAAGCAACTCTATTTTCTCCTTTTAGTTTTCTCTCCATTTTTGGGAGCAAACTTTTTGATGGGCTTAGGGAAAAAACACCCGAGCCCCACCATTTATTTTCTTCCTCTCCTTCCAACCAAATACACTTAAAAAAAAAAATTTCCTTCCCATTTTTTCTCCAAAGTTTTCCATCCACCCTTTTTCACCTCCAAACAAACACACCCTTAGAATTGCTCCGGTGGTCAAGCTAGTGAAGGTGATTTGAAGAGATCAAATGCAGAGTAATATTAGTAATTGGAGAAGGCATAGTTTTTGTGATGTTTAGAGTAGGGTGTTTATAGTATTCATTCATTGGAGGTTGGTGGGTGTTTCCTCTGTGCAATAAGGCAGAGAGCATATCGACATGTCGCCTATTGAGGTTGGCTAAGAATACTCAAATTAGTAAAATTTGCTTCCAAGTTCCAACTCCAAAACTTCTTCTAAAAGAAAAAACTCCAAAAATATCCAAGTCCATGTAAATTTGTATAAATTTAAATCATTTCTATAGTAGTCATGTAAATATACATGATTACTATTCACATGCAAGTCTATTTTTTAAATACTTCTTTATTCATAAAGAGAGAGAGAGAGAGAGAAAAAAAATTATATTGATAAATAAATAATATTTGAATGAAATATAGTGTAAAATAGATAATATGATGTGCGTATTTTTGAAAATCAGTTGTGAAAAATATAAAAAATAAGTTATTAATAAATATAAATTTTTGTATGAACTGATGTGAATACTCTAAGAAGATGGCCCTTGAGGTGTTCTTATCCACAAATGCAAAAGAATGACTTACATTAAATGCAAAAAGATTGTTGGTGGGAAGTATTAAATGCATATGCGATGGATGACGGTGCTCTATAAGCAATCCTTTTAGATAAAGTTAGTTGGCCCTTGAGGTGTTCTTCTCCACAAATGCAAAAGAATGACTTATGTTGTTGGTGGGAAGTATTGAATGCATATGCGATGGATGATGGTGTTCTATAAGCAATCCTTTTAGGTTAAGCTAGTTGGTTGCTAACCCTTAAGTTAACTTCTTCATAATCTAATATAATGTAAATTGTCGCAAGGGGCATTTGTTTCATAGTAATGTGCTCTTGATGTAATGCGCATTATGATAACGTGACATTAAAATTTGTGGTTTATTTATTTTTTTTCTAACATTACTGTACGGGGTAGGGCCCCAAGCCCATTGGGCCTTGGGCCTTGGCCTTGTGGTACAGTACATGACCCTGTTCCCATTGAACCTTTGGCCTTGATCCGGATGCACTATAAGGACCAATCTGAGCCCAAATACCATAATGAGTCCATCATGTCTTGAACATATCAAAAGCCATCCCCTGCCGATCAACTTTAGCTTGGTCGGGAGTGTGCTTGCTCGGGGAAACCCAAGTTCTCGGCAGCCCAGTATTGCCTTAGGGAATATCGTTGTCGAGTGGTCTTTTGGAGGCTGGAGTCAATTCCGATGCCATTACCACTGTTTCGATCATAGTGTATTTTCATCAGGAATAATTAGATTGGACCCCACCCACACAAGTGAGCTCAGGAAATAATCATAACGCCTCCACCCACTTGTAGCTATAAAGAGGAGAATAGAAGGAGAAGGTGGGGTTTGGCAACTCTGAAGAGGAAATAGAAAGAGAGAGAGTGAACTAGGGAGGGAGTGTTACTCAGGGAGGGAAAAGAGGGAATTCAAGGGGGATACGGGGTGTCGTTGGGTCACTCAACCAGGAACTACCCTTAGTAGGAAACACTAAACCCATCTGTATAAGTAAATTGTGAGCCCCATTCTAAGCCTGACCCATCAAGTGGAGTTTGGGGTACCCACAATTACCATAATTTAAAATTACAAAATATATCACATCATCTTAATCTTATAACTTTCCTAAATTATGTAATATTGTATTCTTGTATTGAGATGACATTAATGTAAGATTATAATAATGTAATATTACGGTGTAATGTAACATCATGATAAACCAAACACCCCTTAAATATATAGTTGAACCTCTTCAAGATGTTATGTGACCACGTTTGACTGTTTTACTTGACGAACCATATGCAGGGATGGAAACAGGGAATGTATAGGATATTTCCTATTCCTCGTTCCCGCCTTACTCTTGCTTCTAGACATTTTTTCCCCTACCCTATCCTTACGGGCACCTGCAAGGACCTACCATATTCAATTTTGATTATATACTTTATTAAAAGTTGGTTTAAAATATATATCATATATTAACTTAAAACTCATAAATAAATTAAAAAATAAGTTCTAAAATTACAAAAAAAATTTCAAAAGCATAACAATATAACAATTCAAGTATTAAAAAAATTATAAAAATTTAAATATTACAACACAACAATTGAAAAATATATACAATTTAAATCTTAAAACATGAAAATATAAAATCAATAATGCAACATAAAAAAATTATAAATTTAAAGATTGAAGGCTAAAGCATGCATATATACCTTATAAAAAACATATAAAATAATTTATATTTTTTAAATGTAAATGGGACGGTTACTGGAGAAAAAATTAAAATTAAAATTAACCTCTTTTCTCGCACCAATTGCATTTGTGGGACGGGAAAACCTGGCCCATTTTTAGTTGTCCTAGGTTTTCTTGGACCAAACTATTGGATATGCTTGTGGTACAATTTCAAATGTCATGCTTTTAAAATTATAAAAAAAAAAAAAAAAAAGAACTAATAATAATAAAAGACTTGTAGTGAGGAGCTATCTCTGGGACCTGGGCTGTAACCTGTACCTGAAAAACGTTTTCACAGTTTCACGCTGACCCAATTCCCTTTCATATGTTTGGTAGTCTCTAACTAAAAATGTAGTAAATTCGTTAAGACAGATTATAAACATGTTTGTTGCAATAAATAGTTTGAATTTTTAGAACTTTGTCCTGGAATCTCCCTGTTTTAGATTAAAATTTAAATATATTCTATGGTGAAAAAAAAAAAACCATTGAAATTTCCATTAGTATCTTTCCCTTTCATCCCAGTTCAACTAAACCAAACCGGTTTTAAAGTATGATACTCCGAGTTTGTATTACTTAAAACATTTTTTTGGGGCTCAAAAAGTATTACTTGACCAAGTAAAGGATAGGGAGATACTGGATAAGATTGTGGAAATTGAAGAATTAGCTTGTGTCCAACTTCCAAGTTCCAACTAATACTATGTTGTTCTTTTGTGAGGGTGGGTTTTCTGTGTTTCCCTTTGTTTTTATACTTTATCCCTCTATTTAAAAAGAATCCAACTTTTCTTCTTTTCTTTTTTTGCTGAATACAAGAATCCAACTTTTCAAAGCAATAAATTAAAACTCAAACATAAACCCAAATATATTATTCAATGAGATTCCTTTCAAATTCAAGAATGGCAGATCTTGTCGATCCAAACAAAAAAATGGCAGATCTTAGCTCACACATGAATATTAAACCTATATTAGTTCCTATGATTTTTAAAAATATATATAAATAAGATAGAGTTTAATTTATGATGTCCATTCCATAATGATTGCTCTTGTCATCATGATTAAGACGCCAATCAATTTTTTCTGCAAATAGAGTTCAAATTCTAGAATTTTTTATTTGAAAATGGTTAAACTAATTAAAACCCACAAATCTTATAAGTTTAGACTAACATAGTTAAATAAACCATCTTCTCAACAAAAAAAAAAGTTAAATAAACCATATTATAAGAAAACCTTGGATGGTCAACTTTATAGTTATTTTAAGTTTTCAACAAAATAAAACTCTTCAAATAACACCTATGAATGAATTAATAATTTTTTTTGCATAACAGGAACTTTATTAAATAAAACATAACAGAGAGTGCAGATGTTACAACACAAAACGACAGGACAAATATACAACAACACACACTGCCGTTTACCCAAAAAAACACCAACACACACTGCCCAAGACTGCAAAGGACACACCATAAATGAATTAATAATGCTCTGTAATTTGAGTTTGCGAGCTGTGGTATAAAATTGTGCGATTTATTTGATATAACTCTTATAATTTTCGTCAAAAATGCGGAGAAACAAGTAATACGCGGCTGCAGCGCAATGTATGCATCACTTGGGAACTAATGTACTATTGCCTCAAAGAAAAACAAAAAACACAGCCTGGCACTTGACCCAATTTTTTTTTTTTTTAAAAATTAAAAAAATAGAAAGGGTAAATTCACAAATATACCTGAGATTTGGGAAAATACCAATCAATGCAAGTCCATTACATTTGGTTGAGGGTATGAGTTCATTGGTTTAGAGAGGTTTAGAGCGTGTCTCGCAAGCAAAGAGAATAATAAATAATATGAGGATATCACTTTTTTTTATCTATAAATAAAAATAAGTTTTATTGAGGAGTGTTTTTAAGACTATTGGTAATAAATTATTTTAGAAAGTTTTTGAGTTTATTTTAATGGGAAATATAAAAGCATTCAAAACAATTTTTTTTTTTTTTTGTTTTTTCATATAAAGTTTTAAAAATAAGAAATGCCAACGAGTGCTTTTAGATTATTGGTTAATAATTATTGGTGACGCTAAGTGTTAATCAGGGTGGTCACAGGACCACCCTGATTTTTTTTTTTTTTATAACTTAAAGGATTTTGAGTTTTAAATTAAGATGGGTCTTTTGACTACTCTGTAAAAAAAAATTGACCACCCTAAAAAAAACACTTGAACACCCTTAGTAACAATTGAGCCCATTAAAAGTAAAATTCAATCTCTCTAGAAATTTTATTCGTTGTATGTTGAAAAAAAATTGTAAGAAATGTTATATTTACAATATTTTTTCCAATATTTGCACAACAAATCCTAAATAACATGTTGTTACTGATGAATATAAAATAATTTCAATGGTAAGTTCAAATTAGAACCATAAAAAACTTACAATCTAGGTTTTGTTGTGAAAGTATTGCAAATATGCTGTAGACATAACACTTCTCAAAAATTGCTTAAGCAAACATATTAGCCTAAAGTCTCAAATCAAACTTTTAATTGTGATTTTTTTAATTGTGTTTCAACTGGCATATTTTAAAATTGCTATTTTTTATATAAAAAAATGCACACTTTTCAAATAGCTAGTCTGTTAGTATTTGCTTTAATCTTCAGCCGAATTTGTTGGATTTATATGATATATATTTTAAAAAAGATAATGTATTTTGTTTATATTAGTACTTATTTAGGCAATATGTTAGTAATTGAATATGAGATGAATAGCTTAATAATTGTTTGGTAGTTAATAATAATAATAATTGTGGGGTCAGGAAATCGTACAGCCACGGCCCACTCCAAGCCAGGCCCAAATGGCCCAGTCCGAGGAGGGATGACCACCCAAGGCCAATTTGGGGAGCAAACCCTTCTTTGGATCCACGTCGAGGATCCCCTCATCCTCGGCATACTAAGGATAACTGCAGGGGAGGGGGGACAGACCCAGAGCCAGTTGTCACCTCAGCACTTAATACGTTCACCTAACCCTTCTGGCTGCATTAATGGGGATGCAACCCCCGGGCAGGGCTACATCGATCAGGGTGAACCACTTGAGCACGGATACGACCTCTGATGGGACAGGCGGCCAGAGGAGAGGCCAATGAACGATCAACAGGAGGAGGAAGGGAGTAATATATAAGAGAGACAAGCAAAATGTAAAGAGGGAGAGAAGGAGAGGGTCTTTTGAGTGAAGGGAGGAAAAAAGCCTCCTCGGCCATGGGCCGAGGAGCATCTCCTAGTTGTAAATTGTTCCAAGAGTTTCTTCAATAAAAGAAAAAGATGTTCAGGCTTCTAAGAGGCCAGTCGGCGCCTAAACCTTCAACCCACTCTCTACAAATTTATTGTTCTGGGTTCGTTGGGCCTATAACCAATCTCTTTTGGGCTTAGGCTACAATAAAACTGACCCTACAATAATAATAATAATAATATAATAATAATAATAATATAACGTCTTGTATGGTATTAAAGTAGTAAAGCATCCATTATTTTTTTCACCACTATCTCCTATTTTTTCATAGTTTCAAATTTTAAGTTTTTACAATAAATCTAAAATTTCAATAATTAGAAAAATAGAGAAAGAAATTTGGAAATTTAGGGCCTGTTTGGTTTTTTTTTTTTTTTTTTTTCATCACGCATCACTCTTACTCAATTTTCGTCACTCATCATTTAAAATACCCCAATTTTCCCAACCCCACTCTTTTGGACATTGCTTTCAGTTCACATCACTCAAATATTTCAACCTTTTTATGGGTCTCATACCTGAGCTAAGTGTCAAACCTTCTGTTATTTCAACAGAGTGCCTCTCCCCTTCACCCCTTCAACAGAGTGCCTCTCCTACCATTCTCTTCCTCTCTTGTTAGCTCCAAAAAATTCAAAGCTCAAAAAATTAAAGCAGAGAGCAAAGCACAGAAAGCAAGCTTCGGCGTCTGTCATGTGCAAGGCCAACGCGACGGCGCTCTACGTCACATGCGACTCCGATATCCACTCAGAGTCCAAACAACGCCAATCTCCACCCCTCTTCTCCGTCCCTTTCCTCTCTTTCATTGCTTACATCTGGGTTTTGTTTGTGTTTGGAGAATAAATTTTTAGATTTATTGTGTGGATGAACATGTTTGTGGGTTTGTGTTTGTTTGTTAGTGTGTATGATCGATATCATGTGTTTATGGGTTTAATTTTTTGGGCTTGAGAAATCAATACCAATGATCCTCTTCTTCTTCTTCTTCTCTTTTTTTTTTTTTTGGATAAAGTTACCCACGTGTTTTTGTGAAGAAGAAAAGAAAGAAAAAATAATGAAGGAGAAGAAAAAAAATGGTCGTTGGAGCAAGACTGTGAAGAAGAAAGAAGAAGAAAACATGAAATCCAAAAAAGCCGTTGAGTTGAGTGAGTCTATGAAGAAGAAATGAGAGAGAAAAAATAATAAAATAAAAGCAAGGACGTGACTTCTTTTACCGTGGGTCCCTCAGTGTGTGTTTAATTACAAAAATGCCATTGGAAACTGAGTTTTGGAAATTAAAAACACCTAAAATGTGTTTTCAGTTTTTATAACTCATCACTCAAAAATCAGAGAATTTAATAATGGAAACAAAAACTAGAAACAAATCCAAATAGTTTTTTTTTTTTTTTTTTGTGGGACCCACATATTTTGAGTTATGAGTGATGGAAACAGAGTTATGAGTTATGGAAACAGTAAATCCAAATAGCCCCTTATTTTCTCAAATTATTACATGGAATCAAATTAGATGTCTAAAATTTGTGTATATAGATTAATCTCTTACTTTAACTGTTAGTAACTATGAATTTGTTGTTTTACAATTGTTTATTTATTTTATGGTTGTTTAAATTTTAATATTTTTTTTTATAATAATTATATTTATAATTTTATTAGTAATATTGATTATTATCAT
This sequence comes from Quercus suber, assembly GCF_002906115.3. Lineage (NCBI taxonomy): Eukaryota > Viridiplantae > Streptophyta > Magnoliopsida > Fagales > Fagaceae > Quercus > Quercus suber. Next base: position 1,432,757 of record NW_027069517.1, read on the forward strand.
TATTATTATTTTCTTTTTATTTTACCGCCCTAAATTGAAATTCTGGCTTCGCCATTGCCCTGAGTTGTTTGGTGAAAGTGAAAATTTGGTGGGTTTGTTCATGTGCTCTAGAAAGAACTCGTTTTCAATCATGCTATGCATGCAAAACCTACCTTAGTGAATAGTGTGATTCACGAGTCTACCTTCCAATCTAAGTTTTTGGAATCCAATTGTATACCTTTTTGTTTTAACTCTGATCTCTGACTCTTGTCTCACTCTTCACCTCTATCTCTTATTTTTTCATAGATTCAAATTTTGAGTTTTTACAATAAATCTAAAATTTCAATAATTAGAAAAATATAGAAAGAAATTTGGAAATTTATTTTCTCAAATTATTACATGGAATCAAATTAGATGTCTAAAATTTGTGTATATAGATTAATCTCTTACTTTAATTGTTAGTAACTATGAATTTGTTGTTTTACAATTGTTTATTTATTTTACAGTTGTTTAAATTTTAATATATTTTTTTATAATAATAATAATTGTGGGGGGAAAAGCCCAAAGCTACTCAATGGGCCCGGAACCCACTGATTAAGGGCCATGGTGTCTCCGAGAATTAATAGATGGTTCGGACGGCTCACCTAAAGCAGGAAGCCCTGAAGCAGAGGGGGAGTGTCGTCCGAGGAGGCCACCATTTGTCCGAGGATGTCTTTCTCCTCGGCTATGATGAGCTTTGATCAAACGAATGTGTGAAAAGTCTGACTAACCTCCCCAACGATCCCAACGGTGATGATGGACTCTGGGTGGATCCGGAAATGATCAGAACTAGAAAATATCTGAAGGAAAGGCTAGTACCACCGCATTTAATACGCTGCAACAGCTTTTCTGGCCGCATTTATGTGGAGAAGACCCCTGAACAGTGCAACCTCAGCTACCGCCACTCACAAAGAATTAAAGTAGACACACGACATGACATGCACTCGAGTGGACGCGTGGATGAAGAACAAGTGGACGATGGAGATTATAGGAAGGGATGCTATATAAAGAAGAAGGGTCCCTGATAATAGGGGAGGAAAAAGAGAGAGAAAGAGAGAGAGAAAAAAACTTTACTGTAGCTCTGAGCGTTGTAATCGCTGTTTATTCAATAAAGCACCTCTTTGGACATTCATTCATGGAGTTATCCGATCTTTAGTTCACGTTATCATTGTTGCATGTGACCCAGCTGACTGTTCTGTGCTTCATAACCAGCTCAGCTCTTTCGCCCTCTCTCTACAAATTCATTGTTCTGGGTTCGTTGGGCCCGCAACTCATATTCTTTGGGCTTGAGTGGCAAAAACTGACCTTACAATAATAATAATAATTATTATTATTATCATTATCTTGCCCCTTAAACTGAAATTTTGACTTCATCACTATCCTGAGTTGTTTGGTGAAAGTGCAAATTTGCATGCAAAACCTACCCTAGTGAATAGTGTAATTCACGGGTCCACCTTCCCATCTAAGTTTTCGGAATCCAATTATATACCTTTTGTTTTAACTCTGATCTCTCACTCTTGACCCAATATCACTCCTATGCACGACAATTACTATTAATTAAGGACCCCTAACTAACAGTAGGGACACCTTTGTGTGACAATGGTTAAATAAGGGATCACCATTGGATTCAGATCAGCTTAGATCCACGTGTTTACCTTCTGACCTATAAAAAAAACAAAAAAAAATGTCCGCAGGCTTGGTAGTTATGTAATCACTAAAATGGTGTGCCCAGGACCAGGAGTGGAGGATCAACAAGACCTGCTATAGCCAACACTCAACGTCGTATGCATAAAGACCTTTTTGAATATGTACTATTTTAAGTTTTTATTTTATTTTATTTTTTATATATGTTAAAAATATTTAATATTTAAAAAAAAAATTATATGCATAGTATGGAAATTTAAAGCTACTATCTTTGCTTTTATCCCAATTTAAATGGATAATTAATGCATATGCAAAAGGTTTTGGCACAATTATTTTTATGTTAAAGTTAATGGATATTTTAGGGCATTGTAAAATATTTTTTAAAATTTTTATGAAAAAAGAAAAAATTAATTAAATTTTTAACTTTTTTTATATTTTTGTTATGAAAGTAGTATAAAAGCTTTTTTATAATAGTCCATTAACAAATACTTTGAGAGCATCTATTAATCGGACCTTTATTTTTATCCAATTTATTTCTCTCTCTCTCCTTTTTTTTTTTTTGGCAGTTCTCTTTCTCTCTCTCCTCATAAAAATTACGATAGGAATTGTAATATTTATTACTAGGAATAAAATGTTTTGTAATGTAATAACTAAACCTATTCATTAGTTTAGTTATGAGTTATAATATTAGAATGAAATTTAACATTTATTTTAGGAAATTTCTTACTCATACAATTATATTTCCTTAAAAAATTTTATTTTTAAATTTAAGAGAGATACGTGTTATTTTTTATGATTTTTTATTTTTATAATTGTTAAATGTATATGGAAAATTTGTTTACTTGGAAATATATTAAATTTTGAAATTATTGCACCTATTAAGGAATAACTAATACAACATTTTAAAGATGAATAGTTATTCCTCATTTTGAAGAATAACTATTCATAAGGAATGATTATACATTGTAATAAAAACATAACCAAACTAAATAATAGCTAAACCATAGGAATAACTATTACATTACAGTGCCTATTACAGTCTACTAAACATGCCCCTAAAGACAATCTTTTTGAGAAAGAACCTAAAGACAATCTAATTCTCAATCTTTCTCTCTTTTAAATTCTATCTCCTGATTTTGTCTTTCTAAACTAGAACAAATACTCAAGCTATTTGAAAAACCTTTACAAAGGAGTCTCACATAAAACATCCTTATCCGGTCTGTTATAAGTTCTGTAAATAATGTAGTTGTTCTTCTAAATGTATTGTCCTCATTTGGCGTGGATAAAAATAATAGCATAGGCTTATATTTTCTTTTTATAATAATGCAAAAAAGAAAAGAAAAGTGGAGGATAAATTATTGTAATAATAAAATATACCTACTAAATATTTAATACCAATACCAATAATAATAACAAATTCTGATAATAAAATAATAATAAGATTATAAGAGTGATGCTAGGAAATTGGAATACATTTTACTACATAAGTTTTTTTTTTTAATAGGAATTTCACTACATAAGTTATACAAACAAATGTGTCACAGATTACAAAAGAGTAATTCAATATTTATTTATTAGACTGTGAAAGTGATATCAATCACATTTATTATTGGGCCGATTTATAAGCTTTTTTTAAATGAAATTTGTAATGATTTTAGGATTCCCTAAATAATAAAATATCAACAATATATTCATAAATACTTAATGATTATTATCATACAATTAATCAAGCAAATCTTGTTTGGTGGATTAAGATTAGGTGCAATACTATTGAGTGCAATTTACCCTACAATTTCTCATCAAAAAAATTTACTTTTTACTTTTTTAACTTTTACTTTTTATTCCTTTTCACTTTTTTTTTTTCTTAACTTGTTTTAATCAATTATTAAAATTAAAAGTTACTTTTTACAACAATTAATCTCAGCCCTGGAATTGCATCAGGTGCAATTCCCTATCAATTTGTAATTTTGTCGTTAGGTATCTCTCACATTAGATGTATAGGAGGCCACCTTTATTTTGCTAACCTTTTTTAGCTAATGATGGCTAGGGGAGTGGATTCAACTATTCTTATGACAATTGTCGGGATACATAGGCTAGGTATAGGTATATATTCAATTTGACAGTCAAAAACATGCCATTCATGTAACGATCTATATGATTTTTTTTTTTTTTTGTTGATTAGTCATATCATAGATTACGATAGATAATATAAGCTATGTTGTCACTTGTCACCAATTCTTTTTTTTTTTTTTTTTTGGGTGAAAGGACTTGTCACCAACTCTTATCCTTAGGGCTGGACCCAAGCAAATTATTATATAGGGATTTAAAAGTTGCACCTGCAAAAGGAGTTTAGTGCAATCGCAATCATATCGTATGCAAAATAGGGATTTTGACTACGAGAAAACTCTTTAACATAGGAGTTGGGAGTGTCCATGAAGTTTTGATCCTCCTTTTTTTTTGTCAGTTGTATAGTTGTATTCCCGGCGGTGCATGAGTGCTCCAATGCGGTGATGTTTCCAAGCTTCTTTCAGGCTTCACCTTTCACTGCTTTATTGGCCAGCTTGGGAGGGGTAATAGGAGAAATTATTAGGTCTATCACAAGCTATTGAATTAGTCATTTCAATCAATAAAATAATATTATTTATGTAAATGTGTGGGACAAATTCTTAATCAGTATAAGAATTAAAAATAAAAAACTACTAGATGACCATTTCAACAATCCTCCTAATGAACCTAATAATTCATCGAAAAGTAAAGTTACTGGAGTAGAGTAGACCGAAAATTAGGCTAATTTTCAATCAACTCTACTCTATACCCTAATGTTGGACAAACTCTACCTTACTCCTCTTCCCCATTTCCATCCAACTTATTGCTACTAGTCTGCTACCATGTTTAGAGTTTTTGTATGCTTAACTAAGGTTGCAAATACTGTTATAGTGTTGCTTTGCTAGGTTTTAAGGCTAATTGTATGGAAAAATGCTACGTTCACAATATTTTTATAATATTAAAAAAAAAACACATTTTAAGTAGCAAGTTGTTACTAGTGGATAAAAAAGTTATTTTAGTGTTAGATTCAAATTAGAACCAATAACAATTTATCACATGAAATTTGTTGTAAAGTGTTATGGAAATGTCATAGCTTAGGAGGGTAGGACATAGAATTTGGAATCATAACAAGAAGATCAATTAAAATTGCAAGTGCATTTATCACCGGGTCAATTGTGAAAATATCGTTAAAAATATATATAATTGTTTTGGTAGTTCTATGGCATTGGTGAAGTTAATTTTTTTTTTCTTTTTTGAGAGAATGGTGACGTTAATTAAAGGAATGATGGGAGGTGTAAATTGTGGTAGTTAACTATCAAAATCGCATTGTTTGTGTCACTCAGAGCATTAGTATTGGTGGTGCTAAAAGAAATGACAAAATACATCGCATTTTGTCTAAAAAAAAGCCAAAATTTAGCTGCTTGAAATCTTATATAGAATTTCTTGAAGAAATCTATGGACACAATTTCTCCCATAATTCTAACATGACAAACGGTAAGCAGTGAAAAAAAAAATAGTGAATTCATATTAATATTATAAGTAATGATTCACAATTTGCCATATTAAATTGTGGCAAAAGTTGTGACACAAAAAATGTGGTATTATAAGAACTCTTCAAAATAGTGAAATACCAAAATATATGAGTTTAAACACTAGCCAGATTTTTTGTATTTCAAATGCCAAACTGTCATGATTTTTTTTCACCAATTTCAGTTTGCCATTTTCCATAATACTTCTCTATCTTCATTTTCCGGGAAAAATGAGTAAATACCCTTAATTTTAAAAATATATAGCAAAATATCCCTCTTTTAAAAGTATGTAGAAAAATGCTCATGTTTTGAAACTCAATTTTTTGTGTAAAATTCGATATTCTCAAAATCAGATTTATGCATATTTTTAAATAGAACTCAATATTAGTAATGTCGAGTTCCACTTAATTTTTTTTTTCTAAATGAAGTGGCAAAATATGCATAGAACTGGACATTGCTAATTTCGAGTTTCAACTGTAACTCAATTTTGTTAAAATCGAGTTCAAAAATCAAGGACATTTTGCTAAATACTTTAGAAAGATGAGGTATTTTGCTACATAGTTTTAAAATTAAGAATATTTACCCATTTTGCCCTCCTTTACTTAATAAACTTTTATAGTGCCATAAAATAAAATAAAATTTTAAAATACTTCTTAAAAATATTCGGTCCAATGGCACTCTATCAAGTTGGTTTTGGACCTACAAAGAAATGAACATTTATCCCCTACTTTAAAGGTTAGGGTTCGTTTGGTTGGAGGGATGGAAAAGTAAGAGGATAGAAAAAATTGTAATTTCTCTCATTGTTGTTTGGTTAGGAGTGGAAAAGTAGAAGGATGAAAAAAAAAAAAGTTTGTATAAATTTACTCATACACCCTTGTTAAAAAATGATGGTCAATTAAAACAAAAAAGTGACAAACAACAACAAAAAAAAAAAAGCAATCACCCAATTTATTAAAAAATAAAAATCATGTCCAAAAAAAAAAAAAAAGAAAGGAAGAGGCAACTGCCCACAAAAGCACAAAAAAAGAAAAAAAGAAAATAAAAGAAAGGAATTGGATGAATTGCACATGGGTATTTTTGTCATTACGCAACTCTATTTTCTCCTTTTAGTTTTCTCTCCATTTTTGGGAGCAAACTTTTTGGTGGGCTCAGGGAAAAAACACCCGAGCCCCACCATTTATTTTTCTTTCTCTCCTTCCAACCAAATACGCTCAAAAAAAAAATTTTCCTTCCCATTTTTTCTCCAAAGTTTTCCATCCACCCCTTTTTCACCTCCAAACAAACACACCCTTAAAATTGCTACGATGGTCAAGCTAGTGAAGGTGATTTGAAGAGATCAAATGCAGAGTAATATTAGTAATTGGAGAAGGCATAGTTTTTGTGATGTTTAGAGTAGGGTGTTTATAGTATTCATTCATTGGAGGTTGGGGGGTGTTTCCTCTGTGCAATAGGGCAGAGAGCATACCGACATGTCGCCTATTGAGGTTGGCTAAGAATACTCAAATTAGTAAAATTTGCTTCCAAATTCCAACTCCAAAACTTCTTCTAAAAAAAAAAAAAAAACTCTAAAAATTATCCAAGTCCATGTAAATTTGTATAAATTTAAATCATTTCTATAGTAATCATGTAAATATACATGATTACTATTCACATGCAAGTCTATTTTTTAAATACTTCTTTACTCATAGAGAGAGAAAAAAAATTATATTGATAAATAAATAATATTTGAATGAAATATAGTGTAAAATAGATAATATGATGTGCGTATTTTTGAAAATCAGTTGTGAAAAATATAAAAAATAAGTTATTATACTAAAATAAATATAAATTTTTGTATGAACCGATGCGAATCTTGTAAGAAGATGGCCCTTGAGGTGTTCTTCTCCACAAATGCAAAAGAATGACTTACATTAAATGCAAAAAGATTGTTGGTGGGAAGTATTAAATGCATATGCGATGGATGACGGTGCTCCATAAGCAATCCCTCTAGATAAAGTTAGTTGGCCCTTGAGGTGTTCTTCTCCACAAATGCAAAAGAATGACTTATGTTGTTGGTGGGAAGTATTAAATGCACATGCGATGGATGATGGTGTTCTATAAGCAATCCTTTTAGGTAAAGCTAGTTGGCTGCTAACCATTAAGTTAACTTCTTCATAATTTAATATGATGTAAATTGTCGCGAGGGACATTTGGTTCACAATAATGTGCTCTTGATGTAATGCGCATTATGATAACATGACATTAAATTTTTTGGTTTATTTTATTTTTTCTAACATTACTGTACCGGGTAGGGCCCCAATCCCATTGGGCCTTGGGCCCTGGCCTTGTGGTACAGTACATGACCCTGTTCCCATTGAACCTTTGGCCTTGATCCGGATGCACTTTAAGGACCAATCTGAGCCCAAATACCATAATGAGTCCATCATGTCTTGAACATATCAAAAGCCATCCCCTGCCGATCAACTTTAGCTTGGTCGGGAGTGTGCTTGCTCGGGGAAACCCAAGTTCTCGGCAGCCCGATATTGCCTTAGGGAATATTGCTGTCGAGTGGTCTTTTGGAGGCTGGAGTCAGTTCCGATGCCATTACCACCGTTTCGATCATAGCGTATTTTCATCAAGAATAATTAGATTGGACCCCACCCATACAAGTGAGCTTAGGGAATTATCATAACGCCTCCACTCACTTGTAGCTATAAAGAGGAGAATAGAAGGAGAAGGTGGGGGTTGGCAACTCTGAAGAGGAAATATAAAGAGAGAGAGTGAACTAGGGAGGGAGTGTTGCTCAGGGAGGGAAAAGAGGGAATTCAAGGGGGATAGGGGGTGCCGTTGGGTCACTCAGCCAGAAACTACCGTTAGTAGGAAACACTAAACCCATCTATATAAGTAAATTGTGAGTCTCATTCTAAGTCTAACCCATCAAGTGGAGTTTGGGGTACCCACAATTACCATAATTTAAAATTACAAAATATATCACATCATCTTAATCTTATAACTTTCCTAAATTATGTAATATTGTATTCTTGTATTGAGATGACATTAATGTAAGATTATAAGATTATAATAATATAATATTACGATATAATGTAACATCACGATAAACCAAACGCCCCTTAAATATATAGTTGAACCTCTTCAAGGTGTTATGTGACCACGTTTGATTGTTTTACTTGACGAACCATATGCAGGGATGGAAACAGGGAATGTATAGGATATTTCCTATTCCTCGTTCCCGCCTTACTCTTGCTTCTAGACCTTTTTTTCCCTACCCTATCCTAACGGGCACCTGCAAGGACCTGCCATATTCAATTTTGATTATATACTTTATTAAAATTTGGTTTAAAATATATATCATATATTAACTTAAAACTCATAAATAAATTAAAAAATAAGTTCTAAAATTACAAAGAAATTACAAAGAAATTTCAAAAGCATAACAATATGACAATTCAAGTATTAAAAAAAATTATAAAAATTTAAATATTACAACACAACAATTGAAAAATATATACAATTTAAATCTTAAAACATGAAAATATAAAATCAATAATGCAACATAAAAAAATTATAAATTTAAAGATCGAAGGCTAAAGCATGCACATATACCTTATAAAAAAAATATAAAATAATTTTAATTTTTTAAATGTAAATGGGACGGTTAAAGGAGAAAAAATTAAAATTAAAATTAACCTCTTTTCTCGCACCAATTGCATTTGTGGGACGGGAAAACCTGACCCATTTTTAGTTGTCATAGGTTTTCTTGGGCCAAACCATTGGATATGCCTGTGGTACAATTTCAAATGTCATGCTTTTAAAATTTAAAAAAAAAAAAAAAACTAATAATAATAAAAGACTTGTAGTGAGGAGCTGTCTCTGGGACCTGGGCTGTAACCTGTACCTGAAAAACGTTTTCACAGTTTCACACTGACCCAGTTCCCTTTCATATGTTTGGAAGTCTCTAACTAAAAATGTAGTAAAGTCGTTAAGACAGATTATAAACATGTTTGTTGCAATAAATAGTTTGAATTTTTAGAACTTTGTCCTGGAATCTCCCTGTTTTAGATTAAAATTTAAATATATTCTATGGTGAAAAAAAAAAAAAAAAAACCATTGAAATTTCCATTAGTATCTTTCCCTTTCATCCCAGTTCAACTAAACCAAACCGGTTTTTAAGTATGATACTCCGAGTTTGTATTACTGAAAACATTTTTTTGGGACTCAAAAAGTATTACTTGACCAAGTAAGGATAGGGAGATACTGGATAAGATTGTGGAAATTGAAGAATTAGCTTGTGTCCAACTTCCAAGTTCCAGCTACTACTATGTTGTTGTTTTGTGGGGGTGGGTTTTCTGTGTTTCCCTTTGTTTTTATACTTTATCCCTCTATTTAACAAGAATCCAACTTTTCTTCTTTTCTGTTTTTGCTGAATACAAGAATCCAACTTTTCAAAACAATAAATTAAAACTTAAACATAAACCCAAATATATTATTCAATGAGATTCCTTTCAAATTCAAGAATGGCAGATCTTGTCGATCTAAACAAAAAAATGGCAGATCTTAGCTCACACATGAATATTAAACCTATATTAGTTCCTATGATTTTTAAAAATATATATAAATAAGATAGAATTTAATTTATGGTGTCCATTCCATAATGATTGCTCTTATCATCATGATTAAGACGCCAATCAATTTTTTCTGCAAATAGAGTTCAAATTCTAGAATTTTTTATTTGAAAATGGTTAAACTAATTAAAACCCACAAATCTTATAAGTTTAGACTAACATAGTTAAATAAACCATCTTCTCAACAAAAAAAAAAGTTAAATAAACCATATTATAAGAAAACCTTGGATGGTCAACTTTATAGTTATTTTAAGTTTTCAACAAAATAAAACTCTTCAAATAACACCTATGAATGAATTAATAATTTTTTTTTGCATAACAGGAACTTTATTAAATAAAACATAACAGAGAGTACAGATGTTACAACACAAAACGACAGGACAAATATACAACAACACATACTGCCGTTTACCCCAAAAAAAACCAACACACACTGCCCAAGACTGCAAAGGACACACCATGAATGAATTAATAATGCTCTGTAATTTGAGTTGGCGAGTTGTGGTACAAAATTGTGCGAATTATTTGATAACAATATAACTCTTATAATTTTCGTCAAAAATGCGGAGAAACAAGTAATACGCGGCTGCAGCGCAATGTATGCATCACTTGGGTACTAATGTACTATTGCCTCAAAGAAAAACAAAAAACACAGCCTGGCACTTGACCCGATTTTTTTTTTCAAAAAAAAAAAAAAAATAGAAAGGGTAAATATCACAAATATACCTGAGATTTGGGAAAATACCAATCAATGCAAGTCCATTACATTTGGTTGAGGGTACTCAATGAGTTCATTGGTTTAGAGACAGGTTTAGAGCGTGTCTCGCAAGCAAAGAGAATAAAATAATATAAGGATGTCACTTTTTTATCTATAAATAAAAATAAGTTTTATTGAGGAGTGTTTTTAGGACTATTGTTAATAAATTATTTTAAATTTTTTTTGAGTTTATTTTAATAGGAAATATAAAAGCATTCAAAACAATTAATTTTTCTTTTTGTTTTTTTATATAAAGTTTTTAAAATAAGAAATGCTAACGAGTACTTTTAGAGCATTGGTTAACAATTACTGGAGTCGTCAAGTGTTAACCAGGTTGGTCACAAGACCACCTTAATTTTTTTTATTTATATAACTTAAAAGATTTTGAGTTTTGTGACCACCCTGAATTTTTTTTATTTATATAACTTAAAAGATTTTGAGTTTTAAATTAATATGGGTCTTTTGACCACTCTATAAAAAAAAAATTTGACCACCCTAAAAAAAACACTTGAACACCCTTAACAACAATTGAGCCCATTAAAAATAAAATTCAATCTCTCCAAAAAATTTTGTTCGTTGAATGTTGAAAAAAAAATTGTAAGAAATGCTATGTTTGCAATATTTTCGCAATATTTTCGTAACAAATCCTAAATAGCAGGTTGTTATTGGTGAATAGAAAATAATTTCAATGATAAGGTTTAATTAGAACTTGTAAAAACTTACAACCTAGGTTTTGTTGTGAAATGTTGTAAAAATGTTGTAGACATAACACTTCTCAAAAATTGCTTAAGCCAACATATTAGCCTAAAATCTCAAATCAAACTTTTAATTGTGATTTTTTTTAATTGTGTTTTAACTGGCATATTTTAAAATTTTTATTTTCTTATATAGAAAAATGCACACTTTTCAAATAGCTAGTCCGTTAGTATTTGCTTTAATCTTTAACCGAATTTGTTGGATTTATGTGATATATATTTTCAAAAAGATAATGTATTTTGTTTATGTAGGGTTCAAATTCTTTACGTAAACCCAAAGACAATTAATTTGTAGAGTATGGGTCAAAGAACTAGAATTAGTAAGGGATTAATAACAATGGATCATAACCATTTCAACAGTGCATTCATCAGTTTGTATACATTGATAGTTTTAATCACTCTCTTGTTTCCCTTCTCTCTCTTTTCTCCCCCCTTCTTCCCAGGTCCAATTGACAGGTGCTCCCCTCTATTATATAGTCACTCCTACCCTCATCTCCATCGTCCACGTGCTCCCCATCCATGAACTTGCTCAAGTACCTGTCACGTCAGGCAGCTTCTTTTCATTATCATGGAAATCCAATAATCAAAATCCTTTAGCAGAATGACCCATCCACATAGTCTGTAGCTTTTGTATAAACTCTTTGATCAAAGATCATATACGGTAGTCACAAATGCCTACAAGATATTTAAAAAATCCATTTCACTATATTCCAATGCTTTTTTCCCCTAGATCTATCTTATGCTTACTGTTCACACTGACATGCATGAAAAATATCATGAATGGTGCATACCTTTGAGTATACATATGAGACACCCAATTAAGTTAGCATATATCACTTTAGACATATACTCTGATTCTTCAATTCAGGCATAATTGTGAGGACAATATAAAGTAGACAACAAGTGTGTACCGACAAGTCTTGCATCGATCAGCCAAGCTATTCCAACACCTTAAGATAACCATAATTTACCAGCCCATCTAGCACAATGAACTTCTATCCAAGGATCTTCTTGACAACTTCAAAATCATGTGTGTCAAATTCACTAATTAAGAAAGAGTTCAACTTAATAATATCTGGCTTACTACTCTTTCCAATGATAAACATATATAGCAAGAAGACAAGAATGATATAAGAACCATCAGCAAGTACTTTATATTGAACGCGTATTCATACTCATAGTGTTGTACTCATGTGTCACCGTGAAAGAATCAAACCATTTGTACCATTACTTGGAAGACTACTTAGAGAAGTGTAACGAGTTCTTAAAAAGACAAACTTTTTTTTCCTTTCTGGTTCCTTGAAATTCTGGGTTATTGGATATAAATTTGCTTATCCAATTCTCCATGGAGGAATGTTATCTTCATATAAAGTTGCTATAATTCTATGTCATGCATTGTCATGTGGATAAGTTCACAATGTCTTCGCCTTCCCAGGTGACATATAACATTTTACAAACTTGTAGCTGGGTTAGCTTTCAACTTTCTAACTTTTTAGGGTAGGGGAGAAAGAAAAGTAAAACAATTTTCCTTATAAGGAAAAGTAAACAAATTAACGTAAACTTGAGAAAGGAACCTATAATAAACTTAATGCTAGACAAAGTCTTAATTTCAAATATACAAATGTGATTGTTTTGATTTGACGAATAGAAGTAGATTAAAACTTTATGCATGTGTACACGATTGTTGATGCTATCATTTCTTCAATTCACAATTACACTAAATTTATTTATCATTGAAAATGATAATACTATTTGTGTGTTAACGATTGATGCAGCTAAGAATTTAAATTTAAATGAAAGAATATAATAGATTGCACTTAATATAATACTATACCTAAGTTTATCCTAAAAAAATAACTGCATGCATGGTAAAAAAATTGGGGATGGCAAAAATGCTCTACCCCACCCCGCTATTTCCCCCACAGATTTTCCCCGCCTTGAACAGGTGCAGGTTTTGTTTGCTCCTCATCTTTTCTTACCTGTTTTTTTAGAAATAATCTTGACTTAGCTTGAATGCATATATGAATGTTTTATTTGGTGTATATTTAATTTTTATATATACATATCCTAGTTATAGTTTATATTTTTGCATACATATTCAATTACATTTGTATCCAAAACACTCGTCTCCCTTCTCTCTTGGTATTCTCAAGATATTTCCTTTTATGTTTCAATTACCATCGCCAAAATACTTACTCAATGCAAATTTTCCTCATCTCAAAGAGAAGACGAGACATCCATGATCCAATTCTGCTCTGTCCCTTTGTTATCCCTAAAATTAGAACCACTTCTTAAATTATCTCATAAATGGTCTTTGCCAAAAAAAAAAAAAAGTTAATACAAAAAATTAAATTAAAATCAATAATGATATTAATCACATAAGTGGTAAGGCTCATTAATTTGAACCGTACAAATTATCAAACGAGGGGGAAAAGGAAGAGCCTACTTCAACTGTTCTTAAGATGGGCCAAACTATGCCCCAGCCTGGTGGAAATCAATTAAAGCATATGGGCCATGCTAGACCAGGCCTGTTGACCCTAATTCATTTGATTCATAATAATCGAGACATGGCCCAAACCCCAGGTTCTTCTTTTCTTCTCTCTCTCTCTCTCTCTCTCTCTCTCTCTCTCTCTCTCTCTCTCATGAAAATAAAGCCCTTAATCAATAGCATTTACTCGAACCAAAAAATAAAATGTTAATTATCTAGTTGTGACTTATTGCAGCTATGATCAACAAGTGTAAGTAATCAATAGCGTTGTTCTTTGTAATAGAGAGAATAAGAACAAATTATATAACAGATTGAAGATCAACTGGAAACATTCATGGAATAGACCTGATTATAATTAGGTAGATCTATGAATTTCTTTAAATAAACTTAATTAATCACTGCCATTGTTTGACATCATGAACTATAGATGCATATTTGTGATTATTCTTTATAGTTGTATTAACTTGTCTTTTGTGGATTTCATTTTTTTACTTAATTGAAATTTCTATCTTGTTATTTATAGAGTCTTTGCCATATGAGTATATTTAACACGAATACTTGTGAATAAGATTTATTGATCTAAATACACCATTAAGTTCTAAGAGACCGATTGAGGAATCAAGCAAGACGCTTAACGTTCTTCAATTTCATCTTAGTTTCATAACTTAGTTCATGGTGTCACTATAAATTGGTGTACAATTTAAAATGAAAATCCTTTTTTTTTGTGCTAGATAAATTTTTAATTGCATTAGAAGCAATTAAATTTAGGCTTGGTGATAGATCTTTATTTGAATAAAGTACTAGTAGATTAGTATTGTTATTTGCTTGTATTTAAATTGATCCCTATGTTTTAGGATAGGATTAGTTTCTATGTTTTAGGATTTGTTGATGAGATTATCTCATCCTTGGCTATATATGTGCTTTGAATGCATTAATGAGAATAAAGCAAAAAATTAGCCAAAAATGTCTATTCTCTCTCTCAAGTTCAAGGGGTTAGTCATCTTGAATTGACTAATCTATATTCAATTATCTTGGTTCACAACATTTGGTATCAAAGCATTTCAATCCACATCTCCATCAAACCAACATTTTTTCCAACCTGATCCCAAAATGCCACCTAGCCCACTTGCCTCCCAAAAAAAAAAAAAACCACACCAATCCCCACAACAGTTCCAAAGAAAAAAAAAACTTCTGTAAGCATCAATTTTTGCATCAAGCTCAAAGTTCATCATGTCAAGCACATCAAAGTTTCGATCTTGAGGAACAGCAAACAATTTTAGAGCATGTCAATGGAATGTTAGAGATTCTCAAGGACATGTCCAAAAGCATAGCAAAAATGGAAGCAAGGATACAAGATTCATGAGATCACAAGATAGAGGTCTTAGATAAACAATCCAATGTAATTTTGGAAATCAAAGAACAATCAAAAGTTCAAGGATCCTATGAAATTTTGAATAATCAAAAGAGTAATATGTTGGAGGATGCATCTGCCATATGAATTGCATTTGAAGATCAAAATATTAATGAAGTGGAAAAGATAGATCAAAGGGATCTTCTCGTGATTTCGAATCAGCCTAGGCTAATTTCACAAAGTAAATTTGTCATTCCTGGTGAGTTCAAGGATGTGAAAATCAAGGCTTTTTTGTTCACAAAAATGCTTAAAGAATTGGTGCAAATATCTATGGTCCGAATTCTTATCCTTCAACTATTTAAAGTTTGAGGTCAAGTATTCTCTAATCAATATGAGCAAGCATCAATTTTTATATGTCGGAATCTTGAGGGCAAGATTCATTTGAAGGGGAAGGGAATGTTATGACCCGAGATAATGTGCTAGATAAATTTTTAATGCATCAGAAGTATTTAAATTTAGGCATGGTGATAGACCTTTATTTGAATAAGTAGTAGTAGATTTAGTAGATTTAGTTTGTTATTGCTTGTATTTAATTAAGGGAAATTATTGTGTAGTCCTAACCAATAAATACATGACACCGCACAAAAAAAAATACTTACATAGAATTTCATGCCACATCAACTCAATAACCCCTACCCATCTTAACATTTGTTAACTCCGTTTGAGTTATCAACTCAATAACCCCTACCCATCTTAAACATGTTGAACTCCGTTTGAACTCAAACGGAGTTAACAAATGTTAAGATGGGTAGGGGTTATTGAGTTGATGTGGCATGAAAGTCCATGTAAGCTTTTTTTTTGGTGAGGTGTCATGTATTTATTGGCTGGAATTAAAAAGTCAGCAAGCTGATCTTGTAGTCCCGGACTACACAATAATTTCCTTAAATTAGTTCATATGTTTTAGGATTTGTTGATGAGATTATCTCATACTTGGCTATTTATATACGCTGAATTCATTAATGAGAATAAAAGCAGAAAATTAGTCAAAAATGTCTATTCTTCCTCTCAAGTTCAAAATGCTAGTTATCTCGAATTGACTAATCTATCTTTCAATTATCTTAGTTCACAACAAATTTAAGATGAAACCACCTTAAAATTTAAATTATAAAGATCTAAATATAAATATATATATATATATATATATTTTTTTTGTGCTTAAAAATTACTCATCAATTTGTAAAATTTACTAACATCATTCTTTTTTTTTTATCAATGGAGTTAGTTTATTATATTTTTATTTTGTTGTACTTTTACCATATTCCTTGACATTTTTCTAGCAAGTTATTCTAGGGACACACACTCTTGCACATATTTAACACAATTTGCACATTTTTTTAATGTGTGATTTGATTAGACCACTTACACATAAGAGTTACCACAAGTATTTCTGAAAATTAATTCAATTATTACTTGACATTTGTACTAGTTATAGTAAAATGTGTGCAAAAATATATCTCAAGAATTTTTATTTTGGGTTAAATTTGTTGCGTACAAATTATTTTACACACCTTAAAAAAATAACAGAAATTTTAATCCGGGGATGCATGTGTAATAAACACTGATATTTTGTTTTCTAGCTTCCATTTTCAACTTCAGGCTAGACATCTTACCAGAAGGACTGTCCAGCGTTCCAAATACCTATCATGTTGGCGAACCAAGCTGTCTTAGAACTATTAATCTCAATCAATCTAGTCAATTACCAACTGCATGCATTTTGGTCTCAAAAGTTGTCAAAAACCTACATTGTCAGTGAATACAGCAAAATTTTTTGAAACTACATCAAGTCAAAACATATTGGTTAAAAAAAAAAAAAAAGAAGCCAACCTTTTCTTTTCCTTCTAATGAAAGTTATAATTATTTATTTGATTAAAACTAGCCACTGATCATGACTTCTTTGAAATCCTTTCAAAAGAACATTACTTTTGTCTATTTGTAACAAGCTAATATTCTCAGCACGAATTCCTAGTTATTGATAGGCCTGACTGGGAATCAAAACTCAAAAGAGAATAAGTTCTAAGTAAGAGACGTGCTACTTCACAACTTGAAGAAAATGAGTATAAATGGTAAGTTTAAAGGTGGCCCAATTTCATGCTAAGAAATTGGGGAGAATTGAATAATGCCATCGACAAGGTTCTTGGCTTTTTTTTATGCTCACATTTATTTGATTATATGCCAATCTTTATAATTCCACACCCCCCCCCCCCCCCACCCTCCCCACAAAAAAAAAAAAAAGCGCCAATCATTATTATATATATATATATATCTGTCATCTTTACCTCAAAAAAAAATACTATATATTGCCAGTGGTTACCTTATTGTAATACTTAGCAAATTAAACCATATTTAAGCACCCAATTTTATTTATATTTTTTCACTCAATTTTTTAGAGAGTTTCAACATATAACGTCCGTTTCTAATGATAGTACTTTATCACTAGACCAAAATACTAATCAATTTTTTGTATTGATGAAATTTGAATCTCAAATCTCTTATTTTATTACCCAATTGATATGCGATGTTGGTTATGACGTGGAGTCACACGGACATATGATTTAGACATTGGTAAACTGATTTGAATTCAAATGTAATAGACTCACAAATAAATAAATTATATATCAAATAAATTTATTGCCTGAAAATCATACGAGAAAATTGAACGTAAGGAAAAAAAATTATTATAGTGGCTTTAATATAACTTATAATTTTTCATGTCAATAATATACCCCAAATATTTTGATTTGAATTTTTCAATCTTGTTGCGCAATAACACTCCCAAATATTAAATAACAATATAGAGAAAATAAATTAACAAGCATGCACACACAAAATGAAAATAAGAATTTACGTTGTTCAAAAAGATGTCTACATATCGATGAATAAAGATTGGGAGAACGTTTGATTATAATTATAAAAATAGGCTTATTATGGTGGCATAAACACTCTCACAGTATCACAAGATAAGAAAAATCTTGACTGCAACGTGATTTGAAACCATTAAAAGAGTACTTGCATCAACTTGTGTAATAAAAAAAAATGAAAAGATATTATTTAAATAAAATAGAATGTAAAATAGATAATCTGATGTGAATATTTTAGAAAATAGAATACGTAAATTAGAAAAAAAGTGGGTTATTATAGTAAAGTAGACAAAAAGTTATAGAAAAATTGATGTAAATGTTTACACCCAAAGGTTTATGAGGAGATGGATAATAATAAGTGCCTCTATAATTTGTTTTTAGTCCTAAAACATGGAACCAAGGAAAGGGGGAACTCTCAAGTCATGAACTTGATTCAATAACCATATTCATTATTCTTATAACTTGGAGTAAGCAATTATGTATTCTTATTTGTGTAGATCTTTGAAATAAATATATCCCCCAAGTAAATTCACTCTAATTTTGTCATTCTGCACATCAATATACTTTTTCTTACGCGGGATTCTTCACCAACAAAATTGTACTCTAACTTTGTAGTACAACACTATCTTGTTTAAAACCAAACTCAAAACTAGTCTTCAAAGCCAAACTACTTTTGATACCTCGATTAGTGCCATGTAATTTTCCATGTGGTAGAATTCTTATACTTCCAGCATATTGGGCCACCAGCAAACACAAACACCTAGCCTATCATGGAAATCCAATAATCAAAATCCTTTAGCAGAATGACCCATCCACATAGTCTGTAGCTTTTGTATAAACTCTTTGATCAAAGATCATATACGGTAGTCACAAATGCCTACAAGATATTTAAAAAATCCATTTCACTATATTCCAATGCTTTTTTCCCCTAGATCTATCTTATGCTTACTGTTCACACTGACATGCATGAAAAATATCATGAATGGTGCATACCTTTGAGTATACATATGAGACACCCAATTAAGTTAGCATATATCACTTTAGACATATACTCTGATTCTTCAATTCAGGCATAATTGTGAGGACAATATAAAGTAGACAACAAGTGTGTACCGACAAGTCTTGCATCGATCAGCCAAGCTATTCCAACACCTTAAGATAACCATAATTTACCAGCCCATCTAGCACAATGAACTTCTATCCCAAGGATCTTCTTGACAACTTCAAAATCATGTGTGTCAAATTCACTAATTAAGAAAGAGTTCAACTTAATAATATCTGGCTTACTACTCTTTCCAATGATAAACATATATAGCAAGAAGACAAGAATGATATAAGAACCATCAGCAAGTACTTTATATTGAACGCGTATTCATACTCATAGTGTTGTACTCATGTGTCACCGTGAAAGAATCAAACCATTTGTACCATTACTTGGAAGACTACTTAGAGAAGTGTAACGAGTTCTTAAAAAGACAAACTTTTTTTTTCCTTTCTGGTTCCTTGAAATTCTGGGTTATTGGATATAAATTTGCTTATCCAATTCTCCATGGAGGAATGTTATCTTCATATAAAGTTGCTATAATTCTATGTCATGCATTGTCATGTGGATAAGTTCACAATGTCTTCGCCTTCCCAGGTGACATATAACATTTTACAAACTTGTAGCTGGGTTAGCTTTCAACTTTCTAACTTTTTAGGGTAGGGGGAGAAAGAAAAGTAAAACAATTTTCCTTATAAGGAAAAGTAAACAAATTAACGTAAACTTGAGAAAGGAACCTATAATAAACTTAATGCTAGACAAAGTCTTAATTTCAAATATACAAATGTGATTGTTTTGATTTGACGAATAGAAGTAGATTAAAACTTTATGCATGTGTACACGATTGTTGATGCTATCATTTCTTCAATTCACAATTACACTAAATTTATTTATCATTGAAAATGATAATACTATTTGTGTGTTAACGATTGATGCAGCTAAGAATTTAAATTTAAATGAAAGAATATAATAGATTGCACTTAATATAATACTATACCTAAGTTTATCCTAAAAAAATAACTGCATGCATGGTAAAAAAATTGGGGATGGCAAAAATGCTCTACCCCACCCCGCTATTTCCCCCACAGATTTTCCCCGCCTTGAACAGGTGCAGGTTTTGTTTGCTCCTCATCTTTTCTTACCTGTTTTTTTAGAAATAATCTTGACTTAGCTTGAATGCATATATGAATGTTTTATTTGGTGTATATTTAATTTTTTATATATACATATCCTAGTTATAGTTTATATTTTTGCATACATATTCAATTACATTTGTATCCAAAACACTCGTCTCCCTTCTCTCTTGGTATTCTCAAGATATTTCCTTTTATGTTTCAATTACCATCGCCAAAATACTTACTCAATGCAAATTTTCCTCATCTCAAAGAGAAGACGAGACATCCATGATCCAATTCTGCTCTGTCCCTTTGTTATCCCTAAAATTAGAACCACTTCTTAAATTATCTCATAAATGGTCTTTGCCAAAAAAAAAAAAAAGTTAATACAAAAAATTAAATTAAAATCAATAATGATATTAATCACATAAGTGGTAAGGCTCATTAATTTGAACCGTACAAATTATCAAACGAGGGGGGAAAAGGAAGAGCCTACTTCAACTGTTCTTAAGATGGGCCAAACTATGCCCCAGCCTGGTGGAAATCAATTAAAGCATATGGGCCATGCTAGACCAGGCCTGTTGACCCTAATTCATTTGATTCATAATAATCGAGACATGGCCCAAACCCCAGGTTCTTCTTTTTCTTCTCTCTCTCTCTCTCTCTCTCTGTCTCTCTCTCTCATGAAAATAAAGCCCTTAATCAATAGCATTTACTCGAACCAAAAAATAAAATGTTAATTATCTAGTTGTGACTTATTGCAGCTATGATCAACAAGTGTAAGTAATCAATAGCGTTGTTCTTTGTAATAGAGAGAATAAGAACAAATTATATAACAGATTGAAGATCAACTGGAAACATTCATGGAATAGACCTGATTATAATTAGGTAGATCTATGAATTTCTTTAAATAAACTTAATTAATCACTGCCATTGTTTGACATCATGAACTATAGATGCATATTTGTGATTATTCTTTATAGTTGTATTAACTTGTCTTTTGTGGATTTCATTTTTTTACTTAATTGAAATTTCTATCTTGTTATTTATAGAGTCTTTGCCATATGAGTATATTTAACACGAATACTTGTGAATAAGATTTATTGATCTAAATACACCATTAAGTTCTAAGAGACCGATTGAGGAATCAAGCAAGACGCTTAACGTTCTTCAATTTCATCTTAGTTTCATAACTTAGTTCATGGTGTCACTATAAATTGGTGTACAATTTAAAATGAAAATCCTTTTTTTTTTGTGCTAGATAAATTTTTAATTGCATTAGAAGCAATTAAATTTAGGCTTGGTGATAGATCTTTATTTGAATAAAGTACTAGTAGATTAGTATTGTTATTTGCTTGTATTTAAATTGATCCCTATGTTTTAGGATAGGATTAGTTTCTATGTTTTAGGATTTGTTGATGAGATTATCTCATCCTTGGCTATATATGTGCTTTGAATGCATTAATGAGAATAAAGCAAAAAATTAGCCAAAAATGTCTATTCTCTCTCTCAAGTTCAAGGGGTTAGTCATCTTGAATTGACTAATCTATATTCAATTATCTTGGTTCACAACATTTGGTATCAAAGCATTTCAATCCACATCTCCATCAAACCAACATTTTTTCCAACCTGATCCCAAAATGCCACCTAGCCCACTTGCCTCCCAAAAAAAAAAAAAAACCACACCAATCCCCACAACAGTTCCAAAGAAAAAAAAAAACTTCTGTAAGCATCAATTTTTGCATCAAGCTCAAAGTTCATCATGTCAAGCACATCAAAGTTTCGATCTTGAGGAACAGCAAACAATTTTAGAGCATGTCAATGGAATGTTAGAGATTCTCAAGGACATGTCCAAAAGCATAGCAAAAATGGAAGCAAGGATACAAGATTCATGAGATCACAAGATAGAGGTCTTAGATAAACAATCCAATGTAATTTTGGAAATCAAAGAACAATCAAAAGTTCAAGGATCCTATGAAATTTTGAATAATCAAAAGAGTAATATGTTGGAGGATGCATCTGCCATATGAATTGCATTTGAAGATCAAAATATTAATGAAGTGGAAAAGATAGATCAAAGGGATCTTCTCGTGATTTCGAATCAGCCTAGGCTAATTTCACAAAGTAAATTTGTCATTCCTGGTGAGTTCAAGGATGTGAAAATCAAGGCTTTTTTGTTCACAAAAATGCTTAAAGAATTGGTGCAAATATCTATGGTCCGAATTCTTATCCTTCAACTATTTAAAGTTTGAGGTCAAGTATTCTCTAATCAATATGAGCAAGCATCAATTTTTATATGTCGGAATCTTGAGGGCAAGATTCATTTGAAGGGGAAGGGAATGTTATGACCCGAGATAATGTGCTAGATAAATTTTTAATGCATCAGAAGTATTTAAATTTAGGCATGGTGATAGACCTTTATTTGAATAAGGTAGTAGTAGATTTAGTATTGTTATTTGCTTGTATTTAATTAAGGGAAATTATTGTGTAGTCCTGACCAATAAATACATGACACCGCACAAAAAAAAATACTTACATAGAATTTCATGCCACATCAACTCAATAACCCCTACCCATCTTAACATTTGTTAACTCCGTTTGAGTTATCAACTCAATAACCCCTACCCATCTTAACATTTGTTAACTCCGTTTGAACTCAAACGGAGTTAACAAATGTTAAGATGGGTAGGGGTTATTGAGTTGATGTGGCATGAAAGTCCATGTAAGCTTTTTTTTTTGGTGAGGTGTCATGTATTTATTGGCTGGAATTAAAAAGTCAGCAAGCTGATCTTGTAGTCCCGGACTACACAATAATTTTCCTTAAATTAGTTCATATGTTTTAGGATTTGTTGATGAGATTATCTCATACTTGGCTATTTATATACGCTGAATTCATTAATGAGAATAAAAGCAGAAAATTAGTCAAAAATGTCTATTCTTCCTCTCAAGTTCAAAATGCTAGTTATCTCGAATTGACTAATCTATCTTTCAATTATCTTAGTTCACAACAAATTTAAGATGAAACCACCTTAAAATTTAAATTATAAAGATCTAAATATAAATTGTAGGGTTCAAATTCTTTACGTAAACCCAAAAACAATTAATTTGTAGAGTATGGGTCAAAGAACTAGAATTAGTAAGGGATTAATAACAATGGATCATAATCATTTCAACAGTGCATTCATCAGTTTGTATACATTGATAGTTTTTATCCCTCTCTTGTTTTTCTTCTCTCTCTTTTCTCTCCTCCTTCTTTCGGGGTCCAATTGACAGGTGCTCCCCTCTATTATATAGTCACTCCTACCCTCATCTCCATCGTCCACGTGCTCCCCATCCATGAACTTGCTCAAGTACCTGTCACGTCAGGCAGCTTCTTTTCATCTTTGTGTGAGTGGCGGTAGGTTGGGATGCACTGTTCAGAGGTCTTCTCCACATAAATGCGGCCAGAAAAGCTGTTGCAATGCATTGAATACGGTAGCAGCAGCCTTTCCCTCAGATATTTCCCCATCCTTATCGTTCCTGAATATGCTTTGAGCTTATCTTGATCAGGTGGAGTCCTCGGACAGTCATTCGGGCTTTTCCCCTACTCAATTAGTCTCCGATATCATATCAGAGCAAAACATCTTCCTCGGACAGGAGATGTCCTCCTCGATAAATGCGGCCAGAAAAGCTGTTGCAATGCATTGAATACGGTGGCAGCAGCCTTTCCCTTAGATATTTCCCCATCCTTATCGTTCCTGAATATGCTTTGAGCTTATCTTGATCAGGTGGAGTCCTCGGACAGTCATTCGGGCTTTTCCCCTACTCAATTAGTCTCCGATATCATATCAGAGCAAAACATCTTCCTCGGACAGGAGATGTCCTCCTCGGACTGGAGATATCCTCCTCGGATAGCGATGATCCTTCATCAAGAGGATTCCACTCCCAGTTGGGCCTTGTCTTTTCCGCATCCCTCTTTTCGAATGTGAAACAGTCCTCTCGTGGGCATTCGTCCCATTAACTTGGGCCTGGCCCCCTTTTCCCCACACACTAGCCATCTCCTTCGGTTTGAAGACTTCTGTAGCTCAACGTCGTCAACAATAATTTCTAATATATATATATTTTTTTTCTAATATATCATGAATGTTGACTTGTTAGTAAGGGCCTCTGTTTCCTGGCAGAAGATACCCAATTGACAAGCGTTAAGAACAACCTATTAAAGAGGTTCTACTGGATGAAAATAGACAAATACCACTATTTTGTAAAATTTGTAGCAAAAATGTAAAGTTTTAGAACTAAATGGGAATCTACCACTTTTTATGTACTCGAGCTCACTAAACTCGAGTACTCGAGCTCACTAAACTCGAGTTCTAAAGGGTACTTGAGTTCCTAGTTTCATTTCACTGTGGCACTGTTGGCCTGGAATTTGTGCAATTAAAAAAAATAATGTGGTACTTGAGCTTGATAAACTCGAGTTCCATGTAACACGATACATGAGCATACTAGGTTCGAGTTCTTTGTAAATAAAATGGTGTATTTTTTTTTTTTCCTATGGTACTCGAGCTCACCAAGCTCGAGTTCCATAACCAAGCTCGAGTTCCTTGTAATATGGAACTCGAGCTTCGTAAACTCAAGTTCCTTATAACTTTTTTTTTTTTTGTGGGATAATCGACAAATAAACATAAACTTAAAAATAAGTATTATTTATTTATTTATTTATTTATTTTTTAATGTTTTTATGGAACTCGAGCTTGGTAAACTCGAGTTCCTTATAACTTTTTTTTCTTTTTCTTGGATAATTGACAAATAAACATAAACTTAAAAATAAGTAGTTTTTTTTGTGTTTTTTTTTTTTGTGTGTGTTTTTTTTTTTAAAAAAAATAGAAGCATTGTAAAATATAAGTAGAAAAAAAATTATGTGTTTTTATTTTATATATATATATATTTATAATTTTTATTTTAAAAATTTAATTTATAAGTGAATAAAAATTTTTAAATTAAAATTAGAATTATATTTTTACTAAATTTTTATTTAATTTTATCTTTACTTAAAAATAAATAGAAAGAATTAAATGCAGTGGCATTTTGACAAAAAATAAAGATTCCGAACAAGAGAAATCGCAGTAGTACAGACAATAAAATCTCACACAAGTCCAACACAGTCACACGCGTAAAGAGTCGTAGATTACTAGATTTAGACCCCACAGCGAAATTAAATGCATAAAAGGTTCTGCTACCACTCTGCAAAATGCAAATGCAAACTTAACTCTAAGCGGGATTGGTGAAACGTGCTGTGCTGTATCCGTGTCATCCCTACTTCGCCACGTATTACTCTTTTTGTTTACAAATCCTCGATCTTATCCACTTCAGGCGACACGTCGGCACTCGGATAAGGCGGATCACCGTCATATTTATTTTATTTTATCAATTATTAAAAAAGAAAGAAAGAATAATCCAAGGAGACCCAGCCTGACCATGCTTCACATTCACAACACTCCGTGCCGGGTTGGACAGCACTCAAAGTTGCTGTACATTTTCAATTTCACGTTTTGGAATTTTTTTTTTTTTGAATTTTTCAACACATGAACAGTAAAATTATTGGAGACATTTATCATTGTTCACTGTAGCGCACTGTTTACGCACTGTAGTGTTTATGTATTAAAAAAATATTAAAAATAGGTTCCATAGTACTATTTACACATTTAAAAATTATTTTGCTACAGCGTTTTTAGCAACAATCAATTTTTAGCAACAATAAGCAATAATAAGTTGTATCCAAACAGACCCGAATTCATCGCAACAAAACCTAGTACGCCAATGGTTTTTCTATTTCGTGCCACTTGTCCTCTCCTCTGTCTCTTGCATCGCACACCGTTCGATCTGTATAGACTATAGAGTAGAGTATAAACTCCTCTTTCTTTTTCTTTTTCTTTTTTTTTTCTTTTTCTTTTTTTTTTTAAAACACGAAATTATTGAAAAACAACTAAAAAAAACATAAGGTTCACGACATATCCTGTTAAGGTACATCTTTTTTTTTTTTGAAAGATGACATTATTAAAAACAACTAAAAAAAACATAAGGTTTAGGACATATCCTGTTAAGGTACATCTCATTGAAGTCATCCTCAAAAACATCAAGATCGTCCACATTAATATCTGGATATTGCAGTACATGCACTTCTTACACATAGTGTGCACATTAATATACCCTTAAAAGAATTTGAATTATCTAGATAATTTACCAACTTTTTTTTTTGGTTATGTGCTTATTTGAGATGATTTATTTTCATTGGTTAATTGGATTTAATATATGTATATATTCATGAAAAGATGAATTTATTAGGTATAGGTAATTTAGTCAAGCTTCAACCAAGAAAAAAGTACTGTAATAGTCAAGCAAAGGGAAGTTTCTTTGCAGTAGAAAAAGGTGAAGAACTTCTCGGTCCTGATGTTGAATACCCAAAAAGTCAATGCACTTGTTTGCTTCATGGAACATGGACGCGTCTTGAGTCTTTGACCTTCCATGGTCACGCTAACAATGACCTGTGGCTGTAAATAATCATAAATCATGTTATATAAACCAGGTGGAAATAGGTCTGAAAAGGATTCCTACCACTTGATAGCAAACTTTTTATTTATTTATTTAAATTTGGTAGTTATAATGGGATGAAATATTTGAATTATAAATGTTTCAAGTTGAAATATTAAAAGGTGTCCGTTGAACTATAAAACTTTTAAGTTTTAACAACTATTTTATATTTAACATTTGATCAATTTCCAAATTATTTATTGCAATATCCAGATTAATCATAGAAGTTAAAGTCCACAACAAATGGCTCAAGATTCAACCTGCACATTTTTAGTGATTCTCAGGGTTATAAAGTTTTGCATAAGCTCCCCTAGGTGCAAATCATATTCATGGGTTAAGTAGAGATAAATTGGTACTTGGACTTGGTTCACCTTTGATTTAGCGTCTAAATTTATGTTAATTGCATTTCCCCTACTTGTAATGACGATAATTTAAACTTGTTTCGTGAGTATCCACCACACAGCCCACATATGCCTTGCATAACAAATGAGGTGATGACGGGTGTTTCAACCTTCTCTCCTATACCCATTATGTTTATATTAAAACAATTAAAAAGTATTATATATATGTGTGTGTGTAACGCCGCCCCTGTATATAAAATTAAAATTTTAAGTTTATATATAATTTTTGTTTTGGGGGAATTCAGGGGGTTCATTTGAACCCTTTGGGGTGTGTGTAACGCTGCCCTTGTATATATATATATATATTACTAGTTCTAATCTAATGTATTCAAAATAAACTTTTAATAAATTATATTATAAAAAACTTGAGTGTGACAAGCAGGTATTTGCTATAACAGGGCAAGAAAAAAAAACCCCCTCCTTGAAGCGGGCCTGGGGTGGGTGTGGGAGTGGGGAATAAGAAACCAGCTCCATTGCCATCCTAACTTGTAATATCTCCTTAGACTTAAATATGAGCAATGACTTCCCTTAATTATTGATAATAATCACTTTACCTAATATATCTTAGAATCTCTATCGAATTTAATGGTAATTAAAAAAAAAAAAACTTAGTTTAACAAAAATTTGAAATTTTCATTAAATAAAAAAAATCATATTAATATTGGAGAATGTGCTTATTATCCATAGTTAATGAATCATATTGCATAGCTTTGTAGTTTAAGAAACATTGTAACTACACTATATTGAAGGAGGAAAATTAGAATAAATATGGCAAAAATAATTAGTATCTAAAAATGGAAAAAATTGTGTAAAAAACCCTTCTCTCTAAGGAAATTAACTAAATATAAAACTAATCTAAAGATAAGTCATGCTAAATTCACTTGTTTTGGGGTTAAGATCTTTCAGTGTTCTTGATACACCTTTATTGTAAACATCTTAAAATCATATCTTTCCAATTGAAATTAATACTTAAATTATCACCCCAAGGAAATCTAATGACTCCTTAGCAAAATAAAACCAACATGAAGATAAATAATGCTAAACATACTTATTTTGGAATTAAGATCTTATAGTCTTCTTGAGACAACTCTATTATGAAATTCTTAAATTACATCTATTCAATTTGAAATGAATGATCTAACACTCCTACCAAAATGCACAAGTTTTTTTTGGCTCACAGTTTTTAGTGTTTAATCACATACGAAACAAGACCTTAACAACTTATTTAATGGTTTTATTTTTTTGACTAAAATGCAAAACTCATATTCTAAATTTCACCATAATTCATTTAGTTTTTTTTTTTTTTAACTTTGTTTTGTTCATTTCAGTTCTTTAAGTTGTAAGTTTTAAGTTTATTAAATTCAGGCATTTTTGACAACTTCCATTAATCTTTTTTAATAACAAAATTATTAAAAAAATATTGGGTAAAATATCATTTTCGTCCCTAAACTATCACAAAAGTTCGTTTTTCGTCCCTAAACTTTCAAAAGTTCTATTTTCGTCCCTAAACTTTTCCAAATGTATTGATTTTCATCCCTCTCACATCAGCACACTGTCAAAGCCACGTCAGCACTCCGTCAGACGGAGGGACGAAAATCAATACATTTGGAAAATTTTAGGGACGAAAATAGAACTTTTGAAAGTTTAGGGACGAAAAACGAACTTATGTGATAGTTTAGGGACGAAAAACGAACTTTTGAAAGTTTAGGGACGAAAAACGAACTTTTGTGATAGTTTAAGGACGAAAATGATATTTTACCCAAAAATATTTTTTCAATCATTAATGGATTTTTTTATTTAAAAATTATGATTTTTTATTTAAATTTTGAACAATTAACTGCAATATTTAATAGAAGTTGATTTAGAGGCCTTAATTGAATAAAATTCCAAAATTAGATGACTAAACTGAAATTTTTTTTTGTTTAATTTAGTCAATGAAAAAAAAAATTAGTTTAATCATTAAAATTTTTTTTTTTAGTAATACAATATATATTTTTTAACTGCACCCTCTCCAGTTGCAAAACCTAGTACAGTTTTTTTTTTTTTTTTTTTGAAAAAAAAACCTAGTACCGTTTACTATTACTAATACTACAATTCTACGGTGTACAGCGTTAGCTGTTTAACTCTTCGTACTTCTCATCTCAAGACTCAACAACAACCACAACAACTACACCCACCAACCCAAAATGCCATTCCTCTTCCTATAAAAGACCATTTCAAAACTACTTTCACACACAACCAAAGAGTGCGAAACCCCAAAGCAACACACAAATAAACTCTCTCATCGCAACAACAACTGAGCGTTCCTTTGCCTGCAACTGCAAATATCTCATCATCCGGTGCGTTTTGATTTCTGGTTTTTCAGGTATGTAACCAACCGCATTGCGTTTTTTATTTATTTATTTTTCTTTTTCTTTCTGTTTGGTTGCCGAGAAAGTGAAGGAAAATTATCCTTACTTTACGTTTTGGTACCGCTAATTCGGTCTCTTATTTTCACAGATCGCTAGAAATTAGAACGAGAATTTTAAGATTTAATTCTATCTCTCTTTTTGTTTGGCAGTGAAGTACAGCTCGAATAAAATAACTGAAACTAAAATATAATCGAAGATTGTTTTTTTTAAGTTCTTAAGAGAAAATCAATGGAGGCTAAAATTGCAAATGGTTTGCTGGTTTCTCCGCGGATCGATTCCGAGAAAGTCGCAAGGAGAATCGGAACCGGCCGTTCCGTACAGTTTTCTCGGCGATTCAAAGAGCAAGATAGGCTTCAAGTGCTAGTCTCTGCTCAGCTTCAGCCTAAAATAAGGAATTCGAATCGGCACAAAACGGTGTCGTTGGAGGTTTCCTGTTCTTACAAGAACTTTCCAGGTATTTCACAGACGATTCTATCTTTCACTTAAAAAAATATAGATATATATTCACACACGCATTTAATGTAATGTATGGTTTTTTTTTTTTTTTTTTTTTTTTTTTTTTTTTGTGTTTTGATTTTTGATTTGTAGAGCTAATAGAGTGAGTAATTTTTTTAAATTGGTTGTTGCTTTAATTAATTAATTTATGGTCATAGAATAGCTATTATTCCGGATCAAACTGTTGATCATTTTGTTTTACTGCGATTGAATTGATAATTTAGGCTAAAATCAGATCAGCATGTTGAAGAGTGAGGTTTGTTGTGTAATCTCGCTGAGCTCCTTGTTTAAACAGGTATGAGTGTAGCTTAAAATGCTTAACGTGTGGCACTTTGTGAACAAGTGTAGAAGGCAGCCGTGATGCATTAGGATATGGGGATCGAGTTGTAGTTTTTGTGAAACTTTTACATTATAGATTTTGAACAAAGATTTTATCTTTTAGAGTTATTGCTTTCATAATTCACTATTGGATGGATTACCGTTTGATTTTTCATTACCGGCTGGACTTGTTTGTGGTTTGGGTTTCTGAAGGTCATTGAGAACACTGGGCTAGGAAATGTTTCCTTTTATTTCACATTCTTTGATCTTAACCATATTAGATGACCCATTAAATCTGGATGTCATAGCTTGAAAGTTATAGAACAATTGCAATCCTTAATGACTTGGAGCACATATTTTTCATGATAGTTTAATGCAATGACAGGATATTTTTGAGACCGGTATATTAGTTAGATGATTTTGAGGACATGATTGTGCTGCTTTTGTACCTTAAAAGTATGGAATAGCATTTTGATTCTATCTCTTCTTCGCATGCACTCGTGTAGTGACCTAAGTTCTCTCATTTCTGAGTATTGAAATTTATTTTTAATTTTACTTTTGTAGCTTCGCTTTTGGAATCTGGAGGTTTTCAAGCTCCTTTTGATGAAGCCAGGATTTTGAAGGTATGACATAATATCCCTTTCGTTTTTTAATTTGGGTCCATGAAGCATGGTGACATGATGCGTTTTTCTTTTCTTTATTGAAATTGGCATCTCTTTACGTTAAATGTTTACATAAATTATGGCCTCAAAGTTAAAACGTTTGAGGTTGGTTGTTGCTCATCTAAGGACAGCTTTTGGGTATTTTGCTCACTAGAAGTTAATAAAATTGCAGAATAAGTCTCAAGAGATCGGGCCATATTTAAGTGGACGCTGTATATATCTTGTTGGTCAGTTTCTTTGTTTAAATTTAAGCCCTTTTTATATAGTGAACGATTTAATTATTCTGGTACTTGAACTATACTGAAATTGTGAATGCAGGCATGATGGGCTCTGGAAAAACAACAGTGGGCAAGGTTTTGTCACAAGTACTTGGTTATTCCTTTTTTGATAGGTTTGTACTCTATCTACTTCCTTGTAGGCCTTTTAGGCAAAACATACACCCTTTATTTGAATCTTGGAAAGGTCGAGGGGAAGGAGGGAGAATTTATATTAGGAAGGATGCTATTCTGTAATTTCTCCCCACAATATCTCACTCTTTCCATAGTTAAATGGTGCGGAATCCAATATCAAGTGATTTGATGGACTCTCAGAATCTGTACTTATCAAAAAATATGGATCTTGGTGCACACAATCTGGTCTAATTTTTTGCACATGGATTCTGATTTGAAACTGTGAACATCTGAAATTTCATCACTCCTTGCATTTCTAGCTGTCCCATGCATTTTCCTACTTCACAGGCACAATGTATTTCCTGCTGAACAATTCTGCATATTAATTTTGTTTGTGGAGTCTTTAATATTATTTGTGGATGCTCCAGTGACACATTGGTGGAGCAGGATGTTGAGGGAACTTCTGTAGCTGAAATATTCAAGCTCTATGGAGAGGGCTTCTTCAGAGATAAGGAGGTTGGTTAGCAAGTACTGATCTTAATACACTTGCTGCAGTTTCTTTAAGTTTTGACTTTAGAGACTCGTGCACCATGCATGTTTCTATTTCCCCTTTCGCAAAGAATGTGGGTTTCTTTGTAATTGGAATTATATTGCTGCCGTTTCTCTGTCTTCCCTCAGTTCCCCCATATTTTTGAATGATTTCACATTTAAGGGAACTTATAAATGTGCAAGTAAAACCTCTATATTTTATTCCTTGTATATTCTAGATTACTACGCATTCTTTTCATAGCATTTCTATCCATTCTTCTTAACATAATTTTAATGTGAAGCTAATTTAACATCAGTTTGGGGTTTTTGTCAATTATTATTATTATTTTACTCTAGGACTTTCTTTACCTTTAGCTGACAATGTGCTTCAGAAACTAATGTTCTTTTCACATGGGAAAGGTTAACACTTCACACTGCAAAACATAAGGAAGCTGTATTCTCTGTGTTTGTTGTTTAGATATTTTTGAAAGATACATGTCAACATATGGTAATTGTAGAAGAGAACCATAAAAGAAATTCCAGTCCGCATATA
Organism: Quercus suber; assembly: GCF_002906115.3. Taxonomy (NCBI): domain Eukaryota; kingdom Viridiplantae; phylum Streptophyta; class Magnoliopsida; order Fagales; family Fagaceae; genus Quercus; species Quercus suber. The sequence goes on from NW_027069517.1 coordinate 1,465,366, forward strand.
CTAGGTTTGTACACACACACACACACACACACACACACAGAAACTAGGTTTAGTAATATGAAATAGCATAAGTGCTTGGACATTAATTGTATCATGAAATGTGATGTGAGGAATTTTGAAAGCAAATAAAAGTTGGTGGTTTGTAAATGTCAAAATTGGTGTTAATATGAGCAGGCATGTTTGACAAAGGATGAAGGACATGTTTGTTAGTCCTCAATAGGTGCTGCTAATTATAAAGTCCCTTTTTCCTTCTTTATTACTTTTATATTAAAATCAAGGTTTATGATTTTACTTTTTCCTTTTAGACTGAGGTACTGCGAAAGCTATCTTTGATGCATCGACTAGTTGTTTCTACTGGTGGAGGTGCAGTTGTTCGTCCCATCAACTGGTAATAGTTAACATGCAAATGAGAACTTTTTTTTTTTTTTTTTTAACACACACACACACACACACACACACAGAAACTAGGTTTAGTAATATGAAATAGCATAAGTGCTTGGACATTAATTGTATCATGAAATGTGATGTGAGGAATTTTGAAAGCAAATAAAAGTTGGTGGTTTGTAAATGTCAAAATTGGTGTTAATATGAGCAGGCATGTTTGACAAAGGATGAAGGACATGTTTGTTAGTCCTCAATAGGTGCTGCTAATTATAAAGTCCCTTTTTCCTTCTTTATTACTTTTATATTAAAATCAAGGTTTATGATTTTACTTTTTCCTTTTAGACTGAGGTACTGCGAAAGCTATCTTTGATGCATCGACTAGTTGTTTCTACTGGTGGAGGTGCAGTTGTTCGTCCCATCAACTGGTAATAGTTAACATGCAAATGAGAACTTTTTTTTTTTTTTTTTTGGTTTTATTTTTTGGTATGGTCAAATGCCTGTGTCACTTGGGTAAATGAGAATGTCTTTTATTTGAATCATCAGGAAATACATGCAGAAAGGGATAAGTGTTTGGTTAGATGTTCCTTTGGAAGATTTGGCTCGTAGAATTGCAGCTGTTGGAACTGGTTCTCGCCCCCTTTTGCATCATGATTCAGGTGATGCATACACAAAGGTAGGCCATTTGTCTTCCATGCTAAAAATTATCAGCAAGATAAGTATATAAATTCTCGTTTGTGGGTTATATTGGGAGTGATCCAAGTTGAATTTGTAATCGCTGATACCTTTTGAAATTTTACTTTCCTGCAGACTCTCACGCGACTGAATACTCTTATGGAGGAGAGGAGTGACGCATATGCCAATGCTAATGCGCGGGTTTCCTTGGAAGGTATGTGGCCTTGTCTTCTTGTCTGGGTTGTTTTTATGTGTGGCCAAGGAAAAGAAGCAAAAGGAAGAAGAGAAATTATTGTTTACTTTTGGAGGATTATTTCTTGTTTCTAGTCATTGCACTTTATTGGGGCTCTAACTCAAAATGGCATATCTTCTCTTGTAATAGTAAGGTAGAGGGTGTCATAGTTTCAACATTCACTGGCTGCACATGTAATACTGACTCCAAAAACAAAAAAAAATCATAGTTCAGACGCTCCTTTATTTTATGTTGGGGTTAGCCAGAATGCTTATTTAAAAAGTGCTCAAGGCAGTTGTTCTCATTTGCAGATATTGCAGCTAAACTAGGACATAGAGATGTGTCAAATCTCACGCCCACTGCCATAGCAATTGAGGTAGCTCTCTCTCTCTCTCTCTTCGTTGTAGTTAGCCACCCCCCCTTTTTTTTTTAAGCCTGTGGAAAATAGCCAGAGAAATATTTGAGTATTTTTGAAACTTGGTTCTGTATATTATGTTCCTATTGCTTATAGCTAGTTTGACTTTATATTTTTCCAGGCGCTTGAACAAATTGAGGGCTTTCTAAAGGAAGAAAATGGCGATTTTGGATTGTAGTTCAACAAGCTTCTATACACGTATTAGCCTATTAGGTACTTTATGATTTTCATTATGTTCGGGCATGCATGCCATGTTTCTAATTTTAGTAATGGAACATGGCGTGTGTTGTGTGTTGCTATCTATCTGGCATTCAAAGATATCTGAAATGAATTATTGTAATTTGTAAGGTTTTCATTGTAATGTTAGAGGTGCCATAGTTGTACATAGTGGCCGATCTCAGATAAGGAATTCAATGTTAACCTTTTATATGGACGGTTTCTTAAATAATCAATGATGCTTTGTGTTTTAAAATGCTAATTTGGTTTTGAAAAAAGTTATTTTCTTTTAACCACGAATTTAATGTGTGCGGTTAAGGATCTGTTTGAATACCGCTTATTCTGCTTAAACTGAAAATTTATTGTTGAAAGTACAGTAGATAAAGGTAAAAGTTAGTTGAAATAGTATAGTGAAGGTTTATGAATAGTATCAAAAAGTGCAGTGAAGCCTATAAATAGTAGTAAAAATAAGCTGAATGATAAATAATTTTATTTTTCATTAGTATTTAAACACACACTAACATTAGCTTATTTAGTTTTTTTGCTAAAAGCGCTCTAATAACTTTGAAAAAGAGAATATATAAAAGTTAAAAGGAAAAAGCTAATGTCAAACAAACACTTAGAGCATCTATAGTTGGAATTCTCATCTCATTTTATTTTACCATTTCAAAAAGCCATTTTATTAATTTTATAATACTTCTAGCATCTCAACTTTTATTTCTCAATTCTACTAATTAAAATAACATTTTTACACAATAAAATAATATATTTCACAATCACCATCATACAATACAACTCATTATTTATTCTCTCTCTTTCTTTCTGTTCAAGAATCACAATCATCACCATCGCTGCACTGCACACACCTAACACCACCACCACCACCGATAACCCACAATCTACTGTCAACACCAAAAAAAAAAAGAAAAACCCAGAGAAAAGACCAGACCCACCTATTGCCCTCTCCGACCATCAACACCACCCTCTCTGACCACCAACACCACCAAAAAAAAAAAAAAAAAAAAAAAAAAAAAAAAAAAAAAAAAAAAAACACAACAACCCACGATCAAAAATCAAACCTACCATTGCCGAAGCTCGAAGGAAGCGGATTCTCCGCTGGGAAGCTTGAAGGAAGTTGATTTTGTTGACCCACGCGGGGAAGGAAAAATGAAAGAGAGAGAGAGAGAGAGTTGCCGGAGAAGAAAAACGCGGAGACCCACCACGTTGATCTCGCCGTTCGCTGATCTAGAGAGTTGCTGGAGAGTTTAGCCTAGAGTGAAGCCAATGAGAATTGCGCCGATCTCGCCGATCTGGAGAGTTGTAGGAGAGCTTAGCCTTGAGTGAAAGAAAGAGAGCAAGAAGAATAAGAGAGCAAGCAGAAGAGAGAGCAGAAAGAAAGAGAGAGAAAAGGAAGAGAGAGAGAAAAATGAGATAATATAATAATAATTTTCAATTATACAATGTTGCTACAATACCATCTTACAAATAAGATGATACTGTAGCAATATTGTAAAATTTTTTACAATTGGGACATTTTGCAAGTTCGGCTAGAGTATATTTGAAAGCAAAAATGGTAAAACATCTCAACATATGCCATATGGCATTTGGGCTGTGGATGCTCTTAAAGGGTGTTTGGATTGTTGAAAACTTAGAGGCTGTTTGGATTATTTATTTTCATCACTTAATTTTTGTCACTCATCACTTAAAATACTCTACTTGTTTGGCACCATCACTCAATATTTTTCACACTGTTTGTGGGCTCTATACCTGTCACTTAGTGCAACTTTTTTTTTTTCCAAGTACCCAAACTCATCGAACCCAATGAAAAAAATAAAAAATAAAAATAAAAGAAAAAGAAAAAGGAAACCCAGAACTGAAGACCGAACCCAGTGAAAGAAGAAGGAAAAAAAAAAAAAAGGAGAAAGAAAGAACTGAAGACCGAACCCAGTGAAAGAAGAAAGAAGAAGGAAAAAAAGAAGAAGGAAGAACTGAAGACCGAACTAGGAGAAGAAAACCAGGAGAAGAAAGGAAAAAAAAAGTAGATTGGTCAAAAGTTGCCGCTGAGTTATGACTAGTGGGTCCCCATGTGTGTTTAATTACAAAAATGTCATTGAGTTATGAGTTATGGAAACTGAAAACAGCCAAAATGTGTTTTCAATTTCTATAATTCATAACTCAAAAATCAGAAAATTGAGTGATGAAACAGTGTTATAGTGGTGCCAAACAGACTTCTCGCTATGAGTCTTACCATTTTTGAGTTATTAGTTATGGAAACAGAGAATTGAGTTATGGAAACAAGCCATCCAAGTAGCCTCTTAGTTATATAACTCATTTTTTCATCACCCAAAACTCAAAAAATGTGGACCTCACTAGAATTCATGTTGTTTGGTTCAATTTTCATAACTTTATTTCTATCACTCAAAATTCAATTTTTGAGTTTTGAGTAATGGAAATTGAGAACAAATTTTGTTTGTTTACAGATTATGAAAATTGAGTTAAGTGGCATTTTCGTAATTATTAACAACAAATGGGACCCACTTTTTTGTATTGTCCACATCAAGTTAGAGTTGCCTTTACTCTCCCCTCCCCAACGGCTCTTTCTTAGATTGGGGGATGAAAAAAATCCCATAGTTGCTGTTTTAGCAACCAACCAACCAACCAAAAATAAGCAACATTTGGGTGTGGGTAGCTATATTTTTTTTAGGGAAAATTACAGTAAACCTACCTGTGGTTAGGCCCGTTTTCATTTTGCCTACTTGTGGTTCAAAATTTAATACTTTACCCACTTGGAGTCCGCTCTGTTAGAATTCTGTTACCCACCTCTGTTAAAATTGGGGGTAAATATGTATTTTTGCTTTTCTTTTATGTCTCTTTCCTCCCAAAACAAAATATTCATTTTTTTTTTAATAATAATTTCGTAATTAAAAAAGTGAAATTATTATTTAAAAAAAAAAAAAGTAGCTAAGGGAAATGACGCCCTTCCCCTGCTGCCCCTAAAAACAAAAAAAATATCAAAATTAGACCCTAGGCCACCGAAGTACTTAGGAGCTGCTAAGTATACCTAGTCTGCCAGAGTAGAGGCCACAAAATCCATCTTCTCACTCTCAATCTATCTCCCCTGTCCTGAAATCTCTCTCTCTCTTAATCTCGGATAGAACCTCAAACTGAATCTCACGATCCCTCACCCTTGCCGATCCCTAATTCTCTCTTTCCCCCTCTTTCTTTTTCCCCCAAATTTCTCAGTTAGGATCATCGGTATCGTGAATAATTTTGATATTTTTGTTTTCAGCAGGGGAACAATGTCATTCCCTTTAGCTACTTTTTTTTTTCAATAATAGTTTTTTTTTAATTATGAAAAAAAAAAAACCAAAAATGGCGTCGTTTTGGTTAGTAAATATAAAGAGCTAATAGAAGCCTAATAGAATACTTAGTTGACAAAAATTGAAACTTAGGACTAAAATGACAAAATTGAAACTTAGAGGACCGAAATGACAAAAGTTGAAACTTAGAGGGTCAGTTTTGGATTTTAGCATAATTTTTTTTATCAAATGAAAGACAAGAAAAAAGAAAAGAAATGTCATGTTTACAACTTTTTTACAAAAAATCTTAAATAGCAAGTTGGTAAAGGTCGTTATTGATGGCCAATTTTTTTTTTTTTTTTTTTTCTAGTAGTAGGTTCAAATTAGAATTAGTAACAATTTAACACCTAGGATTTGTTGTGAAAAATATTGTGAATGTAACACTTCTCAAAAAATAAAAAGTTCACTACATTTTTCACAATAGTTGAGTTGGCAAACTTTTATTAGTTCTCACCTAGGTACACCACTAACATCATTCTTTTACTTACCACTATTAATCTACCACATCAATAGACGTGAAAATTTTCTCAAATTTTTTGTGTCTATAAACTTTCAAAAAAAAAAAAAAGTGATTCATGTTAATTAGTAATAATTTTGCATATAAAACAAGATAATAGAGTTTAAGTAATATTTAATTTTTTAAGTCATATTTAAATATATATAAGGCCTAAATGTTAGTTTTTGCTTTAAGCCCTCAAATGCATCAAATCGCTCCCGTATTTATATTTCTTTTAGCACCTAAATATTCCCTTAGGTATGTGTATTTTTTGTCTCATACACAGTTATTACATAGAGGGTGGTCGCAAGATGGGATTGGAGGTTTTGACCTGAGACCTTATGAAACCTTAAGAACTACTTAGACAATCCTTTGATGTTGAAGCTTAATTGAGTTTTGAAAGCTAAAAAGCCAATGGGAAATTGCCCTTCAATTGACTAAAAACTTCCAACTGTTTTTTAGTAAACCTTTATTGTATTGCAAAAAGGTCTATACATAATACATTAGTTCAAATCTAAACACGTTTCATTGTTCCAAAATCAGTAGTGTTACAATTTGATTGTTTATGAAAGATGACAGCAAACTGCAAGGCAAGTGGTCCTGTAGTTGCACTTTTTAGCGAAAAAAGAGATGGTAATAAGACCATTGCGTGCCATATTATACAAGGATTACATCCTTCAAAGTACCCACACATTTCATAGAAAATAAGTTATTGTATCCCAGCTAAACTTCTCGTTTGCTTAACAGATATTTTACAAAGCTTCGGACGGGGTAATAATCGATGCGAGAGTTAATGGGGTTGTACCAGTGCAATAATTATCTCGTGCTTAGACCTCATTGTATAACCCCACACTTGCATATATCTGATGCATAGGTATGAGAAGATGCTTTCTGGTACCAACAGCTATTTGGAAGACACCTTCAGAGCTGGACAATTTGCAAAAACATGGCCCCAGGTGAATGAAGTGCTAATTGAATCACGTTGCTTTGGAGATCAGAGTGCAAAGTGCAGAGTCAGGCTTGCCTGTTGCCCATGGACCTACCTCATGTGCACAAAGCAGCCATTTACTGCAAGATACCAACTTTTGTGAATAAATCAATTACTAAGGACATCAAACAGGTGCCCCAGCAATTACAGATCAACTTCGACATGGTTTAAAATTTTAAGTTTTCAAAGAATTGTGAGAGCTTGCTATGCATGAGATAAACCTTTACATGTCAACCAGTGCCATGATTGCAAGACCACCTTGAATCTAATCTAAGAGCAAACAAAGAATGATTTCAGTTGACCCAATCAGATTCTGCCACATGAAAGAATTGGGATGTAATGATGTTGAAGTTTTGAAAGACCAACTGAAATAAACATTAAATGATGTTACCATAAATTTTGAAAGACCAACTCAAATATACAGTTAATCACGTGACTTGTTTAATAATTTAATGAGTTGCATGATTATAATAGTAGAAGGAAAACTTTGTATTTCTAGTCTTCTAGAAAAGGGACCCTTCAGCTTAAGGTGGAAATGAACCACATGCACCACAATAGCTAATCGTATCTAATGTAATCCGCAATGTGAACTACTGAAACTAAAAGTCACCTTAGAGAAGAATGACATGCACTAGGATGAAGCCCATAATGGACCAAGGCACGCTTGTCGCTGCAATCAAGCGATGCGCCACGGTTCGAGACCTTGAGACCATCCAAGCCTACATGATCCGAACCAATTTTACACAAGATAGCTTCCTGCTTAGCAAGTTGATTGAGTCTTATGCCATCACTTTACCTATTAGACAGATTGCACACGCCCATAAACTATTTTCATGGACCCACCAGCCCAACCTCTTCATGTGGAACACCATCATCAGAGGCTACTCCATAAATGACTCGTCATCGCTCAAGGCCATCGCTCTTTACAAAGACATGCACCTCAGTGGCATTTCATCAAACAGTTTCACTTTCGGGTTTGTTCTCAAGGCGTGTTGTAATTTACCAAGACTTGAAGAGGGAAAGATGGTCCATTCACAGGTTTTGAAAATGGGTTTAGACTACGAAACCCATGTGGTTAACGGTCTGATCAAATTGTATACCACGTGCGGGCGCGTTGACGAAGCACGCGACCTGTTCGACGAAATGTCTGAACGAGACTTGGTTTCGTGGAGCACCATGGTTTCTGGGTACGTGCAAAATGGGTGTTCTAATGAGGCCTTTGTTTTGTTTAAACAGATGCAAGCTCAGAATGTGATAGCTGATGAATTTACTTTAGCTAGTGTTGCTGGGGCTTGTGGAGATATGGGTGCTCTTGATTTGGGCAAATGGGTGCATTCTTATATTGATAAAGAAGGTATTGATATTGATATTGTTTTGGGAACTTCACTGGTGGACATGTACTCAAAATGTGGGAGTTTGGATAATGCAATTAGGGTCTTTGAAGGCATGTCTAAGAGGGATGTCATGGCATGGTCTACCATGATTGGAGGGTGTGCCATACACGGGTTTGGTGAGAAAGCTTTAAAAGTGTTTCATGCCATGAAAAGTGCCAATGTAAGACCCAATTCTGTTACTTTCACTTGTGTGTTGTGTGCATGTAGCCACTCTGGCTTGGTCAAGGAAGGTTGTCAACATTTCAATAGCATGTCTTTGGATTATGGAATCACTCCCGAAATTGAGCATTATGGATGCATGGTTGATCTATTTTGTCGTGCAGGACTTGTGCTTCGAGCACATAAGTTTATTCAAAAGATGCCCATTAAGCCTAATGCAGTTCTCTGGCGAACATTGCTTGGTGCATGCAAGACTCATGGATATAAAGAACTCAGTGAGAGTATAACTAGAGAGGTACTTGAGCTAGAGCCTCGTAGTGCTGAGAATTATGTGCTTGTGTCCAATGTTTATGCTTCTCAAGGTAGATGGTCAAGTGTGAGCAAGGTTAGGAGCCAAATGAAACACAAGAAAGCTAAGAAACAACATGGTTGGAGCTCTATAGAGATGGGTTTCGCTGTGCACCAGTTTGTGATGGGAGACGAATTACATCCTGAAATCAGACAGATATATCAAATGCTGGATCAAATGGCTAAAAAGTTGAAGCAAGAGGGACATGTAGCTACAACAATTGATGTCTTGCATGATATAGACGACGAAGAAAAAGAGCATGCATTAGGTTTTCATAGTGAGAGGCTGGCTATTGCTTATGGATTACTTCGCTTATCAAAGGACTCGCCAATTAGGATAGTGAAAAATCTTAGAGTGTGTACTGACTGTCATTCAGTCATGAAGTTGATTTCTAGTGTCTACAAGCGAGACATAATTGTTAGAGATCGAATTCGTTTCCACCACTTTAGAGAGGGGAAGTGTTCCTGCAATGATTACTGGTAATTAGATAGAATGCTTGTTCAACTTCTAATATTTCTACTCTGAGACTTGACATACCAACACAAATATTATTTGCTGTTGTAAACCTCTTGTTGAGCTGTACATCAAAAAAAGCAATTTCAAAATTTCACTGTCCTGAGACTTAACATAATGTGGCTTTCTTCTCTTTTTCTTTCTTACATTTCCTTCTTACCTTCTTCTCTCAGTCCTTAAAAAATTCCTTACAACATACGCTTCTAGTTGGGTATTTCTACAGTTAGGGATGCTATTTTTCATATTTGATTTGAATGAAAATGCTCGTTACTGAAATAATATTCATATTAAAGACTACTCTTAAGATATTTGGGAACTGCTTATTCAAATTAAATAAGAAGACATTTAAACAAAACAAAAGGACACAAAAAATAATCCAGCAAATCAACCTGAACATCAACGTTTAACATCGCAAATGAATTATGTTCAAGTTCCAGTGACATAGAAGGGGGTTGTACCCAATTCTCAGAGCTTTTGCTTTTGTGGGGTCTAGAAGAACTGACTCATAGGCAGCACTACTTTCCAATTTATGGAGAGGCTGATTTCTGTACTTGAACCCATGACACGTCGCTTTTGGTGGAAGGCGCATTTGCCATCACACTGAGGGATAATCCTCATAGTGGAAACTGGAAACATAGTGCAACTTGCAAGATGCTTGATTATTTGAGAGAAAATGGGTAGTTGGATACTGCAGATTTGATCATAGAAAAAAGGAAATATTTCTAATGAATCTGTAACATATACAGTAACTTGACTGCTTTAAAACCGAATAATTAAAAAAAAAGGAAAAAAAAAGGAAGTTAAAATGCAGAATGCACTATATAGTTAGGTGTGTCCAAGAACCATGTTAGCCAATAGTTCAGTTCTTCCCCCTTTGTTTTGAATTGGTGCTATTGGATCATGTTGTAACCACCAATTTGCAGAAGTGAAAGTTAAGTCAGACATAATTTGAAATGTCTAGTCATTAATGGATAAGCTCAGTCCAACACAAGTAAGATAGAATCCATCCAGAGCATCTAGAAGTTCATTCAAGTAGGAATAATACCAGTTAGAATGCAGCACAAACTCGCACTCAACGTCAGGAATCTTTTGCTGCAGATCCTGTAAATTCATCTACAGTTGACAAAATGTTGATCACAAAATTTCTGCTCCAAACCCATTCATCACAAGAAGATTTCCTTATAAAGAGCAGATTAGACAATAAGTAAGCACCTAGTGAAATAAGACCGTAGATCATCAATCTAAATATAAATGATTCTACAAATTGAATAAGCTACCCTGAGAATGACCTATTTACTAATTCTGAAACGTTGATTTAAATATTTAATCTAGTACAATTAAAATTAGTTACTTAAGAGTGCTGGCTTAGTTGGTAGAGTCTCTTGGCTTTGTAGAAGAGACCTCAGATCTAATCTCACCTTCACAACAATACCACCACCCCCATCCAATATCATGCAGACAATTCATAGTTTTAAGTATTCCTAACACTGAGTAACGAGAAGATAAAACTCTCAGATTAAAAGGTACAATTGCAACCCAGTCATTCTGACAACATCACTTGCCCAGCTTGGTTCAAGGATTCTGTTTTGTTGGGCTTGTCACAGATAAGTTGGTATAAGATTTCTGATTAGAGATCGATTTAAGTGAAAGCATGAAAACACATAAAAACAAGATTCAGAAAGTTAATCTCAAGGTTGTAACATTTCATTATAAACACTGAAACTTGGTACAGGTATGGTATACTTCCATACAGATGACAACTTACATAAATTGAACCTATATAGACCAAAGCATAAACTTGCCGTTACAGTTGAAAAGGCTAATTGATTATATGCAGAACAAACAAGCACATGAGGACTCTTTGAGTAACTCTTGCTATTTCAAATCATGAAATAAACAAAGCACAAACTTGACATGAACCACATGAAGAACACTCATACAAAGAGTACTCTTTGAGAAACTCTTGTTATTTCCAACCATGAAATGATTTTGAGCAATTCACCTGACACTAATTGAAAGGAGCTTTTTCTAAGATTTCCCTCAGATTGCTGAAACCAATAGAGCACGCTAGAATCATGAGCTCCTTGCCTAGTCCCATGCAGAGGGATTCAGTTCCCACATCCAGGTTGAGCTGAGAAAAGGAAAAACAATATAATTTGCATTACATTCCACTTTAATAAACTAATGCCTTTGGCTAATTAAAGAAAGCAACCATAAAATACATTCAATAGCAATAAATTTAGAAATCCAGGACTCAGTTTCTTAATGCAATACAACCTAATAAGGTGGGCAGCCGTTAATGGTACAGTTAAAATTTTCCTACTCTGAACTTGATAAATATTCATGCTCTTGCAAATGACAAGCAATTGATAGAATTCTAAGATTATACACAATCGCAGTCATTGCAAAAGCATTGGTAGAAATCAAGCGCAATTGAGTGCACAGCTCAAAAGCATATATTATACACAAAACCATTCATAAATAAATAGCTCAAATGCATTATATTATCCTAAAACTCTAAAATCCATAACTGACAGTATCCATTTTATGATTCCACAATCCAAAGTATACACCATAAATAGACCATCAACATTCTACAAGAAGGTTTGCGTAAAAAATTACAAACTTTTCACCTAGTATAAAACCAAGCTTTTAAGTTGACATATATAAACATGTGTGAAGCAATACTACCTCAAAATTCCTCAACCTATACACACCTCAATGTCATTCTACACACCCTACCGACATAAACATTAATCAATCACAATCTTATACTATTAAACAAAACACCATATTATATTATTAACGTGACACCAATCAAAATTCATTTGGGTCCTCAGTGGATACCTTAAACATCACACCTCAACGGCCACGCAATGCACGATCGAGGACCCACGGGGGACGGTTCTCACCTTCTCAACCCACCCAATTTGCCCCCACAACTCTCCACTCTCCCTCATCTCCACACCAATCTCTGCACACCAAATTTCCATCTCTTTCTTCCCCTTCTCCTCCCAAAGCACAACCAACTTACCTCCCAAATTCGCCATCGTGGCACCGCAAAGAAACCTCGGAAGCCTGCCCTCCAACCCCTTCACCTCCCTCCACGCGCCCTCCCGCGCGTGAAACCCGCGAATATTCCCCAAATAATCATAACAATACAAAACCCCACCCACCACACACGCTCTCCCCCTCCACCCGAAATCCAATTCCCCATCCACGCGCCCCCACGCGCTTTCTCTCGCGTCGTACACGATCCCCCCTCTGTCCGCCATCGCGTAGACCTTCCCATCCATCACCGCACTCGCGTGCATCCACTTGTCCCGGATCAGAACCGGGCTCTCTACCCGTTCCCATTTCTGGACCTTCGGGTCAAACCGCTCGGCCCAATGGGCCGACTTGGCCCACGAATCAGTAACACACCCACCCATGACGTAGATGTTTTCTTCCACAACACCCGCAGCGGAAAACTCGCGGGCGACCCGCATGTTCGGGCCGGGTCGCCAGGTGTTGAAGCGACAATCTAGAATCCAAACATGGGATGTCGGAACATCGTTGGTGGAGCCACCAATTACATAGATAAAGGGGCCCAGTGAGGCGATTGAGGAGCCAACAGTGGAAGTAGAGGGGATAGGTGGGATTGGGAAGAGGGAGTGAGAGGAATTGGAGCTGAGGGAGAACCAGAGGAGAGAAGAGGAGATGGAGGAGCGGAGAGAAAGGTAGAGGAGCGGTTGAGAGGAGTGGAGGAGAGATCGAGTGGTGAAGAAGAGAGGAGAGGAGAGGAGGGAGTGGATGGGTTTTGAGACTATGGACAGTGTTGGGTGGTGGCACCGGGGTAGTCGAGCTAGGATGTTCAAGCCCACGTCGTCTGGGAGAGATGGAATTAACGGTTGTTGTGGTTGTGGTTGTGGTTGGGACTCGGTGGCGCTCGCGGTGGCGGTGGACATGGGTTGTCTGTGTGGATGGGAAAAAGGTTGTTGGGGTGGGTGGTCGTATCTGTGATTCTGTATCTGTTTTGGTATGAGGGACTTTTTGGGCTATTAAGAAAAGAAAAGAAAATTGTTTGTTGTGCTAATCTGGGCCCGATATTTAATTACTAATTTGTGGATTTAGTCCGAAAATTGAGGCCCAATATTGTCTTCAGCTTGCCATCTTGCTTCTGACTTTTAGGAAACGTTTTTGTGGAATGGGCTTTTCGCACATTAAATTCAAATCATCACAACTCTCAAAGCGTTACTATAACCGAAAACGTTACCCTCTCTCACACATCTCTATGAAAAAATGTGCTCGCCGTGTTCAGCTTAAAACTCTATGGTCTAATTAAATGCTCTCTCTGAACAAAATTAACTTACCCTCTTGAATTGCCTGCCATATCGTTTAGCTCAAAATCTATATCTATATATAAATAATAGGTAAAGCAGAGAAAGTTTGAAATTGAATTTTAAATTATGATTTTAATTTTGTGCCATGTGTCTAGAATTTGAAATTGAAATTGAATTTTGCATCATGTGGCTAAATGTATGTGGGCTCATTCTCATTAAAATCACTTCTATGTATAGGTCAAGTAAGTTACTGTGCTAATTAAGTTTTTTTTATTTTGCAGTCAAACGTGAAAACCAAAGAGATTAATATTGGTGATAAGAACTCATCATGTGACTAAATGTATATGGACTTATTCTCATTAAAACCACTTCTTGTATCGGGTCAAGTGAGTTACTGTGCTAATTAAGTTTTATTTTTTATTTTTTATTTTGCAATCAAACATGAAAACCAAAGAGATTAATATTGGTGATAAGAAATTAGTTTGGGTACATTGCATAATTTCCAAAAAAATAACAAAGCCAGAGTTCGAATCTTTGTTATAAATTGCTTACAAAGTTTGCATCTTTACATTTGCACTGAGTTTCGGATTAAAGTGCTTTCTTCTTGGTTTTGACACTAAGTTTTGTTTACTATTCACTTACAAAGTTTTATGCTTAAAATTCACTATCCTTATATTTGGCTTTTTGTTTTGGTTTGACATCTATAACAATGAAGAAAGCACTGCTGTGGACCGATAGATGATACTATTTGTAGGCTGCAAAGGAACTTAGTGATCAATGGAATCTCACGTGAATTGGAAGGACCCGGCTGTAGATGTCTGGATGGCAGATGTGAGTCACTATGTTTTTAAAATTTTCAGTGAAGGTAAAGATTATGAACAATGTGAATTTTCCAGAGAGAGATTTATTATTTTATATTTACGCAAGTTTGATCGCCTTCTTGGAGTGGATCACTCCACCTTGTCTTTCTACTGGAATTTTTTATTTAGATTGTTACAATTTAATCCAAATTTTATTTGAATTTTCCTATTGTTGTTACTATCATATATTATCATTCCAATTGTTCAATTAGAATCTGAAATTGGAGTCCAATTTTACTATACACGTGTACAATCTAATTATTTTTAAATTTGCTGTCATCTGCAGAAGCCAATAAGATGAAATTAATAACATATTAAACACTCATGCTTTGAGAATCGGTAGTACCAATCTAAATCCATTGGACTTGCTTCGTGATAATATAGCTATGAAAGATGTATAAAAACACGCACAAACTCATCTCTCTATAAAAAGAGATTGGAGAGAATTTTTTTTATCAGCCATAGAACTTCAGAGGTTTTTTCTTCACATAAATGCCCATCATGCTACAAAATGACCCATCGTAAAACTACAAAATAAATACAACTCTGAGGATTTTTTTTTAATATAAAATTTTTTAAGCCGCGAAAATTTCAATCACTAATAGAGATTGAAGATTCAAAAGCGTGAATGGATCTTTTGAATAAACATTGTCACAAAGGTTCATTTTTCTGTGTAAAATTTATATACTACTAAATTTTGTTAATGAAATTTTCTTATTAATAATATAAATTTAAACTCAACTAGTCTTTTAAATATGAATAAATTTATGATTAATAATATATCAATTTTCGTGCAGTAATACGGAGTTACATACTAATTATATATAAAAGAAAAAAGAATTGCCATAACGTCATTACTCATTAATCATTATTGATCAACCCCCACCCCCACACACACACATTCCCTACCTCTCTCATGCAATTTCTGCCCTGCCCCACGTGAACTCTCCCCCTCCTCTCATTTTTTTTATTTAAAAATTTAATAATTGTCACAAATTTTTTATTGAGATCTCAATAAAATTTTTTATTGAAATTTTCCTCGGTTCCTCCTCTATATATTGAGATCTCACCCCACCTACCAATCCTCCAATCACAAATTTACACTCTCAAGTCTCCACAAGCTCTCTCTCTCTCTCTCGTTCTCTCTCACAAAGTTCACTTTTTTCCTTCAAAAATGGAGTTAGGTTTAGTCACAAAAGACACAACCTGGTGGGTTTTCGCACTCCCTGCTTTCCTTGGATCCAAAACCCTTCTTGATGGGTATGTTTTGGTCGCGATCCTTATGGCGTTTGTGTCTCTCTCTCTTCTCACTTGGGCCTTTTCCAGTGGTGGAATTGCATGGAAAAATGGTAGGAACCAAAAAGGTCCAGTTCCAATCTCTGGGCCTAGAGGCTTACCTTTATTTGGTAGCCTATTCACTCTAAGCCGTGGCTTAGCTCACCGTTCCTTGGCTGCCATGGCTTGGAGCCGAGCCACTACCACTCAGCTCATGGCTTTTAGCCTCGGCTCCACTCCAGTTGTTGTGGCTTCAGACCCTTTCACTGCCAAAGAAATCTTAACCTCTCCCAACTTCGCTGACAGACCCATCAAACAGTCGGCTAAGAGCCTCATGTTTAGCCGAGCCATCGGCTTCGCTCCAAACGGTACTTACTGGCGCCTTTTGAGAAAAATCGCTTCCTCACACCTCTTCGCACCCCGGCGCATCTTAGCCCACGAACCTAAACGCCAGCAAGAGTGCGCCGCCATGTTGAGCAACATAGGAACCGAGCAGAAACTCAGCGGCACCGTTTTGCTGCGTAAGCACCTCCAAGCCGCCTCGTTGAACAACATCATGGGAAGCGTGTTCGGCAAGAGATACGACACGGACACGGCGCAAGATAGCGAAGAACAGGACGAGCTCAAAGACATGGTTCAGGAAGGGTTTGAGCTTTTGGGTGCTTTCAACTGGTCTGATTACCTTCCATGGCTGAGTTATTTATATGACCCATTTCGAATAAAGGAACGCTGTTCTAAACTCGTTCCAAGAGTCAGAAAACTCGTCCGAGACATCATTGAGGAACACCGCGCCGCTGCCGCTGGGCCTAGAAGTCTCTCCGATAACGCTGATTTCGTTGATGTTTTGCTCTCTTTGGATGGTGAAGAGAAGCTCCAAGAGGATGACATGGTTGCTGTCTTATGGGTATCTAAAATATACAACTTTTTTTTTAATATATATATATATATATACAATTTTATTCTAGCTAGGTTTACTGAGTCAACTCACAGGTCAACTCAAGTATTGAGTTCTGGGTTATTGTGCAGGAAATGATATTTAGAGGAACTGATACAACGGCGTTGTTAACTGAGTGGGTAATGGCCGAGTTGATATTACACCCAGAAGTGCAAGAAAAGCTTTACAAAGAGATTGATAGCGCGGTGGGGAATAAAGCGGTGACAGATGCTGACGCGGCGGGACTACCGTATTTACAATCGGTGGTGAAAGAAACTCTCCGGGTTCACCCACCCGGCCCATTGCTCTCATGGGCCCGATTGTCCACGTCGGATGTCCAGCTCAGCAACGGGATGCTGATTCCCGCCAAAACAACAGCGATGGTGAACATGTGGGCCATCACGCATGACCCGAAAGTGTGGGAAGACCCACTTGAGTTCAAGCCCGAGAGGTTTATGGAGGCTGACGTGGACGTGAGGGGTTGTGATCTGAGGCTTGCACCCTTTGGAGCTGGCCGTAGGGTTTGCCCAGGCAAGAACCTTGGGTTAGTCACTGTGAACCTTTGGGTGGCTAAGCTGGTCCAAGGTTTCACTTGGGTTCAAGATGGGTCCAACCCAGTTGATCTCAGTGAGGTTCTGAAACTGTCTTGTGAGATGAAGTACCCTCTACATGCTATTGCTGTGCCAAGGACTAGTAGTAATATTTCTATCTAGGTCTTTTTTTTTTTTTTTAGGGTATGATGTATAATAATAATAATTATTAACTGCTGACTTTGTGTTTTATTATCACATTTTGTACTACTCTATGTTTTACTACTCCTTATTTAGCATATTTTCATTTTAGTTTCTTTATAAAATAACTGAAATTTAAAATGGAAAATGGAAAGTAATCATCCACTCATTTGATATGTGCTTGATGAATAAGTTTTATATTAGATAATATTTCAATTTTGTTTTTTTTGGCTGAATGGAAAAAGAAAAAAAAGAAGGTATTTTGTATGATCAGTTGTAACAATCCTAATCGTATTGTGTATGATTATGGTATTTGACTCATGACTCGTTAGTGTGTTTTAGAAAAACAAATTCGTTGAATCATGGTAGTTCTTACTGTTAACCTAAATCAGCTCATGTATCTGTTGCAGATATTAACTATAACGTTATAACGATAAATACACTAGAATTGATTTCGTGGACTTCTTTTCTTTACGGTGAATCAGTGGGCGTGCAATAAGAGATATTACACTTTATTACTTTAAGCATAGATGGTGTTCCCTTTAGATGGTATAAAAATTATTTATTATTTGAGGAATACACTCCCATAACAATGAGTTTAAGAACACTATTTTTACAAATGGTGAAATAATTTGTTGTAATTAGTGCATGATAAAAATGAGCAAGTAATGTTCCCAAAACCCAAATGAACGTGACGTTGGTTCAATTACAAATGACCATGTTAACAGTCGTGAAAAATGTAGTGACTAACATTATTATTTAATGTTTTATGAAATGTTAACAGGTCTATGTAAGTGGAGTTTTATGTGGAAGTAGTATATATTTTAAAATATCCTTATCGGTAAAAGTTGAAAAGAAATTAATTAATTTATACGAGTTTTAGTTAGCTCAGCTAGTGTAGTTGACTGTCTCAAAAAAAAAAACACTAGTGTAATTGAATAAGAGATGTTTGGTTCAAACTAGACTTACTCTAAGAACCAATTAATAACTTAGCTTGATAATAAAGAATAATTATAATAGAATAGACAAAAATTCAAACTAAATTGTATCTATAAAAAATAAATTAAAAATAATTAATTAACTTATAACAAGAACTAATCTTATTTTATGACATACATTAACTACATATACTCTCAGAACTATTGTTTGTAATACAATAATGTAGCTCAATGCATTCAAGAAATCATAATGGCTTTTCTCAAAAAAAAAAAAAAAAAAAAAAAAAAAAAAAAAAAAACTAGTGTAATTGAATAAGAGATGTTTGGTTCAAACTAGACTTACTCTAAGAACCAATTAATAACTTAGCTTGATAATAAAGAATAATTATAATAGAATAGACATAAATTCAAACTAAATTGTATCTATAAAAAATAAATTAAAATAATTAATTAACTTATAACAAGAACTAATCTTATTTTATGACATACATTAACTACATATACTCTCAGAACTATTGTTTGTAATACAATAATGTAGCTCAATGCATTCAAGAAATCATAATGGCTTTTCTCAAAAAAAGAAAAAAAGAAAAAAAAAAAAGAAAGAAATCATAATGGCGACTCAAGGTGACGCTAAATGCAAAAAAGAAGAAGCCAAGGACAAAGAAAAGTGCTAGGAACACAAAAAAATCACAAAATTATAGCCGCAACTCTTCACATGGCAAATTATGAATGGTGAAGGTTGGTAGGTCCACACATTCACCATTCTCAACTTGCCACGAGGCTAATTGTGATAAAAGTTGTGGTATTTTTTTTATGTCCCTAGCATTACTCAAGGAAAAATTAAGGATCGTATAGCGATATCTGTTTAGAGCATTAGTATTAGTGGTGTAAAAAATTTAGCAATTTGGTACTATAAAAAGCTACTTTATCTATTTTACCACCTCATTTTAGAAAAAACCCAAAATCAGTGGTTTTATTTTAGCATTTAACACAATAAAATAAATAAACAACATAATGCAATAATATATCTGAAAGCTCCAATAGTGTGAAAACACTATAACTTGTTTAGACTCCCAATTCTTAATTACGGCTTGATTAATTTTAATCTAAACACAATTGATGCAGAATATACATGATTAGAAAATGTCAAAGCACTCAACAATTGCATGGATGAATGAATAAGTGCAATGTTAAAATGGAAAGGGCAGTGGGTAAAAGAATAGCAAACCCAAGATAACATGGCGATCTGTTATCAAAGAAAAAACCGAAGAATTCGGCAAAAAACCTCTCTGTGACCTTCCAAGTCGAAATGATCCATAAGTGAATAAGTTGGAATACAAGGATATCAAAAAGACCCTACAAGCTTAATCTACCCAAAGTACTTAAGCCTTTCAAGCTCCAGCTACCAATAGACTTCTCGGAGTCTTGTCTTCACTATCTTTTCGGATCCCGCAATACCACTCGATTGCATCCGCCAAGCCTCACTGGCTTATTTTGGCAAATACCCAATACTTCCCAAGTTTTAAAACACTCTCTACACTCTCAATAGGTGTGAGTTGTGTTTAGGTACAAATATCTTCTTAAAGTATAACAATGGGATAGGGGAGGAGAAAAGACTACAAGAATTTATCTCTTGAGGATGAGTAGCTCTCTCTAATAAGGTGGGTGTGTTGTAGAAACTTTTTTAGGGTTTTTTTTTTTTTTTCTAAATAGTCCATTTACAATTTTGTGAGTAATGAGGGTATATATAGTATGGGTGAAGGGTATAAGAGTCACATCAAAAATCTCAGCTGTCAGTGCATTTCGTGGGTCATCTCGCAAGCTGGCCAAGTCGCGAAACTCATTGACTTTTCAGATTCCGACATGTGCTCTTCATGTGACCTTCAACTGCCTTGATCAGATTTTCACCAACTTAATACTAAACACATTACAATAAAATCCCACAGAATACAATGAAATAAAAAATTAATAGAATTACAACACTTTTTGTCATGTAATAAAGCCAACATAAATGTTATATGAAAAATCATAACTTTACAATATTTACTACAGTAAACATCACCATAAAATATTGCTTTTGCTCTATTAATGCATTAGCCTTTTGTTTCACCTTTTTTTTTATTATTTAATTTAGTTGCTAAATTTAGCATTTTAACTATTTGCCTCCACCAATACTAATGCTCTAACTATTTCCATAAGTTGATTAGTTTAGTTTAGTTTAGTGGTTTTTTTAAAAAATAATAATAATAATAATTTGTGTAAAAACAACTCTTTTAGTTAATAAGTTGTAATGGTGCATGTAATACTATTTTGATGTAGACTTTTCCTTGAAATCTATGCTATTTTTATTATAAATCAATAATATTGGGGGTGTGCATGGATTAGGTTGAGTTTTTTTTTTTTTTTTTTTTTTTTTTTTTTTTAGGTCCATACTCCTTTTGGACCAAGAGTTCAAATTGGGTCCTTACAGTAGTAATTTAAAATATTTAAAAGAAAAAAAATTGTCCAACCCAATCCTTGTGGGTTGGGTTGAACCCTTGAGATAGGTTGGGTTGGGTTGAATTTTTTTTAGCCCACCATGGTGAATTGAGTTGAAAAAAAAAAAAAAAAAAAAAAAAAAAAAAAAAAAANTCTTTCATGAAGGGTCTCCCTTCTTATATAGTCCCTCTTGGACAATCTTTACCTTACACTTGTTGATAATTTGAGTTCTTACTTGAGTACTTGTCCTATCAAACATCTCTTCTGGCCCATCTATGAGTTGCGGTGACCAAGGAAACACTATTTAGAGGTCTTCTCCACATAAATGCGGCCAGAAAAGTAGTTTCAGTGCATTTAATGCGGATGTAACACCCTTTCCTCAGATATTTTTGGGTCTCCTTCCTTCTCGTGGGTTTATGTAACATGCCTCTAACACCAGTACCTTTATTGAGGTCATTTTTATGGCTGGAATATGTAAAGGAGTAGTGTTCATCTTGTTCAAGGAGACATTGCTCCTCAAACTGTCTTCTACTCATTTCTTATTCATGAGGCACTGAGCTGAAATGACTCTCTACTATTTGTCTCTCCTCGGACATCCCAACGTTCTCAAATAAGGCCCAAGGCCCAATATACCGTTTTTGGGCCTTGTCACTACAATAGCCCCTCAAAATTCCCATTCTTCCCCCTCAGCCGAGGAGAAAAAGCGGAGTTTTGATCTTCAAGAGACAAGATCACTTATTTCTCTGGCTTACACGTGTGGGAGTGCCATTTTCCGTGCCTCACGACTGTTTCTGACACTTCGGGGTCCACACATCATCATTTATTGCTCCAGGCTGCGTCTTATTCCCCCCATCCAACGGTGAGGCGCACATACTATGGTGGATATTTCTCTTGGAATTCTGAGTGAGGTTACTCCCGCTTCTTTACTCCTTCTATATAAAGCCTCGAGGGGACTCGTTTCCTTCTTTACTTCGCGAATTTTCAGATACTCCAAAGAACCCCAGCACTCTAACTCATAAAACATTCTAAGTTCCTAAGCCTTCACAACTCTCTCTCTTTAAGAAAATTTTAAAGGATCCTTTCCAAAGGATCAGAGTTAGCAGACTTACTTTTGTAAGTTTCCTCCTCCCTAAACTCCCTTTCCCTCCTCGGCCCTTTTAGTTCTTATTTCTTCGCTTACATATTTTAGTCGCTTTTTCTAGAGTTGTCCAAATGGGTAGATTCGAGAGTCTAGTATATTCCCCTGCCAAAATAGAAGCTTTTAAATAGAGATTCCATATACCGCAGGATGTCGGTTTGCGATATTGTTCTCAGAAGCAAATCGCTACACATAGAGAGGTAGGGGAGGTCATCATCCCCATAATAGCCTTTTTAGAAGGAGGGATGACTCATCCTATGGGTAGGATAACCCGGGACTACCTCATTAATCATAGGTTGTGTCCCCATTAGTGTGCGCCCAATATGTTTAGGGTCTTAGGCTGTGTCGATGCTCTCAACGAGCATCTTAGATTGGGTCTCACTTGGCATGACGTGGTCCATATGTATGAGTGTCATTCCCAAGCTGACGGTGGGTTTTACTTTAAGTCCAGGTCGCCCATCGTTAGGCTCATTTCTTGCCTCCCCAAATCCAACGAAGGGATGAAAGATGACTACCTCATCACTTTGAGGGCATGGCATGATGGTCTCCACTGCTTGACCCAAGAGAGATGTCAGGTGAGGCACCTTAGAGTTAGGTTCCTTAGTAAAAGACAAGGTTCCCTAGTAAAAGACTTAGATTTTTAATCCTACCCATGTCATTTATTTTACCTTCCTCTCATAACGGACCTTAATTATCCAATTGTGTTTGATTTCCTAGTTATTTTTGCAGATAGGAGGCAAGTTGCTCCTCGACTCAGTCTTACCAGCGTTGTGGCCCTCAACAACCTACTCCGATCAGAAATCTTTGTGAGCGAGGACCGACAGTTGCGGGCTATCCCTTTGATCCTAGATTTTGACCCCATTTCGAAGACCTTCCAAGAGGTCGGCCATGCCATCTGAGCATGTGATCCTCAGATAAATCGCATTGACGTGTCAAAACCGGACTTCTTGGCCCCATACGACCTTCCCCCTGTCATATTACTAGTTGACCAAGTCCCTCATCCGCTCGTAATACCACTACAAAAAGTCCCTCTTGAACCAGCAGCTGCATTAGAAGAGAGAGTTGCCTCCTCGCAGTTGTCATTGGACGAGGAGGTAGACTAGTTTCGCTTCAAAGGGGAAGAAGGAATATCAGAGAGACCTGTGGAGCTCTCGGATTTCAGAATAAAGTCTGACAAGCTTTCCTTTGCTCGCCCCCCAAAGTTGGTCGTAACTCGGATTGACTTGAGCTCCGAGGAAGAAGAAAGGATGGAATAGCAGAAGAAGAGATCCAGCTTGAGGGGTCTAATGGCAAACAAAAACAAGGGGGCAACTTCGATAGAGATTTCCAAGGCCCAGGTTCTTGCTAATCTTCCTTTTCCTCCTCATCCTCCTCTTGCCAACCTTGGACAACGCATTGATCCTGATCCGAAGAAGAAGAGACCATTACAGGAGCCAGAAGATGGGGAGGTGTCCCCTCAGGTGACCAAGGCAGCTTAACCTATTCATGTCTCTGAAGAGAGACCTTGCTGTGGTAAGTAAGCTTCTATTAATACTTTGATTCTTTTATATATATTTCTTTCATGTATATTTCATTTCTTCTTTTTCCTATTTTTTGTAACCACTTTGCCCTTTTTACGTAGGTCACTCAGCAAGTCTATGTGGCTGAAGAGTGGGTTCGAAGTGCCTATCACAAACTTGAGGCTGAGTCCCACTCTCGGCCCGAGGTCGAGAAAGCTCTTGGGGCCGAAAAAGAGGAGAAGACACGACTGGCTGAGAAGCTAAAGGAGTCAGAGCATGAGCTTTCGAGCACTTTGGCGTGGCTGAAAATTGCTGAGGCTTAGGCTAAGAACCAGCGAAAACTGCTATCCACAACAGAGATTAACTTGGCTAGCCAGAAACAGCTGGTTCTAGACCTCAGGGCCGAGCTGTAGAAGATCAGGGATGCAACAAAAGAGGCAGCCTGGGTGGCCAAGGAAACTACTGAAACCACAGTGACCGCGTCTTACGAGCGCAGGGTGGAAGAGATAGAGAAAAGGCTGGCCGAGGAGGTGGCCGAAGTTTGCAGGGACTACTGCACTTTTTCCTGGACAAAGGTGCTCAATAGTGCGGGGGTCCCTGCTGACTCCGAGCTGAGGAAGGCTGAGAACGTATTCTTCCTCGAACACATTCAAGAAGTTCTAGCTGATCTCTCTCCGACAACTGCTCTTCCTCTCCCACTTCCTGAGCAGGCCTTTGAAGCCCAAGCCCTTACTATGGGTGTTGAGGTTCCCTTAGGGGTGCTTGGGAAGGGTAAGGAGGGCCTACCCTCGGCCAGAGATACTCCTTTTGAGGATAAAATTTCCATCAAGGATATGGTCTCCCAAGCTAAGGCAGTGGAGTCCAAGTCTAATGCTGGGCATGCCAAGCTCAAGGCCACTGATTCCAAGAAAGTACATTTTCCCGTGCAAAAGTAGTTGTAGTATATTTTTATTTTATTTTATTTTATTATATCTATATATATATATATGAAAGCTCGAAAATGTGTTGAAAAACACAAGAGCTGTTTAGACCCCCGATTAAAATTACGGCTCGATAGATTTTACACAACTTTAATATAAAGTGCGGAATAGTGTAAAAGTGAGCGGATGAACAATATAGCTACTCTAATCCATAAACTAAACAACACAGCAGTGTAATGGAATATAAAAGAGTAGGGAAGAGAGATGCAAACACAGAAAACACCAAGACGTGTTTACGAAGAGGAAACCGAAGAACTCGGTGAAAAACCTCTCCGCCGCCCTCCAAGCAGAAATCGATCCACTAGACAATCAGTTGGGATACATGAGTAAGCAAGAGACCCTCCAAGCCTAATCTACCTGATGTACCTAAGCCCTCCAAGCTCCTACTCCAACAAGGCTTCTCGGAACCGTGTCTTGTCTTAGTTCTCCGGATCCCGCAACAAGCTCCATGTTGCATCTGCCATTCCAGGCTTCTTCCAATGCTTCCTAGCAGCACCAAAACGTCACACAACACTCTCAAAAGGTGTGGTAAGTGTTTGGGCTATCAACCTCTCAATGGTGTGGAAATGGAGAGGGAAGGTTTGAGGAGATACCACAAGCAAGTGTATAGAGAAAGGTGGGGATGACAATCTCTAATTACAAATGTGTTTGGCTAGGGTTTTCTCTCTGAAGCATTCCTCAACATTTGTGGGTAATGGGGGTTTTTATAGGATAGGTGCAAAATGTGTGAGTCAGTCAGTACAGGCTGGCAGAACAGCATGTCTCGCGGGTGTCTCGTGGGAAGGCCTTACCCGCGAGATACTCGCGAGAGACAGCTGTCTCCATCTGTCATGACTCTTCGCATTCCAGCATGTGCAGGGCACATGCTTCACTTCGCGGGAAGCTTAGTCACGAGATACCCGCGAGATTCCATCAGCTTCCAAATTGCTTGAGTCTTCACACACTCTCTATCACACACCCCTTACAACAATTCCCACAACAAATACAGGGTATAAACAATTGATAGTAATTACAATCAAATTTGGCACGGAATAAAAGCCAACAAAACACATAGTTGTAAATCACAACTTTACATTTCCTTCCATTGCTTGTCTAATGCTTTCTTATCTTTGCCTTTGCATGTACACACATGGAGCGAGGACGTATAGAGCTAGGGCATGGTCTCCCAGAAGCAAGCAAAAAAGAAGGGCAAGGATGTGAGCATGTGGATATAAGCCAAACGGCTATGTTCAATAGATCTAAGGGTCTAGCCTCTCCCATTTGGTTATTTACTCTTTTAAACCCCCTTCCTTCCTCCCTTCTTTCTCTCTTAGATAGGTTCTATTAGGTATATCATGCCATGTACCATTTGTCCTCATCTCTAGAGTATGGCGACCCCTATTTACTTTCCTACACCTATATCTTGGGCCATGCTTTAGGGATTTAGGCATTTACTTTCCCGCTCTGTGTGCTTGCATTGTTCATGATGTATGTATATATATACCTGCACGCCCCTTTCAGTGTGATTGTCACAGTCCATGTCACCTAAGGCAAAGCAATACCTAATTTCTGCTACGAAAGTAAGGTGACATGTCGCCAGATTTTCACCGTGGAAATCTAGTACTTTGCCTGAATGCCTAAGGAAAGCATAGATTGGGACCACACCTATTCAAAAGCCAAAACTTAAAGCCCCCCATGCATGCAAAGCCTCGAAAGCCAATGCCAAAATCAAGTTTTTTATTGCTAATCTCCAAAAATTAAGGTTTTATCAAAACAAAGGAATGTCCTTGGATTAGCCTTGTAGGGTGCCTAACACCTTCCCCACACATAACCAAACTTCCAGACTCAAGAATCAAGATTTTTTGCCACCCACATTAGATTTGGAAAAATGTCATTTTTCTTATCTTAGGATCAGTAATAAAATCAACTAGAAACAGGTGACTAATCACACCTTAGAAAAACCCAATGATTGATGGCGACTTCACTTACCTTTGGTAATCACCTAAAATTTGGCCAAGATTCTTACCACACCTCCAAAGGTACCTTTAGATTCCTCCCCCGAGAGAGAAAGAGAGAGCACTTGAAGCTCCGCACAAACCACACAATCATTGAGAGGGGCCTCCAATGGGCCCCACGTGAGCAGGAGCGTCGCCAAGGCGAGTGGTCGAACAAAGGCCCGATGGTTTTCTAGCCGTTCGTGACCTAGGCATCGACACCCTCAAAGATTGTATCTCCACCGCAATGGGAAGTACCGCTTTACTACTGTAGGCCAAAGAGTAGGCAGTTGCCCTAATTGAGGCACGGATAGAAGTTTTGTAACCCCATAAGGCAAATGGGAGCTTCTCATCCTAATCTTTGTATATCACTACCATATTGGCTAGGATGTTTCTAATGTTCTTATTGGCTGCATCTACGACCTCATTGATCTGTGGTACATGGGGAAGACTTGTGATGCTCAATGTTGTACAGTTCCATGATTATTATAACCTCTCCCTCAAAGTGCAAACCATTATCGGAGATAATCTCTTACGGTACCCTATACCGACAAATGATGTTATTCTCTATGAATCGAGCCACATGCTTGGCTTTTAACATAAAGTAGGAGGGCGCTTCCACCCACTTGGTAAAGTAGTCAATTGCCACTAGGATGTATTTAAGTCCGTTCGAGGCCTTAGGAGCTATCCTTCCAATCACATCAATACCCTAAACTAAGAAAGGCCATGTGAAAGTCATGTTGTATAGTTCACTAGGTGGCACGTGATTCAAATTCGCGTGTGTTTGGCAATCATGGCAACTCTTTACAAAGTCTACACAATCAATTTCCATCTTATTCCAATAGTACCCTATCCTTAAGATCTTCTTGGCTAACATTCTTCCATTCATATGAGGATCACAAATCCCTTGATGAATTTCTCCCATAACTTTCTCAGCTTCTTCTTTCTTTAGACAATGAAGCTGTATACTAATGGATAGCAATAAAATGGTCATCCATCTTGCAAACTGTCCATGTTAATGATGAGTAAAAACATGGACAAGAGTAAGCGCGTTAATTCCAGACAGCATTTAATGACCAAATGATGAATGAGCACAGAGCCGTTATCACCGTCCAAGGATGTGCATTTAATGGCCATTACGAACGTTAAAGGGCTAGGATTAAGTGGTCATTATTGAGCCATAAATCCTCCATTTGTGCTACAACATAAGAGAGGCCAACAGATTGGGCATTTACTCACACAAAGGCTATATAAAGCCAAGAGAGACAAGTAAGTGATTCATATTGAAAACACATAAATTGCTCTATAGATTACTTATTTCTAAAGAGTTTCAGTTAATTTAAGTATCGGAGGGTCCTAGGCAAGCCCCAAACCGGTGTCATTATTTACTTAGTGTTTTCTCTTACACAGGATCTCAACATCATCTATCGTATTGACAAGGAACATACTAACAAGGCAAAATTATGTTTTATCAGTTTGGCATCGTTTGTGGCAAATGATAGGCTATCAATCAATAAGCTATTGGATTCTCTACTAACTAAGTTCCTTAAAACTGATGGACTTAACCACAACTACGCTGCCAGATCCGGTGGTGATGGCTCAACAAATTCAAGCACTAACAGCTAATGTGCAAGAATTGATGAAACAAAATGAAGATATGAAATGGAAAGTGCGTGCAAAGAGCACAAATACGTCACGGTCACGGCGTAACCGCAATGACAATGACGATGAAGCCCATAGCCCAAGAAATAGCAGAAGAGAAACTTTTGAGCACACTGCACAGTCGAATTGTGGTAGCGGTCAGATGATGAAAAACATGAGGAAGGAGTTAGACGATGTTAGGACATATGTGAATCATGTTAGGAACATATGTCATTTAGAAATTAATCATTTGACAAAACGCACTTTACTTGTAATTGGGTAGATCTATGATGTATTTAATACTTCAAGGAACAAGAGTTCAAGTCCAAGTGTTAAAGCCATGCAAATTTGTCCAAGAAGCAAGTGAAGAAGTGCTGGATTTTAAAACTCGAAAGATAGCATCTTTTGAAGTTTAAAAGGCTTGTTTAGCCCGATGCTCAACAGCTGCTCAATAGATAACCTATCTATCAAGATTTAAGAAAATCAGTTTTCAGATTTGATTTCACACCAATCCGTGTATATTTGTTTAGGCTTTCTTTTCTCACAACCCTAAACATATATTATGATTATTTTAAGAGCTGTCACAGCTGATGAAACTTAATGCAAAAGTTTTTCACAAGCATATTATGACCAGAGACATATGCCCTAGTTCATCTTTCTCTTGAAGAAGCTGCTGCGTTTGTACGCCGTAGGATTTTGTAACTAAGAGTTTCGTGATCTTCATCGTGTTGATGAACTGAAAAACTTTGTAGCCAACATCCTTCTCAAGTTGGTGGTTAGTCACGTACTTAGATCCGTGTATCGATTGGTTAGTCACGTGCTAGGAGTCGTTCAAAGAAAAGAAGAGATTTTCACTATAGAACAAGTCCAATTGGGTATTGAGGTAAGGGTTTAATTGTAGGTTGGTATAAGGTATTGAGATTTCTTTACTTGTAATTGCTTGTTGTGATAATAATGGATTCTCGAAAGTGATGACCTTAAAATCACCTGGTGGGGTTTTGCCTTGGAGGTTTTCCCTATTTGTAAACAAATCACCGTGTTAACTTTATTTTTTGCTGCATATTAACTTACTTGGTGATTTGTTTGTGCTACCACGCGTTTTGCATATTAATTGAATTAATTAATTAACTTGGCTAATTAATTGGTTAATTTATCATAAGGGGTCAATACATTCTTGGCCTATTAAGTGGTGTCGAATCAGGCACACTCTGATTAGGGTTAATCTTTGCTGTGTGACTCATTGACCCCTGTTGTCATGGCTGCAACCAACATGAAAAGATCTTTGTTTTCAAATACATCTTGTATTTCTAATCTCTACTTGATTGAGTGTATCAAAAAATGCAAGTCTAAAAGTTATTTGAAATCTATCATGATGATTATTGGAAAAGATGTTGGCATGACAAAGAAGAAACTAGACTGTCTCAGAATGAAAATGTGTAGAGGAGTTCATCTAAGAAAAGTGAAAGTTAAAAGCTTTGTTCATAAATGGCAGATGAGAGAAAAAATGACTCCTACTGATTTTTCATCTAAGCATGAGGTGTGCTTCATGATGAAGTCTGCATTTAAGGTTTTGGACATGTGTTCGTGGTATCTTGATAGCGCCTGCTCAAGACACATGATTGGAAACCGATCTTTCTTTAAGGTTTTCAAGTCTAAGAAAGGTGGTAATGTCACTTTTAGTGATATGAGCAAATCACAGATTAAAGGAAAGGGAACATTTCTTTACTGGACTGCCGGACATTGCAAATGTGCTATATGTAGAAGGTCTAAAAGTGAACCTGTTGAGCATAAGGCAGATATGTGTTCAAGACTTTATGATGCTATTCCCAAAAGGGAAATGCCTTGTGTTGAATGAGTTTGGAAAGAAACTTATGATGGAAATAAGTATGTGTGCAGCGGAAAATTAACGGATCTACTTAATTCTCAATCTATAATATGCACTATGTAAATTTCAGAATTAGAGTATAAGAGAGCGTACCTCGAAGCGGTGAATTTCAAAACAAAGATCAAAGCACTTAGGAATACTTTTAATCTTCACTCCAATTCCACTAACACCCAAGAAGTATGGACTCTCAATTGGTTACAAAAGGAGAATTAAAAGAGTGATTTTCACTCACATACACTATCTTACAATGATGTTTTTCCCACCATATTTATTCTGTATGTTTTTCCTTTTGTATCTAACCAACTATCTAATTGGGCTGGCCTTTTGGGCCTTTCCAATTGGGTTTAAGAGTGTGGTTTGGAGTGGGACCAAAAAAGACCAATAAGACATTAGCTCCAATGGGCCTTGGGCTTTTCTGTCAACTCTTGACAAGTTCAAAGTTACCATTAACTATATTTAATACCACTATATAAATATATTTTCACTCTAGGCCTTATCTATAAATTATATCCTAAGATTTTATTGTACATGCCAACCCCTTCATAAAATATTCGTAGTAATACAAAATCATAAATGTAGACTGCCACTTTGTAAATTTACTACATCTTAATCCTTGAGTACCCGGTTTAATCCTTTTAAGTTATTCATCATATATTTATGAAATCCAATTTCATAAATATATACTTAAGTAATTTCTTATCAAAGTGGTTAGGCCTAACTCTCTGAATAACAAACCCATTATACTTATCTCAAGTGAATATTATATATCTCCGTTAAGAGACTATGAATTCCATCTTGAGAATATATGTTTCATCAACACTAAATGTGGCTACCCAACATATTGAGGTTTTGACCGTTACTTTAAATCTCACTCCTAATATATCAAAGCAACCTACACTTCATGATCAAGTCCATTATTCTCTCAAAATTAAGAGTTCATGCAAATATAAGTTGTGAGATTTATTATTCATTTGACAGTCCTTAAGAGAATAATAAATCTCACAGTGGTCCAATTCAATATGTCTTAACTCTTAAAACATATCAACACATCAACTAGAAGTCTCCACTTCCATGATCAAGACAAATCATCGTAGTTGATATATTATAGTATTCGCAAATGAAATGCCCAATTTCATCACCGACTACAAACTATAATTCTAAGTTTACAAAGAACTTGTGACTTATATCTTCTGTGACTAAATCACATACTATGCATCTCATGGATTATGTGATAATGTCCGAATATTCATGTTACCAATATTTCAAATAATAATAAAACAACTTCATTTAACACAATAAGTCATACATAATGTCATACACAATGTCACACTTAATATCATACATAGCATCATACAATAGGAAGTAAGGGCACCAATCCTAATAACTTATAAGTGGCGTTCGCACTCTAAACAATTGTTATGGTTTAGTCCCTGATGCTGATATTGTGTGCAATAGCATTCGTTTGCCAAACGAAGATCTATGGCACCAAAGGATGGGACATGCTAGTTACAAACATCTTTCAATTGTATCTAAGCATGAATCAGTTTTAGGGATAACAAAGCTCAGTAGAGTGAACAATGTGGTGTGTGGACCTTGTTAGATTGGAAAAGAGACGAAAGCTAAATATCTGGGCACTCAGACATCCACTACATTTAGACCATTAGAGCTACTACATTTGGATCTCATGGGTCCAACTAGAACCAAGTCTCTTGGGGGAAAGAGATACATCATTGTTGTGGTAGATGACTTCACTAGGTACACTTGAGTCATTCTTCTAAGATCCAAGTCAAATGCTCTTGAGTACATTGAAGCCTTGTGCACAAGATTACAAAATGAGAAGAGCTTAAAGATTGATCGAATTCAGAATGACCACAGTAAAGAATTCGAGAACTTTTACATGGAGTCCTTTTGCACTAGATCAGGTATATCTCAAGAATTCTTTACTCCTGTTACTCTGCAGCAGAATGGTGTAGTAGAAAGAAAGAACAAGGTTATTCTGGAGATGGCTAGAGCCATGTTGCATAACAAGGATGTGGCTAGAAACTTGTAGGGAGAAGTCGTCAACACAGTGTGTCATACAGTTAACATGGTGTATTTCAGACTCAGTACCAAGAAGACTCCCTATGAGTTATGGAAGGGAAGGAAGCCAAATGTAATGTATTTCAGAATCTTTGGAAGTACTTGTTTCATTCTCAAGGATAGATAGTGAACGGTTTTAGACCCCTTAAAACACAACCAGATTTGTTAGCCTAGATTAATTAGCCAAGTTGTTACTTAGTCAAATTAAACAATTCTAGGTTAAAAATATCAAACAATCATATCAAGATATAAAGCAGCAGAAAATAAATGAACACAAGATATGATGACCCAGGAAACCACACGGTAAAAACCTCGGGAGGATTTGACCTAGCTATCCTCAAGGTAAACTTGAATCCACTATGCGAAAGAATTGAAGTTCATACAGAAGGACTACAAGCTCCCCGCTTGACTTCCTAATGCTACCCACCAGTAGAACTTACTGACACGACCACGTGCAAGCTCCGAATCCACGGACTCCTTCTTTCTTGGATTCTTCAATCAGCTACAAGCACCCCCGCTTGATTATCTTTAAGCTTCAATGGTAGCAACCAAGTTGATCATCAAGATGTAGATATTATCTTCAACTTGAAAACCCTAAGTTTTGTGTAAAGGAAAACTCCTCAAAGATTTCACAAGAGATTTACACAAAACAGCAATGTATGAGCAACAATACAATTGGAGCTAGCAACCTTCAAAAACGTGGCTAGGGTTTTGTTTATATACCTAGGGTAAAAACATAAAACCCAAAACGTTTAATGAAGTAGGGCTGAGTTGGAAATTCTGCAGAAAATTCAACCTGTGCGATTTTCGATCGATCGAGTCTAATCTTCGATCGATCGAGCCAGGCCGAAAGTCCCAAGTACTTCTGCAGCGACTCGATTCCAACTTTACAATAATAAACCAACTTTGAGCAAGCCTAAACAAGACTAAATACTGTGTTTTGATCATGGTTTGCCAACATTACACATTAGAGTTCTAAATACATAAAATCCTAAGACCTTAGAACCTAACAGTTTTGTTCTACATTCTTTATTCAATTATTTTAATTTTAAAGACAGCCATTTCCTTTTATTTTTTATTTTTTGATAATTTGACAATTTGAAGATAAGAGATTTGAATATAAATTTTTTTTTTTGTATATGTTAAAAATACCAAAAAGTGTGAGCACTAGCAGAATTACAAAGTTCTTAGCCACTCTATTGGTATCAATAGGATACCACTCACACTCTTCTCTCTCTCTCAAAGGAAGAAACCCATCTGAGAGTGGAGGGTATGGTGTTTTGATTAGGTCAATTGATTGGGCTTGGGATTTTTGAATGCCATGGGGTTCTAAACATTTTAGGACACCTCAAATACAAAATAAAATCATGGAAATAAGTTTCAGTTAAAATTTGACAAAATTCATCATTAACTTTGAATGACATAATCATATAAAAAACCATATTGGACAACAAGGATCCAAGCAAGTGAAATAGACTGATACATATTGAAAATTTTAGCAAGGATGAAATGAGAGCTAAACGTTGTAATTTGCTTACTAACACAAAATATTACTAGAATGGAACAAAATTAATAACAGTACGTATTAATGTTTAGTTTTAGTAAGTAGTAACCATAATTATACAATATTGAGCTTTTGATTTTTATTTTGATTTTTATTTTTTTTAAGTCTGGGTCAAGCTAAAATGCATAAATAAATAAAAAGGTAAATTTTTATTTTAGTAAAAAAATTAGAAACTAGGGTAACTGTTAATATTGCCAGATGGTTTTGCATTTGCAATTTGTCCATGAGCTGTGCAGTTATTCTCACGCTACGTGGACCTGACGCTTATTTGTATATTTTTGTATTATTCTGTCACTGTAAAAAGAGGCTTCTGTCGCTGTAATAAAGCCGCTTTATTTACTACCGAGTGCTTCTATTTCACTACCATTTTAATCACAATGATCTAGCTACATACGACTACGACATCCTACCTGCTACCAGAGGCATTTAACTGTTAAAAATAAAAAGTAACAATAATTAGTTACACGCAATGTTAAAATTGTAAAATTGTATTTTGGAAGTATGATTTCACAATTTCACAATAATTAATTAACTTTATTAAAATCTAAATTGTTTTATAGGACAAAACTTGAATATAGATGTTCAATTACATTGGAGTATTACAGTAATAATACATGTTCATTTTTAGCCACGTATCAACGTCTTCATCTCAATATAAATATATGATATTAGATTTCAGGGCCCAAAAAAAAGAGCACCTGGTGGGCATATGCCTATCCTCAATGCCCTCATCTTCTGAGTAAGAATTACTCGTGGCCTCAAAACAGCCTCCAGATTAGAGTACATGAGCGTAGGAATTAAGTCCTTTCTACAAACACGCATTATATCTTCATACGGTGCAATAGCTGGCTCGATGGTGTTGTGAAAGTTATATGTAGTGAAGGGATGCGGAACTGGGTCTTGACCGCAACAATATGTAAACCCAAACGTAAGTCCACCTATAAGCCCATAACACAATTTGTTTTCAAAATCCGTCTACCAGCGTACATGTAAGTGAACATGAGAGTCCATTTCAAGAGGTGTCTTGTAATCATGTTCATATAATTCATCAATGGCTAAAAAGATAATGCAAGTGAGCCCATGACTGAGCTAAAAGAACTTATGATCACTCTAGTTAATGCTTAATATAATTACATTAAACGAGCTTTTTATATTAAATATTAATTACATAATATTTAGTTTATAAGTATTTTTTTATTTATTGAAAATATATTTTTTATTTATTTAAAATATATCATTCTTACCTTTTTAATAGGACTAATTTACCTAATAGTGATGGGTTGATTTCTATTCATCCATTATGTTATTCAAAAAGATTGTTAAAATTATTACAAATTTTATGACAAAAGCAAACAAATTACCATGATAATGGATGAGATTGGTTTTAACAAGATGAGAGCATCCACATTGGTGGAGCTATTTTTTTAGTTATTTGGCACTACAAAAAACTATTTTATCTATTTTACCTACTCAATTTACAAAACATCCAGTATCAGTGGATCTATTGTAGCTTTCAATACAATAAAATAATATAAACATCACAATAAAATAATATATCTACTACAATAGCAGTGTGAACACACAAATAAAAAAAACAATATATTAGAAAAGAAAAAAAAAGAATAAAAGAACAATAGTAATGTGAACGCACAAACAATATATAGTAGTGTGAATGCTATATAAAAAAAAGAAAAAGAAAAAAAAAAGTAAAGAAAGTGTGAACGCACAAACAATAGAAGTGTGAAGCAGAAGAAGAGAAATAAGAATAGAAGAAAGAATGAAAATGAGTAAAATAATTAAAAGTAGTGTGAACACACAAATAAAAAAGTTTTTTTTTTTTTTTTTTAGTTACAGTATCTGTGCACTGTGGCCGTGGAGCCAAAAAATATAGCTTTGGCTCCACCATTGTAGGGCACATTTTGGTATTTAGTGGTGCTAAAAATAGCAATATAGCTATTTAGCACCACTGATGTGGATGCTCTAATAAATGAGAATTTAAAAGATAATTCTATGGTGCACTTTTTTTGGGACACCATACTCACAAGTAGGCAATTTGCTAACATCACATTTGCCGGTTCTATACTTACATTGAGCAATACCAACATCACATGTGACTTTAAAAAAAATATAAGTTGAGAAGATTGTAATAAATGGTTTAAATATAGGAAGTTTTATTGAAACTATTATTGACTTTAAACTTAGATAATACACACACACACACACATATATATATATATAATGACCTAAAACAGCTCACAAAATCTTATGCAAACAAATATTAAGAGGTCAACTAAAAGTTAAAAATTTTCAATTTTACATATATTATAGATATTTCATAATTATCAATAATTTCACTTGGTTGTTGGAATGAACTAATTCTCTTTATCCATAATACCAATCTCAAGCAATCGTTCAACGAAAAGGTGAATTATTGGTGTTGTAAAGATGATCATGGAGGGTCCTGTGGGCTATGTAATCACGTACTAGGATCATCTTAATTATTGATATTGAGGCCCCTTTTAGAACAGTTGAATTTGTCAATGAAACCCTTCCACTACTTCCACGAAAAGGTAAATTATTGCTGTTGTAAAGATGATCATGGGGGGTCCCGTGGGCCATGTAATAACATGCTAGTGTGGACGCCCCCCAAAAATCAGATTTTTAGGTCGGGTCATATATTGGGTCCTTAATGATGTGCCTCTTTATGTGCATGTATTTTTTAGATAAGATGTGTGTATGTAAGTCCCTTTTTTATTTTTATTTTTATTTTAGAAGTTGCTACCAACTATTAGTTTTGTATTAAGTGTGATCAATTACTTATGAATTTAATTCAATTTAAGTTACATAACTAACTAAACCGATTTTTCTACAATTCTTTTCATGCCGGGCTAAAATGAATGGTTTTGTGATATGGAAATAAAAAATGGTGGCAAATTCACGTATAAGTAATTGGCTATTACTCTTTAACAACCACTTCCACAAATCATAACAAAAAGTTGTGTCCTCGTATTAATAAGAAAAGCAGGACAATGAAGTCAATGACCCAAATCATATGATTTCTTTGTTGTCGATGGCCTCTGCTCAACTGCCTATGCTCGTTAACAAAGTAATTTCTTTGTTTGTTCGCTTTCACTTTTTATTTTTTATTTTTAGACAGGACCCTTTTGGAAGCGCATTATCAATTTATTAATACTAAATCATAGAAAATTTTATCAATTAAAGATCCCACGGATTATATATTTTTGGAGGTATTTGACAGATAGCATTTACGCCCTACAAGGTATGTACACACGTTTTTTTTTTTTTTTTGGCCCGATTGGACTTGCTAGTTTTTAAATATTAGAAGATCTGGGAATTTTTTATCTGAATAACCACAAAATCTATTGCAAGGGTGATTGAAATTTTAAGTGATAGTGGTTAAGGAATAAGTGTTTGTTTGAGAACTTTGTAGTTTTTCGATAGCTTATTTGCATGGTATTCATAAAAGGTATATATAATTTTTATAACGTTTATACTTAATGTGTGACAAAAAGCTAAAAACTAACCTCTATTTTTTTTTAAAAAAAAAGTTAAAAGTCAATTTATTTGTTAAAAAATTGAGATAAAAAAAATAACAAAAACTTTTAGAGAAATGATATTTCTACAATATTTTTACAACATTTTTATAACAAATTCTAAGTGACAGGTTGCTATTGGTTGTTATTGTTGGGGCAAAAAAGTAATCTTAGTGTTAGTTTCAAATTTGAACTAATAACAACTAACCATCTGTGATTTGTTGTAAAAATGTTGTAAAATTATTGTAAACGTAGCATCTCTCAAACTTTTAACTTAAAGGTTATATCCCAAATAAATTAGAAAGGAGCTTATTTGGTAAAATATGTTAAAAAAATACATTATTCTGTAATTGTGGCCACAAGTGATACACGTTTTCGCTTTCCTTATTCAACGGAGCAATCTCGACCCTCTTTTTCTTTTAGGTTATTCTTTAACAAATATGGCCCTGATTTCACACACCCCACCCCCCCCCCCCCCTTCCTTCTTTTTGGGGCCTGGCAAAAAAGATAAAAAGTGGAGAAGAAAAGTTAGATTTTAGGAGAGAGAAAAGGTCATGCGGGTGAGTAAACTAAAGAAGATTAAGCAAAAAATAAAAAGAGAAAAGAGAAAAAAAAAGTATAAGAAAGAAAAGAAAATGAGGTTATACTAGTCAAAAAGTAGAGAAAGATAGGAAAAGTAGATTTTGAGAGAAAGAAAAGGAAAAATAAAAAATGCTATTAAATTTTTAGTCATTAAATTCTCGTGGTGGTTTCATGTGTAAGTACTAAAATCTAATCACAAATTAATACTCAAGGAAGTTTTGAAATTGGAACAATCATATAGAAAAAGAGGTACGAGATAGTACATTTTCGGAATGATAAGACATTAGAGGCAAGAGAGGAACAAGAATGAAAGAAAATTTTGGTAGGACTCTGAATATATTCTGAACGAGTTATCTCAAGTTTATTTTAGGGTTTAATAAAAATATAAATTTCCTAGTTTTTTTTTATTTTTTTTAAATTTTTAGAAACAAATGTCTCCCAGTTTTAATAAATATAATATTATGTCTCTTTATCCCAAAAAAGTGAGAGCAGGGTAGGACCTTTTTTTTTTTTCTTTTTTTCTTTTTTTGAGGAAAAGCGGGGTAGGACTAGACTTAGCATATGGGCCAAGTCCACAGGTTCGTGTTTACATTAAAAATAAATAAATAAATGAAAAGGAGTTGTAAAGAAAATATAATATTATCTCATAGAAAATAATTAACATTATAAGCATATTACGAAAATATTATACAAAGTTCACAAAATTACCTTAGTGGACACATACCCATATAGGTTTTGGATCTTTTTTTTCTTGTCACTATTACTCAATTTATCATACAACTCATTTAGTGGAAAATTACATGTTGAAGTAGGCAGATTGAAGAATATTAATTAACTGTCTTTGAAAATTATTTGTATGGTGAAGTTTTAGCAAAAATTAAAAATCAAATGAATTTAAAGTCCCTATACTTGCATCCTAGGGACAAATTTGCAATAACCCAATATCTTGGTTGTATTCTGGGGACAAATTTGCAATAACCTTTTAGCAATATTAGTGTGGGGGGCAAATATTGTCTAAGAAAAATGATATTGTGTCTTCAAGTTATCTAAATTTCTGTTTGTCTTTTGTGTTAACCTTGTTTTTCCATTATTACTTTCTATAATGTAAAACTTAACAATCTTAGACAATATTTCCTACAATGGAAGGAACAAGCGATGTTTTAGCGTTGAAGATGTTGAATCATGAGTTGGTGAAATTGGATCGCTTTGATGGAACCAATTTCTCTCGATGGAAAGACAAGATGAAATTCCTACTTACTGCACTCAAACTCTTCTATGTCTTGGGCCCGAATTTGATGCCTTTTCCTACTGTGAGTGATGTAGACACTGATGAGATAAAGGCACAAAGAAAGAAATGGGAGGAAGATGAACTGATTTGCAGAGGGCACATTCTCAATACTCTTTCTGATAATCTCTATGATCTCTACACATCAATGAAGTCACCGAAGGAGATTTGGAATGCTTTGGAAGTGAAATACAAAACTGAGAAAATAGGTACGAATAAGTTTATTATTCAAAAGTATTTTGATTATAAAATTATTGATAATATCTCATTTTTGGATCAAGTTACATGAGTTACAGATTTTGGTCAATAAACTCTGTCATTTGTCAATCAATATTCCTGAATCATTCCAAGTGGGTGCAATCATTGCAAAACTCCCACCAAGTTGGAATAATTTTAGGAAGAAACTTCTACATATGTTGAAAGATCTCACTTTAGAACAATTTGGACATGGCTGCCTTGAAAAGTCTTGAATATTTAGATGTTTCATGAAACAGCTTCACTAGATTGATTCTTAAGGGTCTAGAGAAAATTAATTTAAAAATTAATTAAACCTTTTGTTCAATGATACTGAGGGTGAGCTACCAATAGGAGTTTTCATAAATGTTGGTGCAATATTAATGATTGGAAACAATAATCTTGATCAATTCCTCATCTTAATGTTGGGTATTTGGGTTTTGCCAACAAGGTAAATGGGTTTGGGCATAATGTATTTGTTGGGCTTTTTGGGTTTTGCCAACAAGAGAAAAGAGTTTCTTGCCAAATTTGCTGAAATTATTGGTCACATATATTATAATCATGGGAGATTATAATCTGTGTGACCCACCAATTCATCAGTGATGTAAATCTTTTGAGTTAATGAAATATTACTATCTATCTTAAAAAAAGAAAAAAAGAAAGAAAGAAAAAACTCATCATATTAAAATTGGGTTGTCCTAGTCAAGGATTTTTCTTTTTCATGTCTATACATATTATGATATTATCCGCATATTTATATATATATATATATATTTCTACATTTAATAGATATATATATATATATTTTTTTTTTTGGAGAATATTTAATAGATAAAAACTAAAGCTTTGAGAAAGTTTAACTTAACATTTTTTTTTTAAAGATAATTACAACATATTATTAACCCGCAACTCGAATTTTTTCCCCCACAGACCCCCAAGCATTTTATGCATGGGAGGTGCCAATTCAGCTATAAGACCTTTGGCAAGTTTAACTTAACATTAAAAACTCTAGAATGGTCTCAAGTCTACCACGCAACTATGTTAAAACGTCTAGAATTCTACCACGTGTCATTTTTCTTTTATTTATTTTATTAAAAACCCCCCAACAAATATTTGAGTACCTATATATCTATTTGATTTATGATTCATATTAAAAGTTATTTTTAATTTATAAATTTGATTAAAGTAGTTATAAACATATTATATTTGAAAAAAATAGATTGAATTTTGTGTCAAGTGAATTATTGAGTGTAAAAATCAAAGAGTCCAAATCCAACTAGATTCTAAATTAGATTTTAATTGGAATCCAATTTTTCACTACGTGTCCTTCTAAGTTTTTTATTTTTTTGACAAGTGAATTATTGAGTGCAAAAACCGAAGAGTCTAAACTCAATTAAATTCTAAATCACATATATATATATATATATATATATATATATATATGCGAGTGAGGAACTCAACTGTTTATTTTCTGCATCATCAATAGTCAAGTTAAAAGCAAAAGAAATAAGAAGAAAAGTAGCTCTTCATTGCACCTAATTCAATTACCCAGAGTAGGGTTAAAGAGACTCCTTAACTTTGGGTCGTAATAAAATATTCCTAATCCAATTTCCAAACTACCCACATGGACTCTTACACAGCGGTTCCTTTGCAAATGTCACTGCTTGACTGGCTGCCATGGCCTGCGAGTTCAACTAAATATGGATTTTGTTTTGTTTTTTTGTTTTTTTGTTTTTTTTTTTGTTTTTTTGTTTTTTTTGCCTTAGAGCTGCTATAATGTTTCATCAGAATCACGAATCAGAACTCCTAGTCCTACCAATGAAACTTCGGAAAAAATTGCAGCAACAAAATTTGCCTTATAAGATCTAACTAAAGGTGGAGACCATCGAGTAGGACTCTTACATGGCTCTTGGCTACTTGCTTTTTTCAATGAAATAATTATCTCCTTCACCGTAATGCTTGTTGAATAACATAACAAAAAATTATAATTCAATAATTCTTGTATTTTGATTATAGTAACTATATATCTATTTGATTTCAGCAAAAATATTATTTTGGTCCTTACACTTTGAGGTAACAATTAATTTGGCCAATACATTTTGGCAGCAGTTAATTTAGTCTTTGTAATTTTCAAGTTGTAGTCAATTTGGTTCTTACCGTTAACTCACTAACAAAAATGTCTATATAACTAGTGGTGTGCATTGCTGGCACACTTGACATGTACGTGGCATATAGAATAATATTAAAAAATGTAATTAACATATAAAAGTGCCACCTCAGCAATTTACTAAAAAAATAAAAAACCACGTAAAAAAAATTAAAGAACAAAAACAAAATTTCGAACTGATGAAATTACGAAAAAAAGTAAAATGAATAAAAAAAAAACTCAAAATTACCCACTTATTTTTCTTTTATTTTCTTGCAATCCAAACACTTAGAATAAAAATACACTGTTCACCCCCAAAAAAAAAAAAAAAGGGCTTACATGATAGTCATTAGTGAGGAAAAAAGTAAAATAAGAAAGAAAAAGTAGCTCTGCACCAAAACACGGCTTACACGGCTTTATTTTTCTTTTTTAGTGGAGAATACAGTCAAACAACACTGGCATGGACGACGGATTCTTTATGACTCATGATTTAGAAGTCAATTACATTAATGGTTCGTTTCATGTCTCTAGCGTATTCCAAGCTCACCTCACTACCTAATCAAAGCAATTTCAGTTCATTCTATTTTCTATTGAAAATTCATCATTTTACAGTTCCTATGAATTTCTGGTAGGGTCTGCTCAACGGCCCATGCACGTTAACAAAGTAATTTCTTTGTTTGTTCGCTTTCACTTTTTATTTTTCTTAGACAGGACTGCTTTTGGAAGCGCAATCTCAATTTATTAATACTAAATCATAGAAAATTTTATCAATTAAAGATCCCACGGATTTTATATTTTGGAGGTATTTGACAAATAGCATTAACGCACTACAGGGTACCGGGTACGCAAATGATTTTTTACGTCATAACTAACTGAAACAGCCTATATATAATACAAAGGTGTGTATCTTCCTCTGCCGCACACTAAAATTTCACCAGTTTCCTGCTTGTCCAAACCAATGAAGCTTCACAACCCCAATTTTCCTGCATTATTATGCTCTACACTCCTTCATATCATTCTACTCTTTACTGTAACCCTTTTATGCTTGAAACCTGCCACTTCTTCTGCCACTCCAACAAATGAGACTGACCGTTTGGCTTTGCTCAAATTCAAGGAATCCATTGATTATGATCCATATGGAATCTTGAGCTCGTGGAATGATTCTTTCCACTTCTGCAACTGGCATGGAATTACATGCGGCCGCCATCATCAAAGAGTTACAACTTTAGAACTACGAGGTCATAACTTGCGTGGCACCATTGCACCTTACATTGGCAACCTCACCTTTCTTAGGTTCATCAACCTTCAAAACAATAGCTTCTATGGTGAAATTCCAAAGGAAGTTGGTCAGTTGTTCCGATTGCGAGAACTCAATCTTACAAATAACACGTTGGGAGGAGAAATTCCAACCAACTTGTCCAACTGCTCTGAACTTAGGACGATACTAGTCGGCAACAACAAACTTATTGGGAAAATTCCCATGGAGCTTGGCTCTTCGACCAAGCTTATTTCTCTTGAGCTCTCCGTAAACAATTTCATAGGAGGAATCCCAGGTTTCTTGGGAAATCTTTCATTACTCGTATATTTTTCGGCAACCTATAATCATTTGGAGGGAAATATTCCAGAAAGCATAGGCCGTTTGAAAAGCTTATCAAATTTCATAGTTGGAGGCAATAAACTGAACGGTATGGTCCCCTCCTCTCTCTACAATATATCATCTATTAAAAACTTGGGATGTACACAAAACCAACTTAGTGGTACCCTTCCAGAAAATATATTCCATACTCTCCCTAATCTCCAATGGTTTACAATAAGTGGTAACAAATTCTTTGGGTCAATCCCTAGTTCTTTGTGCAATGCATCTAAACTTCAAATACTTGCCCTTAGCCATAATAGATTTGTGGGATCAGTTCCAACTAATTTGGGTTATCTACAAGATCTTAAAGTCCTGCAACTAGGTCACAATAAATTAGGAAAGGATTTGGACTTTTTAACGCCTCTACGAAACTGTAGCAAAATGTATAGTCTAATTTTGGCAGGAAACCGATTTGAAGGTGTTTTGCCTAGTTCTATAGGCAACTTGTCAACACAACTCACAGGATTATATTTGGAACGCAACAAAATATCTGGAACTATTCCTGTAGCATTGCAGAATCTCATCAATTTAATTGTCTTGGGCATGGATGAGAATCTTTTCACAGGTATGATACCTACCAATTTTGGGAAGTTTCAAAAGATGCAAGGACTGGATTTATCAGGAAACAAATTGTTAGGGAAAATCCCAAGCTCTATTGGCAACCTCACTCAATTGGCTGAATTGTTTTTGTCTCAAAACAATTTAGAAGGAAGCATTCCTCCAAGTATAGGTACTTGTCAAAGTTTACAACAGTTGGATGTTTCACAAAATTACCTTAGTGGAGTCCTACCCCAACAGGTTTTTCAAATTTTTTCTTTGTCACTTTTACTCAATTTATCCCACAACTCATTTAGTGGCAAATTACCTGTTGAAGTAGACAGT
This sequence comes from Quercus suber, assembly GCF_002906115.3. Lineage (NCBI taxonomy): Eukaryota > Viridiplantae > Streptophyta > Magnoliopsida > Fagales > Fagaceae > Quercus > Quercus suber. The sequence continues at coordinate 1,509,162 of NW_027069517.1, forward strand.
TTGAAGAATATTAATTCACTCGATGTCTCCCAAAACAATTTTTCTGGTGAAATTCCTACAACAATTGGAAATTGCTTGAACTTAGTGTATCTAGGCTTGGAAGGGAATTCCTTTAATGGGACCATACCTTCATCAATGGCTTCCTTGAAAAGCCTTGAACATTTAGATGTTTCACGAAACAACTTATCAGGATTAATTCCAAAAGGTCTAGAGAAGTTTTCATTTTTTAAATATTTGAACATTTCGTTCAACAATATTGAGGGTGAGATACCAACAGAAGGAGTTTTCAAAAATGTAAATATGATATCTGTTATTGGAAACAATAAGCTTTGTGGGGGTATTCCACAGTTGCAATTACCAAAATGCCACAAAGTTATGAAATCAAGAATGTCCCTTGCTTCTAGATTGACAACCACAATTGTTTGTGTCATTACATGTGTTCTTCTAGTTTCAACCTTTCTTATTCTTTATTGGAGAAAAAAATCAAAAAAGAAACCATCGTCTTTAGTCTCAAATATTGATCTCCTTCCAACAATTTCATACAAAATGCTCCATCAAGCAACTAATGGATTTTCTCTCAACAATTTAATTGGATCCAGTAGTTTTGGAGTAGTTTATAAAGGAGTTCTTGAGCAAGATGAAAGATTAGTGGCTGTAAAGGTTCTTAACCTTCAAAACAAAGATGCTTCGAAGAGTTTTATGGCAGAATGCAATGTATTAAGAAATGTTCGGCACCGAAATCTTATAAAGATCTTAACATGTTGCTCCAGTATAAATTATATTGGTGATGATTTCAAAGCTCTAGTTTTTGAATTCATGACAAATGGGAGCTTGGAAATGTGCTTGCATCCAATGACAGATAGCGACAATCAATCAAAAAATTTGAGCATTCTTCAAAGACTAATTATTGCAATTGATGTGGCTTTTGCTTTAAATTATCTCCACAATCATTGTGAGCAAAAAATCATTCATTGTGATTTAAAGCCAAGCAATATTCTTCTTGATAGTGATATGATTGCTCATGTAAGTGATTTTGGCTTATCAAGGCTCCTCACAACTTCAAATGATTCTTCCCAAAAGTGTACTAGCACAATTGGATTAAAGGGGTCTATCGGTTATGCTGCTCCAGGTATTATCTTTTTTCTTTTGTTTTAAATCTTTTTGTCACTTTATCAAATGATAGGATTTTTAACTCCTTGATTTTCTTGTCATATATACTTTTTAAGTTTTGTATCATCAACATATTCGCATGGTTGTACACATAATTAGCATATTAACATAAACTCTCACTTAGTAATTTTTATTTATTTATTTGCTAAGTAACTCTCGCTTGGTATTTTTTTTTTCTTTTAGAAGTTAAAACACATTCACATTTGTACCACACAAGCACGTAATTAATTTAATTTAATTTTTTATAAAATTGCAAATTTTAATTCAAAACTAACACTCAATTATTATTCAAACTTTGAGAAATGTTAAATTTGATATTCTTTGACTAAAATTTGTACCTTCTTTGAACAGGTATGTTTTCTTAATCAAAATAAATCAACAAGAGGGGGAAAAAGTGATTTGGACCCTCGGGATAAAGTTATTACTGTTTCCTTCAATTTCAAAAATAATAGCATATGTCATTATTTTTTTAATATAGATTTGTTTTATTTTCTTGACTTTGCATTCTGTAAACCCTAAATCCATATTTTTGTAATAGATAGAATATTGCTTAATTTCCCTCTATTCCATGAGTTGTAGAGTATGGCATGGGCGGTGAAGCATCAACTGAGGGGGATGTATATAGTTATGGAGTCCTTGTGTTGGAAATGTTCATAGGAAGGAGACCCACTGATGTTATGTTTAAAGATGGTCTCAATCTCCATAACTTTGTTAAGATGTCCTTACCAAAAAGGCTCATTCAAGTTGTCGACCCAATGCTTTTGCCAAGAGAAGTTGAAGAAATAGAAGTACCAACTGCAACAATGATGGCAACAAAAGAAGATGACAATGACAATGAAATTGTAGAAGAAGCTAATAATACTGAGGACTTTAGGCATATTGATGTGGATATGCAAAAGTGCTTACTCTCAATCCTTAATATTGGAATCTTATGTTCACTGGAATCTCCAAAAGAGAGAATCAATATGGAGGAAGTCATTAAGGAACTACAATTGATAAAAAGTACTTTTGTTGGTTTGGGGATTCGTAGAGGTAGACCAAGTAGAGCTCAAGTAAGAGGCATTTCATTTTGATTACTATAAGACTACTCTAAGTAGTGTGTCCTAGTCATTTACGTTGATTTCATTCAGTTCCCAAATACTTCTTTTCAAAAAGCATGGAAACTTTACTTTTTACCTTTTTATTAATCTTGAGTAGATTGTCATAGTTGATTTTAAAATTAGATTTTCATTTCTCACTCGTGGTCAAATTGCTAAACAGAAATTGTCATCTTATTAATACCCACGACCTTGTAACCTTGTAACAGTTATTGTTTTTTATATTATCAAGGTATAAAATGGAGAGCTAATGACTTTTTTGTGAATTGCAGAGGCCTGGAACAACTAGAAGAGATTAAATGTCTTTAATAATGCTTGGATTATGCAAGGTATTATGAGTCGTGATCTTAATTTCTAGCTAGTTTAATATCCCTTGTTGAAATGATCAATGGATGATTTTCTTTCTCTTCTAGTGTAGGAATCATGATTTTCTTTCTCTTCAAGTGTAGGAGTTGTCTTCATTTACTATGCGATTATGTGTTTGTAGTAATAATCAATTTAATACCTAAAAGTCTTTATAGGAAGGAATGTATCAAAGATGCCATGTTAGTTTAAAAAATTAGATGCTTTATTCAACATTATTTTAGTATACAAATAAAAATGGATGTTTCGTTTAATTTCCATTTAAACTCAAAGTTTTAGATTATAGTAGCTTGTGGCTGTAGAGAATAAAACAATTAATCTAAGTTTCAATTTATTATATAAGACTTTAAACCAACAGAAGACCAATCATCCATCACTGCCCAATATTTGATGTATCAGATATGACACACAGCGAATAGTCTAGGACCTCCCTAAAGCATATAAAGCTCTGTATATGTGGCTACACAAGAGAAGCAACCTAACTTAGTTTTGGTCCATGTAGCCTTATCCTTTACTTTGGATCTACAAGAATTATTGGCTTTGGAGTATGACTAAACCAAGTTCTATTTTTTCAGACTGAATCCACCAAAGCCTCATAGATTGTTGCATCATATATAATCCTATATATTTCCAAATTTAAGCAGAAGGGTTTCAACTGGGTGTCAGTGGTCAAGCCATAGGAAGATTGTTTTCCCTAAGCGATCTAACCCAATTTAGAGCATCAACAATAATACTCTAAATGAAATTTTAATTAAAAAAATAGTATCCATTGGCTATTTGACAAGTTGGCAAATAGATTTTGAATCCAATAGACATGTATATATGCATAGAGGATTAACTCTTGTAGGCTTGTAGCACTCATTCTTAAGACAAAGAGAGAATGTGGCACAAAAGAATATATTGAACTGTGATAACTAAGGTTACCATGTATATGTGCAAGCAACAGAGAGAGAAAAGCATTACAACTAGTAACTTAAACCCCAAAATAAAGAATTGTGTAAAAACAATATTACAAAATACAAAGAGCTCATAAATGCTAAAAAAACAAAGAGAAATGCTAGCTCTATAATATTTTCAAAACACTTAAAAAACAAATAACAACTAGCCACCAATAAACTTAAGTGATAGTTTATTACGAGCTGTTATTGGTGAGGTAAAAAAGTAATTACAATAGTGTAGACATGATATTTTGTACTTGTTAATAAATTTTGATCCCTGGCCTCAATGATGAGCTTGACATATGTCAACCAAGGGTAATTAAAGAGTTCAAAATAGTTTGGAAGTAATCACAACCCAAAAGTGTTCAAATCGCTTTGAAATCAATACTGAAAAATGACCTTTACTTACTGTTTTGACCATAACTTTTGATACACAAAGAAGTTTTGAATGCACTTTATTTTATTGAAAAATAGACATTCTGGGCTTCAATTTGAATACAAATTTTTCCTAATTTGGACTTATATTAAGTAAGTTAAGACCATTTAAATTTAGGCCAACTAGACAGTCCGATTTTCTGGGTTTTAAAACTTCTTTTTAATGGCCCAAAACATCATGTTTTGACGTGGAAAAGCCCATAGACACTTTTAACGTCCAAAGACAATTAGAAAGCCCCCAAAACCCTAATTTTAACTTATAAATACTCATTTTATGTCTCCAATCAAAACCCTAGCTAAACCTAATCTAGGTGACGACTCATACCACTCTTCAACGTGATGGATCCATATCTTGTAGTTTTGATCCATTACAAATTTACACAAATCTAGTGTACACAAACACACATTATTTTTGTATTTTTCAGATTTTTTCCCTTTTCTTTATTGAAAGCAATAAACAAAACAAGCAAAAAAACATATTAAAAAGCAATAAAAACTAGATTGACTCAAAAACAGACAAACAAACAAGAAATGCAAGAAAGGGATGGAATCAATTGAAGGAGTCTTTTTCCTTCCAAACGGAAGACTTGGAGGAAGATGAAGTTTTCCTATTCTGAGACCTCCGCATAGGTGAATAAGAAGGAGGATTAAACCCATTGAAATTCGTTAAGAACATCACAGCCTTTAAGAGTTTCCCAAAATGAGCTAAAGAGTTTTGAAGATGATTTTGGCCTCCAAAAGATAACACATTATTGCTTTGTTTTGTGGCAAACCATTTATAACAATTTGGACGAGTATGTCCTGAAGCTCCACAGTGATGATGAAACGATGATTGTTCTGCTTAACTTCTTTAACAACCTTATGGGGGCACTCCTAGAATGGATTTTCCCTTATCATTTTTAACCTCACTTTTGGGTTCAATTATCTCAAGTTCAACATTAGAAGCTGGAGAAACAAACACAACATTATTCAAAGCACTAGAGGAAGTACTACAAGAAAAGAGAGAGTGATCATACCTGAGACTGGTTTTATTGGATGCAGCCTTTTGGAAATTCAGCATTTCATCTAGCTTAGCACTTAAAGTTCTTTCCAATTGAGCTTTCACTTGAAACAACTTAGCATCCAGTTTCTTGGCCTTTTCAACCAGGAAGTTGTTTTCAAACTACAATGCTCTAATGGTTTGATTTGCTTCATCAACTTTAGTGGAGAGTTCTTCTTATTCCAATTCCACTTCACTCAGCTTCCTTGTGGCTAGCCTATAAATCTTTTCATCCTTCTTGGAAATCTTGTAAAGCTTTGAGTAGGCAGTATGGATATCATCTTTTTCATCCATCTCTTCAAATTTGGACTCCATCAATTCCTTTTCCTCATCAACCAGTTCTTCAGACTCTTTTAACAAATCAACAGTGGTTGTGAAGGCACTGACCATCCCTTCTTAATCACTATCCTCTAAGTCAACATCTGGTTCGGTATCACTCAAGGTGGTAGCTAGGGCTTTGCTCTTGCTAATTGACTTGAGATAGGTAGGACATTCTGGATTCATGTGTCCATACCCTTGACACCCATAGCATTTTGGACCAGTTGGAATGCTGATGCTTTGTCCACCTTCTTTGAATTCTATTTTGAATTTCTCTTGAGTTTTAGATTAAGAGAATCTAGGCTACTTGCGATCCCTATCATTTGCTTTGACATTCGCATTCTTGATGAACTTCTTGAATTGTCTAGTAATGTAAAATTTGAGCCTTGAGTTCTCATCTTTAGACGACTCATCTTCTTCATCATTCTTGGCTTTGAGAGCTATATTCTTGTTCTTGCTCCCTTTGCTAATCCTAACTAAACCTAATTCATAAGTTTGCAGATTCCCAATCAACTCCATCAAAGGAATAGTGTCAATGTCCTTTGACCCTTTAATGGCGGTGATCTTAGCATGAAATCGCTCTAGGAGAGATCTGAGGATTTTCCTCACAATTTTAGGCTCTAGAATATTTTCACCTAAATTGAAAGCAAAATTCACCATGTCCTTGAGCTTGGCTTAGGATTCATAGAATGCTTCCTCTTCATCCATTCTGATTTCTTCAAAGCTAGTGGTAAACCTTTGAAGTTTGGAATCTTTCACTGCTTTGGTGCCTTCATAAGTGTTTTAAAGAATTGTCCATTCTTCATTTGCACTCTCCGTAGATGAGATTTTCTTAAACTCCTCGTTAGTCATAGCACTAAACAAGGCATTCAATGCCTTATTATTGAAATTTGCAGCTTTGATCATGTCATCATCCCAAGATGCAGGCGGATTAGTAGGTTTGGTCCATCCAACCTCGACGACGAGCCATACCTTTTCATCCAAAGATTGCAAAAAAACTTTCATGCGTATTTTCTAGTATACATAGTTAGTACCATAAAAAAGAAGAGGTATAATCAAAGATTGGTACAATCCAAAACAACAGGGGTTAATGAATCATAAAGCAAAGATTAAAACATAATCAAAAAGTTTCTGTTTTGATACCACTTTTTGTGTTAAGATAGCTTGAGCCCAGTTAATTAATTCAATTACCCAAGTTGATTAATTATGTCAAATTACATGCAAATCGCGGAGGCACCAACAAATCACCAAATAAACTAAATGCAGCGAAAATTAAACTAACATAATGATTTGTTGACAAATGGGGAAAACCTCTTACAAGGCAAAAACCCCACCGGGTGATTTTAAAGTCAATACTCCTAAGAATCCACTAATCAATAATCAAATGGTTACAAGTATGAGAAATCTTACTACTACCCTAGCCTATTCTAAAATACCAACTTACAGTTGAATCTTTGCTCCAATACCTAATTGGACTTAATCTTGTAGTAGTCTTCTTTCTTTTGATACACAAATCTCCAATCTGTGACTAACTCTTTTGCATAGATTCCAATACGTGACTAACTCCAGTAACTTAAATGGTTGTTGTTGGAACACTTGGTTATAAAACCCTATAGCGTACAAACCCAGTAGCTTCTTATAGAGAAAAATAACCTCTTGGTTTTTGTATTCATGTGTGACGGCTATTAAAATGAGACACACACACACACACACACACACACACACATATATATATATATATATGTCTAAGGTAATGAGAGAAGAAATCCTAAAGAAATACCTCAACGTGGGCCGAAATTCAAATTTAGAATTTCTAAACTCATAAAGCTTGATAGATCAAGTTAGTGTCGAGTTGGTGTCGAGCTGCCTACTAAATCTCGATAAAAGTTTCTATCGAGTTATTTGTCGAGTTTCAGTAAAATAGTTTTTCTTCACTTGTTTCTTGGATTAATCTTTATATCTTTAATACAACCACTTGATATGTATCAAACCCAACTTAGACAGACTCAATTTACAAGTAAAGTACGCTTTGTCAATGGATAAGCTAATTACATAGAAAATATGACCATAACACTTCTTATTTATTAATTTTGAGTAGATTATCCTAACAAATTGTGCAATTACATTTTCATTTCTTATTCATGATCAAAATGCTAAGCGAAAATTTTCGCCTTATTTAAACCCATGACCTTCCCTATTATCGTTTTCCAATTGCCCATGTATAAAATGTTGAGCTAACGAACTTTTTTTGTGAATTACAGGGGCAAGAAACTACTGAAAGATAATAATGCCTGGATTAAGCAAGGGATTTGGCATTCCTACTCGATGTGTCATAATTTCATGCTTGTTTAATATCCCTTGTTGAAATGATCAATGGATGATTTGTTTTCTCTTCTAGTGTAGGGGTTGTCTTGGTGGACTGTGCATGGTCCGTTCAACTATGTAATGTGTGTTTTGGTCTGTGCTTTTTAATCAATTCAAATCCTAAAAGCCTTTATGCGAAGGGAATGTATTAAAGATGCCATATTAATTTAGAACTTTGTATGCTTATGTGCAGCGTTATTCTTGTATTCAAAACTTCAGGTAAAAGTGGTTCTTTTGTTAAATTTGCTTTATAAGATCTTAAGCGAATTGTTAAAAGAACAATCATCCCTCAGTGCCTAGAATTAATTCTTCAAGGATCCAATTTCAAATATATTTTTTAGACAATTCCTAGAGATTGACATTTTCTTCATAATGGCTAAAAACTCACAAATCATTAATTCATCGGCAACATCCTTGGGGTGACACTTAACAAACGCTTCTAGAGACCTCTTTTTGGATCCCTTAATCTGAAAATCAAGACCCATGTCCTGTTATCTTCAAAACAGCCTCCAAATTATAATACAATAGGAAATGGGTACTGAAGGACCACATTATCAGGAAGCTTCATCATGCCCAAAATGAAAGTCATGCTACTCTGTACCTTAACCTTATCAACCGAGAGTGTCAACATAAGTGGAATCCTCCCAAAAAGGCCAAAGATTTCATCATCATGAAAAACCAAACTTTCCTAATTCGCCATCTTTGTTACTCTAGTATGAGATTGGAGATAACTCTGGGGTCTAAACAAATATGTTACTCTAATATGAGAATTACAAATGTTCCTCACTTTTTTCGTGAGATTTCTGTCCCGTTTAACTTGTCTTTGTGTAAACTCTGGGGTCTAAAAAGTCATTTAAGGAAACTGAGCATTAGCCAGGCCTAAGTTAACTAACGTGAGAATAACTGTGTCGACGGTTCTTGCTTATTGGCAAAATTTCGTTAGAAAAATCTGAGAAAATCACGCTGAATCTCCTGGGTTTAGGTGTAATGGAGCTCAACTTAGTGTGTTTGGGTCTGGAGTAGCTTTGCCTAATGAGATGCGGCCCAATGGGCTGATTATTCATGTCTGGAAATCTCTATTTCAATCTAAGCAGAAAGAGTGCACCATGCTTGAGTACCGTGGACCTTTGAATGTCAGTGGAAAAGTTTTGGTGAAGCAACCAAGGGAAATTATGAAATGGGAGACCCCCTTCTTTCCTGGTGATTATGAGATTTATGGAGGGGCTATGGAGTCAATTTGGTCCACATGGAACTCTTCTCGATTGACAAATAGAATGTTTTTTTTTTTTTTTTTTTTTCCCTCAAATTTCTTTATCATAACAACAGAGATGTTCTTCTTGAAAGAACTCTTCTCGATTGACAAATAGAATGTTTTTTTTTTTTTTTTTTTTTCCCTCAAATTTCTTTATCATAACAACAGAGATGTTCTTCTTGAATCTTGAGTCTGGCACATTACAGACGAACCATTGATTTTGTGGAAGTGGCAGCTGAGCATGAAATTACTTCATTAAGGTTCAACCCACACATATGTGGGTGATCAATGGTTGTTGGACCAAAGAACCTTCCCGGAATTCTCAATGGAGAAGTTTGAAGACAATTGGAATCTCTCTCAAGGTTTTCTCTCTGTTTTTGCAGTTGTTTTTCTCTTTCAAAGTCAGGGTTACGTTTTGGCTTTTAAGTGTTTGGCAATCAATTGAAAGCTAGTTTTCTGCTTAAACTCAAAATATATATTGTTTAAGGATCTCACACTACTTTTCATTCACCCTTATTTCAAACAAGGGTCCGGCTCCTCTCCCGTTAGAAACCCTCCCGTTCTCTCCATTTTTTGTATAGACAAAGAACACGTGGCAATTAAATGATCTAATGGTTCAAAGCCACTTCACGCTGTCCCATTTCTGGCAATCTCCTATTCTTCGCCTCTCCCTTCTCTCTGCAACATCACCACAGCCAGACCTATTCTGTCCTTGGTTTTTTTTTTAAGTGGCACAGTGGGTAGCAAGGGCTTCCGGCGGGATCACGGTGGCAGCACGATACTTCGTGGAGTGGCTTGACTGGATTGAGGGTAAGCGTTCACTTTACCTGGGTTTCTCTGCCGAAGATGGCTTAATTAGTGATTTTGGGTTGAGGGATGGGTAACCTGTGTTTGTGATTTCCGATGTGAGTAATTTCTTTGTGGTGTCAATGGTAACAGAAAGGTTATGGAGATGGGATTAGGATAGAGAAGTAATTTTTCTGTTTTTGTTTTGTGGGTCTCTGATGGATACAAGTGTTAAGAATATGAATCCTAGTAAATCACCATTTGTTGAAGCTATTGAAGATAAAATTAGAGAAAAAGATAAAGTTGCACATAACATCAGATAACTAGACTTTATCTCTCTTTGTTGTAATCTTTTTTATTTTTCAAATGCTTGTAATTATCCTTATAAATGAAATCCATACAAAAGCCTGGAGATTGATTTGGCTACTAGCTTCCTTTACGCTCTGTTTTTCAAACTAGAAGAACACTATGGCAGGGAATGATTTTATTTTATTTTTTTAGAACCCAATTTACTGCTGCTTCGGTATTTTTGCTTCGATATTTTTGCTTCTTAAGATGTAAAATGGTGAAAAGATTAAAGATTTCATCATTCATTTTCATATTTTGACAGTAAAAGTTAGCCAAATGGGTTGAATTTCTGTAAAATTTTCGGGCTGTGATTATAACAAGTCTTTAAGTTTTTTAAAGTGGTATTAAACCTTTATACCTACATTCTTATAGTAAAAAAAGGTTCTTTTTATTGATTCCTTTGAAAAGCTCAAGATCATAAGTGATGAAGTTTGAAACGATGATGAGTTTGTAAAAAAACAAGGAGAGAATGGGTCCAGCGATGGTCATCTTTCAGAGAGTAGAGGGAGGCGAAGGGTAGAAGATTGCAGAAATAAAGATAGTTTGAGTTGGCTTATTTTGAACTATTAGATCATTTAATTGCCACGTGTCCTTTATCTATACAAAAAAGGGAGAGAACAGGAGGGTTTCTAACTTTTAGCATTTTATTTCTCATTATGCAAATAAATGATTGAAAATAAACAATTCTCAAATGACTAATAAGTAAATGTGAAGAGATTAGGGTTGGCCACAAAATTTGCCTAGATCTAGGTATGTTCGTAGCTGTTCATAAATGGCTCCACTAGAGTGAGTGACGAACAAAGGATTGGCGAAAATTTTTGTGTGATTTTCTTTTTCGCTCTAGTGAGCTCTGGTTTTGGCTCAAAATGCTTTCCAGACTTTCACAGTAGACAACAACTTTACTCTTAAATTGAAGACTATCATTCTCCTTCTATGACAAATAAATGATTCACTAGAAGCAAATTAAGAACTTATGCATTTCATTTCAACATGTAACATGGTCCAATATATGGATTACAGGATGAATACTATCATTGTTGGCGAGTTTTCATTCACGTGAAATTATTGAAATTGGAACCATTACATTACAATGATAAATTCACTAAGCTGAAGACCACACTTCTGCACATTAAAAGCTGCCAAAGACAGTGCGACAGGGCTTAAATCTGTTGCAACGACCCTCCCACAACTCCCTAAAATCTTCTCAACAGAAGCTGAGTGCAGTGGTGGACTTAGAAAGATAGGAATTAGAGGCTTCAAAGAAGTGAGTGGGGTTGAAATTGAAGAAAAGCAAAGGGTCGATAAAGACTGGTACATATAGACGGTTTTACCAAAGATTGAGAAATTAGGACAACATCCCCGTATGAAGCTTCGCTTCATTTTTTTTAACAATGTCAATGTCAGAAAATGTAGGTTTCTCTATACTACAATCTCATGCTTAACCCTGGAACAAAATTAAAGAACCCCAAAAACAGCTTGTTTTATGTAAAGAGGAAAAGTCATGAAGCCCACTCATGTAATGAAGATAAGGGCACAAGGCCGGTTTGCATAGGGCCGGTTTGCTCTCAAGGCCCTTTTTGTGTAGTGAAAACATAAACAGAGCCCGTTCTGTGTAGTGAAGAAATTGAGCCCAACAAGGCAATCCGTTTTGTGTAGAGACTAGACGGGTGTTAAAGAAATTGATCCCGTTTCATTCCATTTAATCTAGTTCCCAAAATATTATAAGTCATGCCTATGTGAAACGGGTTAATCAGATGGGATCAATTATTTCCCAAAATTCTATTTGAATTTTTTTTGATTAAATGGAATGATTGGTAAAATTAGCAACAATAAAACCTTTCAGTAATGTCCTTTTGAAGATTGGTGCATCATGCATATATCTTAGATTCTTGGATAGCTCTAAGAATCATTTATCTTGATCAATATCTTATCTTTAAGCATAATTCCTTTGCTGGTAATAACGTAACAACTGGTGTCATCCCATGTTGTTTACTTGTTTTATAAGGTTACACTCCATTGAAGCATAGAGCTTTTATCAAGTCATTTTTCTTGCGAGGATTCAAAAATTATTGTGATCTTCAAAAGTGCAACCAACACCTCCAAAAGAAACCCATTTGGCCAAAATTTGTTGACATCCCACAACCCAAAATCCACCTCAAGCAGGTTTATTCCCACTGCTATCACAACCATTTACCAAAAACCTCATCCTTTCAAAATCAAAATTCACGAAACAAACCTCATCAATCTCATTTTCAACAACCACCACTTTCAGTCATTAGATCCATAAGACAATGATCCATCCTTTGCTGTGAAAGGGATAACGCCACCAACATAGGAGTATCCGAACCTTTAGCTAGTCCAATCTAATTTAAAAGTCTGGCCAACTGATTTTTTAAGTCCAGCAAACAAGGCCCACTATTTTGAATAAAGTTTTCCTCTAGTTCAAATGATATTTGAAGTTGATGACTCATATTGTCCAAGAAGTCAAAAAAAAACATTTAATTTGAGTCTTCTAGGAAATACTACAGCCTTTACGTTTGCACTTCCAAGGCAAACAAGTCTTTAACTATTTTTACTAGTTTCTATAAGTTTGCTCTGAGTTTTTGGTGGTCTTAATAATATAATTATTTTCAATAATATTTACAAATCATGAAAAGTAAATAATCTTGGAAGGTATCCTTAAGACGTTAACATAAATTCCAGGGGCCTTTTTATTTAATATGAATTTTGTCCTATTTTAGTTGTCTTTTTGTTAAATAGTGCATGTAGAGATCAATTTTTGTGGCCCAAGCCCAATAGGTTCGGATTGTGAGCCCAATGAACCCTAAACAATGAATTTGTAGAGAGTGGGTGAAAGAGCTAAGCTGGACGTGAATTAAACGAGTTGATTATGGTATTAACGAATGAACTAACATGCAATCATGGTTGGTCGAAGGCAAAAGTGAACGTCTGAAGAGGAGTTTTATTGAATGAACTTTAGTTACAATTCTTGGAGCTACAGTAAAGATGTTTTCTTCTTCTCTCTTTCTTTTTTCGATCCCCCTTTTTATCAGAGGCCTCTCCTCCTTATATAGCACCCTCTTGCTTCATCTTCATCGTCCACTTGTTCATCATCTAAACACCCACTTGAGTGCATGTCCCATCATGTATCCTCTTTAGGCTTGTGTGAGTGGCGGTAGCTGAGATTGTACTATTCAGGGGTCTTCTCCACATTAATGCGGTCAGAAAGGTAGATGCAGTGCATTTAATGTGGTGGTTGAAGTTTGTCTTCTAGATATTTCTCTGTTCCTGCTATCCTCATGCGTGCTTGAGGTTCATCTTTATCATTAAAATTGTTTGGAGGATTACTTGAACTTCCCAAACATCTATTTGACCAAGCTTCTTTGGATCCGAGGATAGTGGCCTCTTCAGACAATTAAACATCTCCTCGGACTATACCCCCCATTCATCTCCAGGTATGTTTCTTTCACGTGGGCTTCTTCTCGAGTACTCTCATCTCTTCGGACAAACAGTAGCCCTCGAATAGGGCCTTAGGCCCAATATACTAGGTTGGGCTTTTCACCCCCACAGTGCATATGCACATCCGGAAGTTGTGAAAATCATAGATGTTAGCCTCTTATTGTATAAGCACAAAGTTCAGGCCACAATACGAATCTTGTTCAAGACTTGACTTGCGATAGGGGTAGGACCACTTGGGAAAGGGTTTAAAAGAAGATGACAATAGTTCAAAGTTCAAACTCATGTTTTCTGCCCGTCGTTTTCAGGAGAGAGGTCCATTATTGATGACACAAATCACACAGTAGAGTAGTTTTCCCGGGGGTCTTTATCCAAGGTAGTACTGGGTCTTTCTTTGAAGCATGCACACTAACAATTTTTAATTTTTTTAATTTTCAGTTTTAGAACCAACGCTATCAATATATTGATAATGTACCTAGACATAACTCTAAAAATTGAGTCCAAATCCTGTCTCATCAATTGTGCTCCACTTCATGCTCCACCAATAAAATTTGAACAACTAACCTTTTTCATTAAATGAGATATCTCATTAAATGAGACAACTAGCCTCTCTTATAAAAGTCAAAGTTATCTCATTTAATGAGACAGGCTAGTTGTCCAAGTTTTATTGGTGGAGCATGAAGTGGAGCACAATTGATGAGACAGAAGATTTGGACTCCTAAAAATTAGTCAAAATAACCACACAAAAAAAAGTACAAACAATAACAAGATTAGACCAAACAGAACAAATGAACAAAATATTCAAAATAATTCAAAAACAAAAAAAAATATGAAAAAAAATTATTATTCAAATTCGTAATTCTTTCGATCTATTCTTTAAAAATAATTTGTAATTTCATTTTTCCTAAAAAAAAAAAATGATACGAAAAGAAATACTACTATGACAGTGACTTCTCTTAGGCTTTATAGTTGCCGTTGTAGCAACTTTAATTTGCTCACCTTGGTGTCTTGGCTTGCAGTGTCAACAGTGATCATTTCTGGCTCACTACCTCTCTCTCTCTCTCTCCATTTTTTTTTCTATCCTCATGATTAGACTCTCTAACTTTATTACTCTCATCTTAGCATTCTCATTAATTAATCTATTTTTACTTTTTCATTTTGCTTTTGTTTGTTTGTTTTTTTTTTTTTTATCTGAAATAGAATTTTACTTTAATCTAATATAAGTGTATACATATAAAGTTTCCTTCTGAAGATTTAAAGTCCGGCTCTTGCCCCCATACCGTACAAAAACTTATACTTGTAGAGCGACCATCATACTAAGGGTGCGGGGGTGCCTTTTCATTCTTTTAGTAAAAGGAAATTGTAAAATTTCACATGTTTACGTGTTTTTTTTTAATAATTAGATTTTGTATAATTTAAATTTTTTTAATGACTATTCTAAGAAAAATTCCTAAAATCACTACAAGAAATAACAAATATTTAGCAATGACGACAATGCCAATTTAGATCTTGAAATAATTGAAATTCATAAGCACACACTCACAAAGGATTGCAAATTGTTAAATAAATTTGAACATAATCTTTGTGATGCATAATAATGATAATATCCAACAAAAACTTTTACAAACAAAACTAATTAAACATTGTGATGTAAGTTAAAAGTTAAATTGGTATATCCTCGTGCACAAAATGCTTAAAAGTCTAGAGAGTTTAACCTGCGAAATTAATAGCATATTGTAACTTAAAACACCCAAATTTATGAAGTTCTTGTGAGTGCTCTATTTTATAACAGCCACGCAATTCGTTGATTCTAAACCACACAGAGCAGACAAATTTTTTAAATAAATAAATAAAGAGCAGACAAATTTAATCCTAATCAAATGGGAAAGACCATCTCCAAGGTAGGTCCTCTTGGGAAAGGGATTAATATTCCTAGACCTGCTAATAGGGCCTAATTTAGAATGAAGATAATTCAAAGTTCAAACTCATGTGCTTTGCACCAATACAAATCGTAAGCCCTTTGTTTTTAGGAAAGTGGTCCATTATTGATGCCTCAAATCACACGGTAGAGTAGTTTGTTTGGTCTCAGGTCCATTGTTGATGACACAAATCACATGGTAGAGAAGTCGACCCAGGGTTCTTTGTCCGAGGTATTGGGTCTTTCTTGGACGCATGCACACCATCAAATTTTTTTATTTTTAGATTCAACGCTTTCAATAAATTGACAATGGGTCCGTTTGGATAGCACTTATTGTTGCTGAAAGTTGCTAAAAACTGATTGTTGCTGAAAACACTGTAGCAAAATAATTTTTAAATGTGTGAATAGTGTTGTGGGACCCATTTTTAATATTAAATATTGCGTGAACAGTGCATGAACAGTACGTGAACAGTGCATGCACAGTGAATTTTGTCCCCCCAAAGTTAAAAAAACCGGCCAAAAAAAAAAAAAAAAAAGAGAAAAAGAGAAATGGAAAACGTGCCGCAACTTACCGTGGAATCCAAACACAGGCAATGTAGCTAGACATGACTCTAAAAATTAGTGCAGATAACTCTTCAAAAAGAAAATAAATAAAAATTAGTGCAGATAACAACAAAAATAGTTTAAGGCTGTGTTTGTTTCAACTTCAAACCACTTCCGGAATCAATTTCCGTAAAATTGATGTGTTTGGCTGCTTAGGAAAATTGGGTCAACGGAAACCCATTTCCCCTTTGACCGAAAATGAGCCCTCTGCTGGTGGAAATAGATTTCACCTTCTATTTTCACTTCAAATTGCATTTTCCGGAAAATTGAGAAACGGAGAGAACAAACCCACGAACAAGCCCAGTCGAATGAACCCACGAAACAGAGAGCACGAACCCAGGAAACGGCGCCATCGCCGAGGCAAGCCCAACGCCCATCGCACCTTGCCGTCGCACCGGTCTCGCACCCCGCCGTCACACCACGCCGATCAATCAAAGGGAAATCGCAGCACCGCGCCGATCGCTCCATCGCCGCTCGACCCAGACCCATCGCCTCCTCGATCGCGGCATCACACCTCGTCGTCGACCCAGACCCATCGCACCTCCTCGATCGCTCCATCGCCGCTCGACTCAGACCCAAACCCTCGATCGCGCCATCGCACCTCGAGCTCTCTCTTCCTCGATCTCTCAGTTGTTTTTTTTTTTTAAATTTGATTGTTGTTGTTGTTTTTTTTTTTAATTTGATTGTTGTTTTTTTTTTTTTTTTTTAATTTGATTGTTGTTTTTTTTTTTTTTGATGAACTAATTGTTGTTGTGGTTGTTGTTGCCGGAATTTGTTGTTGTTGCCGGAATTTGTTGTTGTTGTTGTTGTTGTTGTTGTTGTTGTGTTGTTGCCGGAATTTGCTGCCGGAATTTGCTGCCGGAAAATAGCATTTTCCTAATAGAACCAAACACATGAAAATATTTTCTGCAACAATCTTCATAATTCAACCAAACACTTAAAAATATTTTCCTTTTC
Source organism: Quercus suber (assembly GCF_002906115.3). NCBI lineage: Eukaryota > Viridiplantae > Streptophyta > Magnoliopsida > Fagales > Fagaceae > Quercus > Quercus suber. The sequence goes on from NW_027069517.1 coordinate 1,526,206, forward strand.
CGGAAAATAACATTTCCAGAAAATATGTATTTTCCAAAAAACGTTTTACACGAAACAAACACAGCCTAAACAACAACAAGATTAAACTAAACGAAACAAATGAACAAAATATTCAACAAAAAATTCATTCAAAAAAATTAAAATACATCGATTGTTTAAATTTTTACATACTTTTGGAGTATATTTAGATGAGACTCCCATCTTTTACAATTATTATAAACTCTACTCTAAATTTAATAAACAAACCCCATTATTTATTATACTCTGAAAATATTTAAAAATTACCCGATAGTTATGTATATATTCATGGGGTGATGGTAAGAATACATAAGCAAATTAACACAGACTCAACATAGTAATTTTTTTTTTGCTAATTAGTTGTCGCTCAGTAATTGTTTGTCATATATAGAAGTTAGTACACATTCTCAGTGAAAAAAGAAGTTAGTACACATTCGCGTGATACTCTAGCTTGCACGAAATTAATTTAATATTTTTAATAAAATTGGAAATTTTAATGCAAAATAAGATTTAAATACCCATTAACTTTGGAAACTGTTAAGATCTCTTATATTTCATCTCGATAACTGATAAAGCTATATATAATACAAACTTCTGAATCTAGTTCTGCCTCGCCCTTCAATTTCATCAGCTTCTTGCTTGTCCAAACCAATGAAGGTTCACAAACCCAGTTTCCATACATTGTTTATGCACCTTCATATGATTCTACTATTTGCTATAACCCTACTATGCTTGCAACCAACCGCTTCTGTCCCCTCAACAAATGTAACTGATCATTTGGCTCTACTCAAATTTAAAGAATCCATTGATTATGACCCACATGGAATCTTGAGCTTTTGGAATGACTCTATCCAGTTCTGCAACTGGCATGGAATTACATGTGGCCACCGTCATCAAAGAGTCACAACCTTAGAACTAGAAGCCCATAATTTGCGTGGAACCATTTCACCATACATTGGCAACCTCACTTTTCTTAGGGCCATCCACCTTCAAAACAATATGAACGGTTTTAGACCCCTTAAAACAAACAGATTAACTTAGTTAATTAGCCAAGTGATTTACTTAGTCAATTTAAGCAATTCTAGGTTATCACAAACATACAATCATATCAAAATAATAAAGCAGCGGAATAATAAAAGACACAATGATAAAATCACCCAGGAAACCATATGGTAAAAACCTGGGGAGGATTTGACCTAGCTATCCTCAAGGTAAACCTGAATCCATTATATGAAATAATCGAAGTTCATACAGAAGGACTACAAGCTCCCCGCTTGACTTCCTAATGCTACCCACCAGTAGAACTTACTGACACGATCACGTGCAAGCTCCAAATCCACGGACTCCTTCTTTCTTGGATTCTCCAATCAGCTACAAGCACCCACGCTTGATATTCTTTAAGCTTTAATGGTAGCAACCGAGTTGATCATCAAGATGTTAAAGTAATCTCTACCTTGAAAACCCTAAGCTTTGTGTAAAGGAAAGCTCCTCTAGATCTCACAAGAGATTTACACAAAACAGAAAAGTATGAGCAACAATACAACTGGAGCAACTCTAAAAACGTGGCTAGGGTTTTTCTTTATATACCTAGGGTAAAAACAAAAAACCCAAAACGTTTAATGAGTTAGGGCTGAGCTGGAATATTCTGCAGAAAAACAATCTGCCCGAGATTCGATCGATCGAGCTTTTCCTTCGATCGATCGAGTCAGGCCGAAATGCACCAATGCATCTTGTAGCCACTCGATTCCAACTTTACATGAAAGACCCAATTTTGAGCAAGTCTAAACAAGACTAAATAACCTGTTTTGATCATGGTTTTCCATCAATACAAATTAGAGTTCTAAATACATAAATTCCTAAATCTTTAGAACCTAACAAACTCCCCTTTTGGCAATCCGTGACAAAACACACACAATAAGCTCAAAGTTTACAATTAAACAGCCCTTTACAAAATAATGCTCATAAAAACTAAAATTCAATCCTAACTACTATCCATCGGTTGCAAGTGTAGACAGCAGCTCAATTGAATCAACCTGTATATTCCTGAAATACTCAACAAACGCATAAACGCATGTGTCACAGAAAATAGTATATAAACAGGTATAACATTCTTGTATGATTCACACAACACATAATATAGACATATATCAATGAATAACTCAAAGTATATAAATCAATAAACAGTGAATCCAAAGAAACAAGATTCAACAAAAAATCATGTATATCAATCAATGTTACTCCCCCTAACATGAATATCCCAAAAAAAATGATATACAAGGTGAAGCGCCTAAATACAATCTACTCCACAAAACAAAAAAAAAAATCTCCCTAACTACAAAAACTCCTCTACAAACTCTACTCCCCCTTTTTGTGACGGAATGCCAAAAGGCAATCACAATCCATCATCAAAATGAGGTAGTAACGGTGATCGAAGATGCGCCAGATCAGCTCGTAAAGCTTGGATCTCGTCAAAAATGTCCACCAAAAGCTGACCATGAGCCGCCTGGACGGTCATGACAGCCTCCAAAGTACAACGGATATCAAAGTCATCTGATGGAGGTGGAGGAACAGCAGTAGCAGCAGCATCATCAGGATTAGGAACATCCTCACCAGTAGGACTTGTAGAAGAAGAGGGAGGAGGTGCGGACCCAGAAGGCTCAGACCTAGGCTGTTTAGAGCCAGCTCGAAAATGAGCAGCTCTCTGTCTAAGAAAAGACGCACCTGTGGGACCTATAACATGCACAGGCTCCAACGAAGGGAAATCCTCTATACCTAAGTAAAGAAGAATCCTATGAATAAAAATAGGATGAACCAGTGCATGAGCAAAAGATGAACTCCTATATACTTCGTTCAAAGAACGAAGGAACAAGTGGGGAAAACTAATAGGAGCATCAGTAACAAGAGCGTACAGAAATACGCACCTCTCGAGAGGAATGGTGTGCAGATGAGAAATGGGCCAAAAGCAATGACACGTTATCCTAAAAATAAGATAGTGTAGCTCAGAAAGCTCAGCAGTGGTGATCTGAGGATCAAAACCCCACTGGATAGATGACCTAGTGATGTAAGACATGATATCACTCAAAACTGGAGACTCATCATAGGGATAGACAAGGTGCTAGACCAAAGGTACCCCAAGAGCATCAGCCAGTACTGTAGGAATAATGGTGTACTCTACGTCTCATATCCAACTCTTTACTAAAGTGTTGGAATCATAGACGCAGATCGAGATGTTCGAATAGAACTCTCGGATCAAGGTAGCAGGTGGAGGAGGATCAGAAATATCCACCAAGGGTAACCAGCCCCGACGCTCTATGTTTGCCCTAATGGCAGGATCTAACTCATCTAGGATAACAGACTGCTCAAACCAAATCTTACACCTAAGATTCAGCTTCTCATAAATTTCCTGATTTTTCTCACTAGGAAATTTCACTCGGTCAAAAGATGGAGGGGAAGGAGTAGGTGAGGGGATGGACCTACGAGCTCTAGTCTTCCTAGGTATGATGCTAAGGAAAGGACAGAGACACAAGGAAGAGAGAAAAAAATAAAAATAAAAAAACAAAACAAAGGGCAGACTGCAAATTAGCATAAAAAAAATATAGAGCAAAAATCTATATGATGCATGAACAGTTAAAATGGCATGATGCATGTACTAATGCAGTAACCAAAGTTCAAAATTAAGTTCAATTGAACAAAAATGGCTTGAGCAAAGAGTTTCTAACAAAAACCCAAAAAATTTTAAAACCACTTGAAAAATTTTGAAGCACATGGATGAATTAAGCATTACAATACATAACACATAGATTATAATGCCTAATCACATCCAATCAACAAGCCAATTTCATCAATTTCAACCTAATTGAACAAAATCCCCAATTCGGAACCAAACATAAACCCTAGAAATTTCAATTTCTCACAAAACTCAAAATTGATCAAATTAATCAATCACAATCAAGTTTATAACATGTCCCCATAAAAACCCATTGATCAATTGCACAAAATTGGGCATGAATCATCAAAAATCCCAAATTTAGAGAGGTCCGAAAATTAGAGAGAAAATGCATGAAAAATGCAATTAAAACCAAAAATGAGGGGCAAAAGAGACTTATCAGCTAGAGGAAAGAGAAATCTTGCAAAAATTTTGGAGGAAAACGACAAAAAATCGCTGTAGATCCGTGCCAACTCGAAGAGAGAAAAGAAAGTTTGAAAAAGCTTTTGAAAAGTGAAGAGAATCAGTCAAAGAACACTATTTGAAAAAGTTGATTCACGACTTTCGATTGATCGAACTTTCGATTGATCGAGTCACTCAGAAATTTTTAAAAAGAAATTTTAAAATTTTCGATCGATCGAAAAACAGACTGGATCGATCGAAATAGGCAGCGGATCACAGTGTTTTGGGAAAAATTCCAGTTTTGAAAAATCAAACCAATTTTTTTAAAAAAACTCCTCAAAGCATTAAAAAACAGAAACACAATGCATGAGTATGAAATGAAATGGAATCCTTTTTCAAAAACCCAAAATTGTAATCCCAATTTCTCCAAAGACAATTTCAGCCAGTTCTTCATTTAATTTCACAGCCAAAAATAATGTTTTGCATAATTCTCAAGATATTTTTAAACTTGGTTGGTCAAACCAAAAACACATACAATTACATGTACAGTGTTTAGCAAAGAGTAACTCGTGTAGTGTGTGCAAACTAGCAAAAACTTGAGATACATGTGAGGTGATATGCAAATAGAAATCAATCACAAAGTCTACAAAATCCATCACACAGAATTTAAAAGAGACTATCACCTAAAGAGTTACATCATATAACTCCCACATCTCCTAGAACATAAGCTTGCAATCTTGTAAGTTTCTTGTATTTAGCTTCTTAATTATGTGAATTGGCATCAAGCCTAATAGTACACACCAATTTGAATTAAGTGAATTAGCATTAAGCCTAATAGTACACACCAATTTTAAGCATTTAGCAATTAAACTGAGGCTACACCTTATGTTCTTTTTGTGCATGTACTACACTTTCTCGAGCACAAAATCTTATGATATGTACTAAGGTGTTCATGATTGGTTAATGAACGGTGGTGAGATGGTTATTTATGCCTTTCTCAAAATGATCAAGTTCGACAGTCAAACAATATGTGACTTCAAGATCAAGACAAAGTGATAAATGCCATAAACATCTTTCCCACACAACATGCACTACAAAGTTTCAACTAGTCAAGTGCAATAAATAAGCTCATCAAAGCTAAACAAGATACATAAGACATGTTATGTGAAAATAAATTGACCAACCTTGTTTTCAAAAGCCAAGAAAAACAATGTCAAACACATTTTTGCTTTCTTTTGCTTTCCTTTTTTTTTTTTAATTATTATTTTTTTTTAAATGAAAACAAATAAATCCTAGAATGAAATGCATGAATGTAATGCAATGCAAGTCCTAAAAAAAACACAAAAACACTAAAACCAAAGAACAATGGTCACAGAGGAATGGGCAATGAAGCACAAGGACCATGAAAGCCAAAAGAGACTAAGGACACCGAAGCACACCAATCACTTGACGAAGTGTCTCAAACTTACTTCCATCAAGCAGTTTGGTAAAGATGTCAGCATTTTGACGATCAGTAGGGATATACTCAAGAACAACAATTTTCTTTTCAACCAAATCCCTAATGAAGTGATATCTAAGTTCAATGTGTTTGGTCTTAGAGTGCTGAACAAGATTCTTAGATATATCTATAGCACTGGAATTATCACAATAGACAACCATGGTGTCTTGAGGAATCCCATAATCACTCAACAGCTTTTTCATCCAAAGGAGCTGAGAACAACAACTCCCAGCAGCAATATATTCTGCCTCAGCAGTGGATAAAGAAACAGAATTTTGCTTCTTACTCATCCAAGCCACAAGATTGGCTCCTACATAAAAACACCCCCCAGTGGTGCTTTTTTTGTTATTAGCATTCCCAGCCCAATCAGAATCAGAAAACCCAACAAGAGACAAATTAGACTCCTTGCAATAAAATAGTCCATAATCACAGGTTCCACTCACATATTTTATAATTCTCTTAACAGCATTTAAATGAGAAACCTTAGGATTGGACTAAAATCTAGAGCAAATACTAACACTAAAAGATATATCAGGCCTACTAGCAGTCAAATACAACAGACATCCAATCATGCTTCTATACAAAGTAACATCAACAGACTCACCTGATGGATCAATTGTTAATTTTGTATTAGCAGCCATTGGTGTTCTAGCATGAGCAGCCTTGTCCAATCCAAATCTTTTCACCAGATTTCTTGCATACTTGGCTTGATTTATGTAGATTCCTGACTTTGTTTGCTTTACCTGCAATCCCAAAAAGTAAGTCAGTTCACCAACCATGCTCATTTCAAACATTGCCTTCATTTCATCTGCAAAAGAATGAGCAAGAGAATCATTAGTAGCACCAAAAACAATGTCATCTACATAAATTTGAGCTACAATAAAACCAGTCTTATCCTTTCTTATGAAGAGAGTTGTATCTGCAGATCCCCTTTTGAAACCATGCTCAGTGAGATATGTAGTCAATCTATCATACCAAGCCCTAGGAGCTTGTTTCAACCCATAGAGAGCTCTCTTCAATTTGTAGACATCATCCAGTCTGTGAGGATCAACAAAGCCTTTGGGTTGCTCAACATAGATTTCTTCTTGTAGCATCCCATTCAATAAAGCACTCTTGACATCCATTTAATACAGCTTGAAGTTTAGATGACTTGCTATGGCCAACAATATCCGGATGGATTCTAACCTAGCCAATGGTGCAAAAGTCTCATCAAAATCAATTCCTTCCACTTGTGTGTATCCTTGTGCAACATGTCTTGATTTGTTTCTGATCACAGTGTCATGTTCATCTGACTTGTTCTTAAAGATCCACTTAGTTCCAATCACATTTACACTCTTCAGTCTAGGAACTAGTTCCCACACATCATTCCGAATGAATTGATGAAGTTCTTAATGCATGGAATTTACCCAATCAGCATCTTGAAGTGCTTTATCCACCTTCTTCGATTCAAATTGGGACAGATAACATGAGTGAGTAATCACATTCAAGGCTTTTGATCTCAATCTCATGTTATCATTCAAACTACCCAATATATTTGTGGATGGATGACTCAGTCTCACTCTAGAAGATGGACCTTTTACTAAAGATGTGGAGGTACCTTTCTGTTTAGATGGAGGACTGAGCTTACTTTGTACCTGTTGAGTTTCACAAACCGGAGTGGATGGTTCTGAATTTGATGGTACCGAAACTGTATCATTTAACACCAACAACTCTTCCTCACTATGTTTCCCAACATACTCAGCAGGAAGTGAATCATCAACTTCAAAAGACTTATCATGAGCAAGAGCAGTGCTTTCTGTAGGTGCTTCTGAACACACTTCATCATTTATCACAATATTTGAAGATTCCATGACTGTTTTGGTTCTTAGATTGTACACTTCATATGCTCTACTAGTGGAAGAGTACCCTAGAAAATATCCTTTGTCACTTTTCGCATCAAACTTTTCTAGGTTCTCTCTACCACATAGAATGTAGCAGTCACTGCCAAATATTCTGAAATATTTGACGACGGGCTTCTTCCCTCTCCAGAGTTCATAGGGAGTTTTCTTGGAGTCAGGTCTGAAATACACACGATTAAGGATATGACAAGCAGTGTTAACTGCTTCTCCCCAGAAGGATTTTGGCAACTTTTTGTTGTGTAACATAACCTGTGCCATTTCCTGTACAACCCTATTTTTCCTTTCCACAATCCCATTTTGTTGAGGTGTCTTGGGCAAAGAGAACTCTTGATGAATGCCTTGATCATTGTAGAAAGTAGCCAGCTTGGTATTCTCAAATTATCTTCTATGATCACTCCTTATTCTGGCTATCACAGTATCTTTTTCAACCTGCAATTTCTTGCACAGATGTATCATCTTCTCAGGAGCCTTAGCTTTATCTTTCAAGAGCACAACCCAAGTATATCTAGTAAAATCATCCACAACAACTAGAATATACTTCTTTCCACCCAAACTTTGAACTCTGGCAGGACCCATGAGATCAATGTGCAGTAATTCTAGAGGTCTTGAAGTTTGAACACTAGTCACAGACGGATGCTTGGATTTCACTTGTTTACCTATCTGACATGGTCTACAAATGTTTTTCTCTATCTTCTCAAACTTAGGTAAACCAATAACTGCCTCACATTTGGAAATCTTCTCTAACTGCTTATGACTGGCATGTCCCAATCGTTGATGCCACAAGTCAACTTGATCAATTTTTGCACTAAAGCACTTGTTGTTCACACTTGGTGTTATGCCATAACAGTTGTCAATTGTCCTTACACCAACACACATATAGTCACCTCCTCCATCAAGTATCTCACATTCATACTTGGTGAAAAGAACATTTAACCCGTTGTCGCAAATCTGGCTTATGCTAAGTAAATTTGCCTTCAGTCCATCAACATACCAAACATCTTCAAATACTGGCAATCCTGGAATATCCATAGTTCCAATACCTCTAATCACAGATTTGCTCCCATCTCCAAAAGTGACTGTTCCAATCTTTCCTTCAAAAAGAGTTTTGAATAAACTTTTGTTTCCTGTCATATGCCTGGAACAACCACTATCCAAATACCAAAGATAAGAATCGCGTGCCTTTAAGGCGGTTAAAGCAATATAGCATAAATAATTCTTATCACATGTGATTATGCCAAGATACTCAAGAAAAGATTTAACAGAAACAACAAGAGGCAAAGACAACAAGTAGACAAGTTGATATATAAGCAAAATGATTTTCCAAAAATCCATGACAGCAAGGGTCAAGGATCAGCTCAGAGATCAAAAATCTCTAACAAGAGAGCTACCCGCTCTGATACCACTTGAACGGTTTTAGACCCCTTAAAACAAACAGATTAACTTAGTTAATTAGACAAGTGATTTACTTAGTCAATTTAAGCAATTCTAGGTTATCACAAACATACAATCATATCAAAATAATAAAGCAGTGGAATAATAAAAGACACAATGATATGATCACCTAGGAAACCACACGGTAAAAACCTAGGGAGGATTTGACCTATCCATTCTCAAGGTAAACCTGAATCCACTATGTGAAAGAATCGAAGTTCATACAGAAGGACTACAAACTCCCCGTTTGATTTCCTAATCCTACCCACCAGTAGAACTTACTGACACGACCACATGCAAGCTCCGAATCCACGGACTCCTTCTTTCTTGGATTCTCCAATAAGCTACAAGCACCCATGCTTGATATTCTTTAAACTTCAATGGTAGCAACCGAGTTGATCATCAAGATGTTGAAGTAATCTCTACCTTGAAAACCCTAACCTTTGTGTAAAGGAAATCTCATCTAGATCTCACAAGAGATTTACACAAAACTGAAAAGTATGAGCAACAATACAACTGGAGCAACTCTAAAAACGTGGCTAGGGTTTTTCTTTATATACCTAGGGTAAAAACAGAAAACCTAAAATGTTTAATGAGTTAGGGCTGAGCTGGAATATTCTGCAGAAAAACATTCTACCCGAGATTCGATCGATCGAGCCTTTCCTTCGATCGATCGAGCCAGGCCGAAATGCACCAATGCATCTTGCAGCCACTCGATTCCAACTTTACATGAAAGACCCAACTTTGAGCAAGTCTAAATAAGACTAAATAGCCTGTTTTGATCATGATTTGCCAACAATGCAAATTAGAGTTCTAAATACATAAATTCCTAAATCTTTAGAACCTAACACAATAGCTTCTATGGTGAAATTCCAAAAGAAGTTGGTCATTTATTCCAACTGCGAGATCTCAATCTTTTGAATAACACGCTTGGAGGAGAAATTCCAACAAGCTTGTCTAACTGCTCCGAACTTAGGCTGATGAGCATCTCGGTAAACAAACTTACTGGGAAAATTCCCATGGAGCTTGGCTCTTTGACCAAGCTTATATCTCTTCAGGTGGCCAGAAATTATTTCATAGGAGGAATCCCAGGCTTCTTGGGAAATCTTTCATTTCTCAAAATTTTTTCAGCAGCCTATAATGAATTAGGAGGAAATATTCCAGAAAGCGTAGGCCGTTTGAAAAGCTTATCATTTTTCGCAGTTGGAACCAATAAACTGAACGATATGGTCCCCCCTTCTCTCTACAATATATCATCTATTAAATTCTTGGCATTTACACTAAACCAACTTAGTGGTACCCTTCCAGAAAATATAGGCCATACTCTCCCTAATCTCCAACAATTTTTATTAAGTGATAACAAATTCTTTGGGCCAATCCCTAGTTCTTTATGCAATGCTTCTAAACTTCAAAAACTTGACCTTAGCAATAATAGCTTTGTAGGATCAGTTCCAACTAATTTGGGTTATCTACGAGATCTTAAATTCTTGCATATTAGTAAGAATAAATTAGGAAGGGATTTGGACTTTTTAATGTCTCTAAGAAACTGTAGCAAAATAAATGTGCTAGCATTTACGGAAAACCAATTTGAAGGTGTTTTGCCTAGTTCTATAGGCAACTTGTCAATACAACTCACTGGATTTTATTTGGGAGGCAATAAAATATATGGAACTATTCTTGTTGCATTGCAGAATCTCATCAACTTAAATGTCTTGGGTATGGAGAATAATCTTTTCACAGGTATGATACCTACCTGTTTTGGGAAGTTTCAAAAGATGCAAGGACTGGATTTATCAGGAAACAAATTGTTAGGGAAAATCCCAAGCTCTATTGGCAACCTCACTCAATTGGCTGAATTGTTTTTGTCTCAAAACAATTTAGAAGGAAGCATTCCTCCAAGTATAGGTACTTGTCAAAGTTTACAACAGTTTGATGTTTCACAAAATTACCTTAGTGGAGTCCTACCCCAACAATTTTTTCAAATTTTTTCTTTGTCACTTTTACTCAATTTATCCCACAACTCATTTAGTGGCAAATTACTTGTTGAAGTAGACAGTTTGAAGAATATTAATTCACTCGATGTCTCCCAAAACAATTTTTCTGGTGAAATTCCTACAACAATTGTAAATTGCTTTAACTTAGTGTACCTAGGCTTGCAAGGGAATTCCTTTAATGGGAACATACCTTCATCAATGGCTTCCTTGAAAGGCCTTAAACATTTAGATGTTTCACGAAACAGCTTATCAGGATTAATTCCAAAGGGTCTAGAGAATCTTTCATTTTTAAAATATTTGAACATTTCGTTCAACAATATTGAGGATGAGGTACCAACAGGTGGAGTTTTCAAAAATGTAAATATGATATCTGTTATTGAAAACAACAAGCTTTGTGGGGGCATTCCACAGTTGCAACTACCAACATGCCACAAAGTTACAAAATCAAGAAAGTCCCTTGCTTCTAGATTGACAATCACAACTGTTTGTGTCGTTACATGTATTCTTCTAGTGTCATCCTTTCTCGTTATCTATTGGAGGAAAAAGTCAAATAAGAAACCATCATCTATAGTCTCAAATATTGATCTCCTTCAGACAATTTCGTACAAAATGCTTCATCAAGCGACTAATAGATTTTCTCTCAACAATTTGATTGGATCTGGTAGTTTTGGATCAGTTTATAAAGGGGTTCTTGAGCAACATGAAAGACTAGTTGCTATAAAGGTCCCTAACCTTCAAACGAAAGGAGCTCCCAAGAGTTTTATGGCAGAATGCAATGTGTTAAGAAATGTTCGGCATCGAAATCTTTTAAAGATCTTAAGTTGTTGCTTTAGTATAAATTATAATGGTGATGAATTCAAAGCTCTAGTATTTGAATTCATGACAAATGGGAGCTTAGATATGTGGCTTCATCCAATGATAGATAGTGAATATCAATCGCAAAATTTGAGCTTTTATCAAAGACGTATTATTGCCACTGATGTAGCTTCTGCATTATGTTATCTTCACAATCATTGTGAGCAAAAAATCATTCATTGTGATTTAAGCCGAGTAACATTCTTCTCGATAATGAGATGATTGCTCATGTAAGCGATTTCGGTTTAGCAAGGCTCCTCACAACTACTAAAGATTCTTCCAAGAAGCATACAAGCACAATCAGATTAAAAGGATCTATTGGCTACACTACTCCAGGTATTACCTTTCCTATTTAGTTTTAAATCCTTACCTATTCAAATATATTACTCTTTTTTTGGTCACTTTATCATGAGATAGGATTTAACTCCTTGAATTTCAAGCAAACAGTCTTTTCAATATTCGTACCATTAATATAAACAAATACTCTCTTGCTTAGTATTTCTATGTCTCTTAGAACACATATTCGCGTGGATACACACACAAGCATAGAATTATGTAAGGTTGAATTTAATCAACCATCTAATTGGCTTTATTCCGTAACCAATTTGCTTGTAATTTAGCACTTAGTAACCCTGTATTTAGGTAGGAAAATTGTAAGGGCAGTGTGTGAAAAGATGTGAAAAAATGCTCAAGAGTGTGCAAGAAAAACAGAGTCTCGCAACTAGGACTCACGGGTGGTTCGCGACTGGCAAGCCGCAAAAGGCAATCACATAAGAGGCACACTGGGAAGCTGAAGGGTCGCGCCAGCTATCACGCTACAGGACAAAAGTTCCAGTCTGGCCAGGCTGTTACGTTGCGACTTGATTTCGCGACTTGGCCAAGCCGCGAGATCAAGTCGCCAACTTGCCCTGTTTGGCAAAAACTGACGTTTTGCATTCCCTTCTCACCCTACTATATATACACCCTTATACCCATCATTTTGAGAGAGCTTCCAGAGAGAATTTTGTGAGAGAAAACCCTAGAGAAATACAAGATTAATTCATCCCCAATCTTCATCTAAAGAGACTCTACAAATTCCTCTACTCTCTTCCTCTCCATTGTCATACCCTTGAGAGGTCATTTACCAAACCCTTGTCTCACCACACCCACGTCTGTGA
>NW_027069517.1:1543188-1552079 GCF_002906115.3 Quercus suber
CCGGATTCCGCTACTTGACCATAGCATCAACCAATGTATATTGGTTCCTTTCCAAACTGCTTCCCAAAGCACCAAATGGACCTTCTCACAGACGCATTTACCAAACTCTTGTCTCACCACACCCACGTCTGTGAGAAGGTCCATTTGGTGCTTTGGGAAGCAGTTTGGAAAGGAACCAATATACATTGGTTGATGCTATGGTCAAGTAGCGGAATCCGGGAAGCTAGAGAAGAAATAGGTTCGGCGTAACCTCGTTGGAGCAAGAAGCTTGGAGGGCTTAGGTACTTGGGTAGATTAGGCTTGGAGGGTCTTCTGCTGTTCATGTATCCCAACTACATTCTTTAGTGGATTATTTGACCGCTTGGAGGGCGGCGGAGAGGTTTTACGCCGAAGACTTCAGTTTCCTCTTCGATAACACATCGTGTGTTGTCCGTGTGTTTGCTTCTTCTTTCTCTTTACCTTTGCCTTATATTTACTGCTGTGGATGTGTTTATATTTGGCTTAGATTGTTCTATCAATTCAGTTATAAGCTTGTTATCATATTCCGCACATAAATTGTTTGATATAAAGCTTGAATTGGTATTTTTGTTATTTGGGGTCTAAACGTTCAAAAGTGTTTTATACCCTTTTTGAACTTTCAAATTAATTTTGTATTTTTCATGAAATTGAAAATTTTAAAGCAAAAATAAGATTTAAATATGACTTAAACTTTGAGAAAAGCCAAAGTTGATTTGCTGATGGTTGCAGTCCTTTGACTAAGTTTCATATATTCTTTGTTACACATATATTACCTTAATCAAAATTCTCTTGGTAAAGTTACGAAAGCCTTCCTTCCATTTTGGAAGTAGTAACATATGTCATATAATATTTTTAATATATATTCATTTCATTTTCTTGGCGTTACCTTTTCTAGACCTTAAATCCATATTTTCATTATATATGGAGAATTGCTAAATTCCCTTATATTTCATGAGTTGTAGAGTATGGCATTGGTGGTGAAGCATCAACTGAGGGGGATGTACATAGCTATGGAGTTCTTGTGTTGGAAATGTTCACTAGAAGGAGGCCCACTAATGATATGTTTAGAGATGGTTTGAATCTCCATAACTTTGTTCAAATGGCACTACCAAAAAGACTTGTTCAAATTGTTGACCCATTGCTTTTACCAAGAGAAGCTACAGAAATGGGAGAAACAACTGTAACAATAATTGCAAAAGAAAAAGTAGATGACAATGATGACAATGCCAACGAAATTGAAGTAGAAGAAGCTGATAACAATGAGGAGTCTAAGAAAATTGATGCTAACATGCAAAAGTTCTTACTCTCAATCTTTAACATTGGAATTTTATGTTCAATGGAATCCCCAAAAGAGAGAATAAGCATGGAAGAAGTCCTTAAGGAACTGCAATTGATAAAAAATACTTTTGTTGGTTTGGGGAACCTCAAAGGTAGACCAAGTAGATATCAAGTCAAAGGTATTTAATTTTAATTACAAGACTATCCTAAGTAGTGTATCCTAGTCATTTCGTTTATGGATCCTATTAACAGATGCTCTTAGAGTATTTGTTAATAAGAAATTTTTAATACCACGTTTGTGAGAAATATAAAATCTGTAAAAAGAAGTCAGTTATTTTTTTCTTTTTCCATTAAATGTTTCTAAAAATATTTACTAGACTAATACTCCTAGAACATCCATTAGCTTTTCCTTTTGTTTATTTTCTTCAGTTAGTTTGCAAAAACTTCTTTAAAACATAAAGCATGCAAATTTTATGTTTACCTTTGTATTAATTTCAGTTAGATGATCCTAGCTAATTGCACAATTAGATTTTCATTTCTCATTCATAATCAAAAGCTAGATAGAATTTGTCACCTTCTTGTAATTTTTTTTTTTCCGTTCTCTTTTACCAATGATCCATGCAATAGTTATTGTTTTTGATTTTATCACAGTATGGAATGGTGAACTAACGAACTTTTTTGTGAACTGCAGGAGCATGAAACTATTGAAAGAGATTAAATCTCTTTGATAATGCTAGGTTAATATCCGTTGCTGAAATTATCAATGGACTGTTTCCTTTCTCTTCTGGTGGAGTTGTCCTCATGTACATTGATTGGTTCTATTACTGTAATGTGTGTTTATGTGCAAATAAAAGCCTTTATGGGAAGGGAATGTATCAAAAATGCCGTGTAAGTTTGAACTTTATAGATGTTAATTTTTATGCTACATTATTCTAGTGTTCAAATAAAAGTGGATCTTGTGTTTTTATTTTCATTTAAACTTTTAAGGCTTCAAACACAAAAGAAATTAGAGAGTGGCTTCACAAAAATTCAAGGAACTCAATTCATCTTATGGTGTAGTTTAATTCAACTTAGGGTCATGATTCGAATTTTTTTCTTCATTTTTTTTTTTTTTTTTTTTTGAGAAACAAACACACACACAAGGGATAAACTCAATTCATCTTATGGTGTAGTTTAATTCAACTTAGGGTCATGATTCGAATTTTTTTCTTCATTTTTTTTTTTTTTTTTTTTTGAGAAACAAACACACACACAAGGGATAATGCCAATTACTTAGATTTTTTTTCTGAATTTTTTTATTTTGCTAATATTTTGACTTTCTTGAAAAATACATAACCAATTTAGTATGATGAAAACCTTGGAAATTTTATTTACTGTCAGTATCATATATTTTGGCATGTAAGATCTCAAATCCTATTAATGTACACCTGTAATATCCCACCATATCATATATTTATATGAATTACTTTGGCCGCTGATTGAATGACTAGGTTGTGATTTATTCCAATAAATAGTACAAATAGTTAATTCAAACACAAAAAATAACACCAAATCTGTTAGTAACAATAAGCACTATAAAACAATGAAAACTCACACAGATTTGATGATAAAGTAGAAAAATACTCCGAGGGATCTAACTCCGTAGAATATTCACTACAAAAAAAGAATGAAAAATATTCTACTTACAAAATCTTTGCAAATGTAGACTCTCAATTGTAACATCTGAAAACATCCCATTTTGCCTTCCCAGTGTAGAGGTCTTATAACTCTAGAATTATTTTATAGAACTTTCTTTTTGAACGAACCCCATCACCAACACTAGAACTTCGGTACTCTAAGTCTAAGGAACCTCTTGAAGATTTGTGGCACTAAACTCACAAGTTTGAGTGGGTACAAGGAAATCAGATGGAAACACAAAATACACATAAACCAAAGTATCTATGCCCTGAATACTTCAACACATGTTCTAGCTGCAGATCATACATTAACATTTAAAAGCAAAGGGGTGAGAAAATTGACCAGAAGCTTCAAGTTCCCATACGATCATTTCCTAAGAGAAAATTCCTAAATGGTTTGCAGATTCTTTCACGGTTTCTGCATTCTCTTGTGAAGAAAATCAGAGATTTTTGTATAATAATGACATGCAGTCACGTACATAAAACACGGCAATAATTCTCGTCAAAAATATATTTTTTGATAATTTGTCTATGGTTTATTTTCTGATTGGTTTGGGAAAATCTAATTAAACAAGTCTCTAAAACAGGTATCATACACCAAAAAGCAGCCCAAGCAGAGTAATGTAATTGTAAATAAATAAGGTATATTGTGTATGACCCATAGAACTACACAGTAGGCACCTCAACGGGATGGCACATTTCTGACTCTTAACTACTAGAATATGTTTTTTGCATTGAAATGATAACCATATAGTCCTTTTTGTTGCAAAAAGACTACTCCATGTAAAATGGGCAGAGGAGTCTAGAGAATACAAAAGAACAAATTTATGTACAGAGTCAACGACTCTATAAAATAAGGAAGGGAACTGTTATGAGTGAATCCCCCTGCACAGTTGGGTCTTGTTATATGCCAAACTCCAAACTTCACTCAAACAACAAACGATATATAGTTGGTTCTTGTTTATATGGTTATAGTTTTTAGATTGATGTCTGATTATATCACATAGTACATACTTCTAATATTATTATAAACTCTTCTAGCTCTAGATAAACAACATACTTTAACATGCACATAGCTCATCACAAATTGAAATAAACGAGCAAAACATATACTTGGTATTAAATTTTTACCATGATATGATGTACCTTCATAAAAATATCCTACCTATTTCTTTTGTTTTGTATTCCAACTGTGTCATAAACCATCTGTATGAACAATAATTCCTGCAGTGTTTTTATACATTTGCTCACATGGTGGTTCAGCCAAACAAATTAGAGCCTAGAAATGAAGCAATTCATACTTGCATCAGGGGTTCCCATCTCAGACAAAATTACCCTAGCATTGCCTTCCTCGTCAAAGGGAAAATATGGTGGTTCTTTGAGATAACTAACCCGGTAGTGCTTGGATTTCATTCATGTGATATCTTTCATAAGATAAGAATAGTATGGGAGAGAGAGAGAGGGAAGGAGAGGCAGGTGTACTTTAGATTATAACATCTTGTGGCTGTAGAGAGTACAATAATCAATTTAAGTTTCAATTTATTTTATAAGACTTTAACCAAACAATTAAAAGAACAATTATCCTTCATTGCATAGAATTAAATCTTCAAGGATCCAGGTTCAAATAAATTTATTTTTAGAGAATTCCTAGTCTAATTTACTTCCAAGGGAACTAGAAAACATTTTCATGGGTGCTTCCTTGCAAAATAGGATCGACTAGGGCATGATATCATTAGAAAATATATATTGAATGTGATAACAAGACATGCACAGATAAAAATGAGAACAAAATCCCAAAAGCAACGGCCAGGATTTGTAAAGCAAACAATTCTACCTCACTAACTATCATTTAAATATTTTTTTTTTCTCTCTCTCTCTGTTTTAGAAGAATCAATCAAACAGAAATAAACAAACTGCTTTAAATATAAAATCATTAGACCTCTTCTTCAATCAGGAATATTCCTAAAGATACTATCTTCATTAGCTACTCTTCTTTAAAAATATATATATATAAAAACCTAGATAGGGAGAGGAGAGATGGTGATGGAATCATCCCACTTACAAAAAAATAGACAAGTGAGCAAGGTTATGAGCAAGACAAATAGACAATTTAAAATGCCTAGGAACAAAAACAAAAAGAATGATAGACCTTTTGTAGCACTCATTCTTAAGACATATTATAGTAAAGACTATATTGAATTATGGTAACATGTCTCATGTGTACATGCAAGTATCAGAGAGAGTTTTCTGCCTGTGATATGCATTAAAACAGATAATTTAAACAACAAAACTACAATGGTACAAGGCCACTGCATGCAAAGAACTCACAAAAAGGAGAATGACATTAGATTTCAGGGCCCAAACAAAGAGCACCTGGTCGGCAAATGCCTTTCCTCAATGCCCTCATCATTTTGGGTCCCTGTCCTGTATCTACTTACACGCGTTATATCTTCATACGGTAAAATAGCTGGCTTGATGGTATTGTGAAAGTTATATGTCAAGGGTGAAGGGTTCCTAAGAATGTCTTTGGCAAGAACATCCCTTGACATAAACAATGTCCAGAAGAACTCAAGCCTCTCATCAAAACAATGATTGATTCGACAACGAGGGGCGGAGCCACATAGTGGCTTGAGGGGGCCGAGGCCCCTGTAAAAAAAAAAAAAAAAATTTTCACATTAGACTAGGAAGAAAAAATTAATGGGCCCCCCTACCCATTTCTTAACCATTTTCCCAACCCCCAATCAAAAATTAGGAACACCTTAAATTAAAATATATATATATACATCAACATGTTAATTAAACTACAAAATAGATTGAAAATGAGATCCCACCTAGTATCTCCAGCTCGTTGCAAAGTACCAATCTGGTTTGCACCTCTTCCAGTCTCAATTTCATTAGAAGCAATCATATTCTCAACTGTTCTGCTTGAGCATGTTGCAATTCATCATTACGCTTACTAGAACCAACAACAATATTGATAATATTAACCAAATGATCAAAGAACTGATGAACATCTTTTACTTCTCTAGATGCTGTATACTAGGCTAATTGCAACCTATGAGCCATACAGTGTACATAATAGCATATGGGCACTCTTTAAGAAAAAGAGCTTGTAATCCATTCCTTCACCACGCATGTTACTAGCCCCATCATATCCTTGACCTCGAATATTTTCAATGTGGAGGTTGTAATGAGAAATGGACAGCACATATCTCATTCTTTAAAGATCAATGCGTAGTGTCTCTAACATGCACAACATGAAAGAAACGCTCTTTAATGAAACCTTCTTTATCAACAAACCTCAAAATGATGGCCATTTGCTCTTCTCTTCGACTCATCCTGAGCTTCATCAACAAGAATGCAAAATTTTGCATCCCCAATTTTTCACGAATAGCATTTGCACATTACTAGCAAGAATATGCAAATCTCCTTTTGAATTGTGGGTGATGTATATTTGGCATTTCCTGGTGCATTTTCTAAGACAACTAGCTACTTTGTCATTGAAAGTTGATGTGAATTTTATCAATTCAATAAAATTACCTCTATTTTTGAATCAAAGCTTTCATCATGACCTCTAAAAGCACAAGCTTGGAATGCTAGCCATCGAGCACACTCTACTGAGGTTTTGAGCCACACCGATTATTCTCTAATTCTTTTGACATTTTGTTTCTCAATCAGCTTGTCAATATGCCGTGAATGATTCTTTAAATCCTCGCAACATTTCATAGCAATTTTATGTGGGGAGTTTGGTCTTTCCGTTCATGACGAATTAAAGGACAATTCATTCCATCTTTCACCTTTTTCCAATTATTAAAACCTCGTGAAATGAATACATCTGATCCGGGACGACCTATTGGTTTCTTACTAAAAAGGTAGCAAGGTAGACAATATATCGCATCCATTGAAGGTGAGTATTCCAACCAATCCTTATGTGAACCAAACCATGAAGGTTGAAATCGACGACGATGAGTATCATCATTGTATGGATAGTCTATATTTTTAGGTTGATATGGACCTTCTTTGAGATAAGCTTGTCGGATTTCATCTTGTTGGTTGATAGGAAATTCACATATTTGTTTACGTGATCCTGGATCACGATCTATCTCTTCAAATTGAAGTTTTGGACATTTGGAGGGTGTTCATCAGGTATTGAAGTATTAAGATTTGTTTCTACAGCCACAAATGTCCTAATTTCTGAATCGCTAGCATCTTTTTTCTTAAAGAATGCATCAATTGTTTTTCGTTTGCTCATAATTTTTTTAGCTTTAAGAATATGACTCAAAAATTAACCTGAAAAGAATGTTAAAAAAAAAATTTAATTAGAAATTTTTACTTAGTTATGTGAATGTTATTCATACTCAAGAAAAAAACAAAATTTTCACTATAATTTAAACAGTCAGCCCATTTTTAATACAACTTTAATTAATAATAACCCTCAAACAAAAACAAAAATAATTTAATTAATTTGTCTTTTATAATATATTGGTTAATTTAATTATATAACTTTAATTATTATTGTTTAGCTTTAATTTAATTTTCACTATAGCTTTAATTATATAGCTTGTATAATATATTGTTAATTTAATTATATAGCTTTAATTATTATTGTTTAGCTTTAATTTAATTTTCACAATAGCTTTAATTATATAGCTTTTATTATATATTGGTTAATTTAATTACATTGCTTTAATTATTATGCTGCACCCGGCCCATGTGCCCATAGCCCATCTACCCCCCCCCCCCCACTCAATAGCCAACGACAAGCACAAAATGCGCCCAATCACAATAGCTAGTTGCAATCAGAAAATTTCGCAATGCAATCACAAATCATAACACACGTTATACTAAATGACAATTAATATTTCACCAAACACCAACCCACTAAGTCACTGACCAACAACAAAAAGGGATAAGATAATGCCAAATTTAAAAAGGCAAAAACACTAAAACAGGCAAAAAGTAAAACCAGCCAATCAGAGAGTCACAATTCAAAAGAGAGAGAGACACTTATCGAGATGTGAGATCAGAATCATCAGATAGGCTTAGATAAAGAATAAAGAGACTCTTCATAAATATTCATTTCATTTTTTTTCCTTCAGTGAGATAAAAGAGAGAGAGACTGTGAGAGAGTTAGAGAAAAAAACCTTGAGGGAGGGCCGGACTGCCGGAGGCTGGAGCGGAGGGAGCAACTGCCAACGAGCACCGCTGCACTGGAGCAGAGGCAGCACGATCTGCGATCTCCAATGAGGCACTGACCGCTACGATCTGCGAAAAAGTGGGTTTCAAATTTTCAATGAGATAAAGAGAGAGAGAGACTGAGAGAGTCAGAGAGAAAAAGTGAGAAATACCTTGAGGGAGGGCCGGAGGGAGCACCGTCGCATCGAGCACCAGAGCAGAGGCAGAGAACTCTGCGATCTTCGATCTCCAATCTACGTTTTGCGATCTGCGATGAGTGGCGACCGGGCAAGCAACGACGACGACGAGCGAGCTGCAGCGATGACGACGGCGACGTGACCGTGGGTTATTGGGTTTGGTTTGCTGGGGACCTGGGGTTTTGGTTTTGGTTTGTGTATTGGGGTTTTTTTTTTTTTTTGATAAACACCTCTGTTTTGCGTTTTGGTTTGCTGGAGTTTGATGTGCTTTAGTATTGGGGTTTGATTTCTCTGCCATTGCCAGTGACGTGATGGGTTTCAACTCTCTGCCAGCGACGTGATGCTCTGTACTGGTTTTTTTTTTTTTTGGTTGAGAATCCGTGGGCTTGCCGTGAGCGAGCTGGGCTTCTTGTGGGCTTGGCTTGCTGTGGGCTCTGTTACATTTTTTTTTTCTTCAGATTTTAGTTCAAATTTGTTTTGGTTTTTTTTTTTTTTTTTTTTTTTTTGCTTGAAAGTAGAACAGATATATATATATATATATATATAT
>NW_027069517.1:1552281-1670301 GCF_002906115.3 Quercus suber
AATTTGCATATTTACAGTTGCAATAGACTTTCAATTGCAAGAATTGAAAAGTAGATTTTGTGAGCTAACAATGGAACTTGTCATTCTTAGTTCAGCTTTAAATCCCAAGGATGCTTTTAAATTATTCAAAATTGTTCATATATGCAATTTAGTTAAGAAATATTATCCTCAAGATTTTACTGAACATGAACAAGAACTTTTGGAGTCTCAATTGCAACATTATGAGCTTGATGTGATAAAACATCCAGATTTTCAGAATATGAGTACAATTTCCGAGCTATGTAGGGGATTAAAAATTTCAGGAAAGTCTAATATCTATTTTTTTATTGATAGACTTATTCGTCTTGTGTTGACCCTTTCAGTTTCTACAGCAACTACAGAACGAGCTTTCTTAGCTATGAAGTTGTTAAAAACAAGACTTTGCAATAGAATGGAGGATGAGTTTTTGGCAGATAATATGATAGTTTATATAGAGAAGGAAATTGCAGGGAATTTCACTATGGAGATGATAATGAATGAATTTTATTCCATGAAAAATCGTCGTCAGGCATGATTTGATCCGGTTGATGACCCGACCTGACTTGAATAATGTTGCGTGGTTTTTAATGGGAGATTTACTGAGGCTTAGTCCATGGAGTGGAGGCTTGGGCAGACAAAATTTTTTTGACCCGTTTTGTAGCCTATTGTGAATCCTGTGCGCAGGATATAAAAGCCTTTTTTTTTTTGTGATTAGGGTTTTGTCTTGTTGTTGTTTTTGAGAAAGAAAAGCACTGTAGCCGCACATTGTAATTTTTTTTTATAATAGTGAAATCCCTGCAACTCCGTGGACGTAGGCAAATTGCTGAACCACGTAAATACTGTCTTGTGCATGTAATTGTTTTTCTTTTGGCGTTTTGTTTTCTCTATTTTTTTGTTTCTCACAGGTTTGGAATTTCGGTTGAATTCCCAAAATGTTCAAGTATATGATGATATATGAAAGTTGATAATTTTGTATCCAATAGACTTAAGAATTATATTTAGTATATTTATGTTACAACCCAGCCCCCCCATATGATTATTCCTGGCTACGCCCCTGTCGACAACTAAGAAACTGTGTAATGTTAGCCCTGCGTAAAGAAGGCCTGCCAACAAATAATTTCGAAACTTCAGTATCACTACAACCCCATTTCCTTAAAACCTCGATAGAGTTCTTTGGATGGACTAAAACTTCTTCGACTTGGTTCAGACTTTTCGTCGAATAGGTTTCATGAATTCCAAATACTTGGAAGCCAGAGCAAACGCTGCGGTGCGTAGATTAGGATTTGGGATGCGGAACTGGGTCTTGGCTGCAACAATGTGCAAAACCAAACATAAGTCCACCTATAAGCCCATAACACAATTTGTTTTCTAAATCCGTCTACCAGCCTATATGTACATGTAAGTGCACATGAGAGTCCATTTCAAGAGGTGTCTTATAATCCACTACCTACACTGAATTCTGACCCAACCCAATCTTCATAATCAAGCTCATATATGTCATCAATGGCTAAACAGATAATGCAAGTGAGCCCATGACTGAGCTAAAAAGAACTTATGATCACTCTAGTTAATGCTAATGATTAAAAGCAAAACGGACTCAATATAATTAAGGCTTAATGTAATTACATTAAATGAGCTTTTTATATTAAATATTATTTACATAATATTTAGTTTATAAATTTTTTATTTTTTTAAAATATATTATTCTTACCTTTTTAATAGAATTAATTTACCTAATTGTGATTGGGTTGATTTCAGTTCATCCATTATATTTTCGAAAAAATTGTTAAAGTTAATACAAATTTTATGACAAAATCAAACAAATTATTGTGATAGTGGATGAAATTGGTTTTAACAAGGTAATAAATGAGTATTTAAAAGGTAATTCTCCAGTGCCTTTTTTTGGGAGCACCATAATCACAAGCAGATAGCCTGCTAATATTATATTTGACGGTTCTAGGCTCATATTGAACAATACCAATACCACATGTGACCTTAATAAAAATATGAGGTGACAAGATTGTAATAAAAAGTTTAAATATAAGAGGTTTTATAGGAACTCTTGTTAAATTTAAACTCAATTAATATATAATAATAATAATAATAATAATAATGATGATGATGATGATGATGATGATGTAAAAACATGTGGCTCTCAAAATCTTATCTAAAAAAATATTAAGAGGTGAACTAAAAGTTAAACTTTTTTTTAATTCTACATATATTTTAGATATTTCATAATAATCAATAAGTCCACTACGTTGCTGGGAATGAACTATTTATTTTTATCCATAATAATGCCAATCTCGAACAATTGTTTCCACAAAAAAGGTGAATTATTGGTGTTGTAAAGATGATCATGGAGGGTCTTGTGAGCTATGTAATCACATACTAGCTAGGATCATCTTAATTATTGCTATCATCAAAATATCTCATCAAAGAAATGAGAAGAGATAGAATATTATACTAACGAAGGCCCCTTGTAGGACAGTTGAATTGGTCATTGACACCCTTCCACTACATGTACAAGACATTATCAAATTTCAAAATATGCTCTCTCTAAATCTAACTTCGTGGTAAGAAGTTCAAACTTGTTTAGATTTGAGGAAATGAAAGGATTTTGTTATCAGCTTTGCATCCCAAAGACAAAGGGAAACATTATTGCATTTTATTTTATTTTATTTTGCTTTTTAATTAGTTCTTACATATATATTTAAGGACAAAATAATATTTTGACAAATAGTTAAAAGACAAATTAGAAAAAATTAAAAAAGATAAGGGATAAAGTAGTCCAATGAAATTAAAACTTCTAAATAGATCTAACTTCAAGCCCCATATTTTATCCATAGTTATTATTACAAATTTTTTTTTTTTTTAAGAAATAGTTATGACTATTATAACTTTCAAAATTTTTTGATTTCTTTCTCATCCATACAATTACTAATTTCGAACGCAAGGAATTAGGAAATAGAATTAGAAAAAAGAAAAAAGAAAAAAGAAAAAAGAAAAAGAAAAAGAAAAATCTAAGTACACCCACAGCCACAAAGCTTTCATGAGGTTAGTCCCCTTTGATGAGTTAGGCCCCTTCTTGATGTTGAAAACCAGACTTCAAGTGTGTAATGATGAATGATAATTACAAACATTATCAAAGTTGAAAGTGGTATTGCCTGTGCGATGGTACCAAGTGTTGACTTTGAGGTCTTTATTGACGGAGTCCGGCTTGTGTCCAGCGAAAGTTTTCACTGGACACGTGTCCACTCTTGGACATGTGTTCAAATCCTGCCGTGTCCAATGAAAATTTTCACTGGACACAAGTCTCTCCCTTATTGACGGTAGTGGCTGCTCCACCAAAGTCAACACTATCAATATATTGATAATGCACCTAGACATAACTCTCAAAATTACCAGACTTCAAGCGTGTAATGATGAATGATAATTACAAACATTATCAGAGTTGAAAGTGGTATTGCCTGTGTGATGGTACCAAGTGTTGACTCTGAGGTCTTTATTGACGGTAGTGGCTGCTCCACCCAAGTCAACACTATCAATATATTGATAATGCACCTAGACATAACTCTAAAAATTAGTCCAAATAATAATAAAAATAGTTCAAACAACAACAACAAAATTAGACTAAAAAGAATAAATGAACAAAATATTCAATAAAACTCATTGAAAAAAAAAATCATTGAAATTAATGATTCATTAAACCCATTGTATTAAAATAATCAATAATTTCATTTTTTTTTTTCCTAAAAAAAGATTGATACCAAGAGAAAGATACTGTGGTAGTGAGTTCTCCTAAGCTTTGCAATCGCTAAAGCTTTACTCTCTTCGATGACTTAGCTTATCATCCGCTGCTCTCTCTATCTCTCATCATGATTAGACTCTTTAACTTTATTACTCACATTTCAACATTCTTATTAATTCTCACTTTATCTCTTATTAGTAACTTTTTGCATTCATTTAGTCAGTAAAATTTCATGTGCTTACAAGTTATTTATTATTATTTTTCTTTTAATGCTGAAATATTCAAGTTTTTTAAAGTAAATTTTAATGAATTTACTCTACAACTATTGGATTCAAAAATCTGAATTCGCTTGAAATCATTGAAATTCATAAGCACTAACAAAGGATTGCAAATGTAAAATGAATTTGAATTAATCTTTGTCAAGCATATTATCTAACAAAATTAACAAACAAAACAAATTAAACGTTGGGAAGTAAGTTAAAAGTTAAAACAACAAATAAATTATCTCCAGTTATCTTCTTATGTTTAATTGTTTGTAGTTGGAAGTTCAGTCTGTTTTAGTTGAATAGTCTGTTGAAGTTGGTAGTCTAGCTCTAGTGTTTTGTTGTAATGACTCTGTTTAACCTGTGTGCTTTTTCCTTTATTTCAATAATTTAACTTCTCATGCAAAGAAAGAAAGAAAAAAAGAAAAGAAAAAAAAAAAAGAAGAAGTAAAAACAACAAAAATACCCAAATCTTGGGCTAGTTTGGTTTGAGCAAAAAATGGATGTATTCTATATTCATTTTCAGTTTTTCGTGGGACCATCACTAAAAAACTTGTTTGACTTTATATTTATATCCAGTTTTCAATTTCAGTAAAAAAAATATATAGGATTGAATACAAAAACTAAATATAACTTTTTGAAATTGAATACAGTGACATTTTCATAAAAAACAAAATCTGTGGATCCCTCTAACATTGATTTGTCCCATAAAAAAACACTCTCTCTCTCTCTCTCTCTCTCAATTGTGATAAATTTTTAATTCAAATATATAAAGTGAAAAAAAAAAAAAAAAGAAGCAAAAACTAGACTAGAAAATAATGCCAAACATGAAATGGGTTGGGTAGAGAAAACGAATATAAGATTTGAGATACAAAAAAGAGTTTAGAAAATAAAAAGAGAAATGAATCCACCTCCAATGATAATCAAACAGGGCCCTAGTTATCGAGTTCTCATTAGTGCACCCTATCTTATAAAATGGGAGTCAAATTATTAGTCAAGTCATTAACTCCATGAAGTAAAGTGGTTATAAACATTTGTTATTTTGCAAGAGAAAAGATGAGAGACTTGACAAAGCCACAACACGAATCTCTTTCTCTAGACTTGACTTGCAATATATCTCATTCTGGAAACGACCATCTTAAAGATACATAGGTAGGACCACCTTGAATTTCCTAAGAGGTGTAAAATACACATCCTCTTGTAACCAGTTTGCATAAATTCAAAGGGCTGAGTAAGGACCTGAACAACCTGACCCATCAGCGTTTCAATACAATCTCAAAAGGAGATTTTATTTTCTATTTTATTTTTTGCTTTCCATGTCTATAGTATGAAATTATCCACATGTATATTAATATTTTATTTAAAGATAAAAACTAAATGAAAGAGAAACTTCAAATCAATTGTTACATGAAGATTTACTTCATTAATCATTTTATCTTGAAAACCTAAAAAAAAAAAATCATTAGTACTTTTGCATATCTAAAAGAAAATATAATGGATTTTAAATAAAGTATTTATAATCTAAAAGTTTAAATAAATACTGTTAAGCTGAATTAAGTTATATATAGTCTTTAAATTAGATATTTTTATGGACTTCTTTAAATTAAATTTATAAATTTTATATAAATAAAAGTCTTGCGTGTCCTGCTTAGATAAGTAGATAACCCCAAATCACATACCTTGGTTGTTCATTCTCATCTATAAAGATATGAGTCATGTTAACAAATACCTTTAGGATAATTGTTAATAAATCATAATAGAAAGTTTTGACACAATTTTTATAGGAATATAAAAAACTTCAAACAATATTTATTGTTTATCATTCTCCTAATATCTTAAATGATATTTTTTGTTCTCCTATACTTAGTTGGCTAACAATTCTAAGCTTCTATGTAAAGATATTTGACTGGAATGAATAAAATAAAACTGTATTTTCAAAAAAACTCTTACAAATCATGAAACATGAATGATATTAAAAGGTATTGTTAAAATAAACTGGCCTTTTTTGTTTAATATGAAATTTGCCCATTTTAATTGTGTTTGGTTAAATATAGCATACGCACATGTGAGTGTGAAAATCATAGATGTTAGCCTCTTATATTCAGGCATATTAATTCAAATACGAAAAGTTTAGTTATGAAACCAAATTCTGATCGAGGAAATTGAGACAAACAATGTTTTATTTATTGATATAATTCCACATTTGTTATTTTGCAAGAGAGAAGATGACACTTGACAGAACCACAAACACGAATCTTGTTCTAGACTTTACTACTAGAAAGCACGGTGCGCCTCCAAGGGTCCCGCACCTATGTCCAACAAGCACGGATGCGCCGTGCGGCAGTCGACGTGGCTGCACACGCGTCCATGGCGAATCCTTTTACGATTTTTGATTCGGCACGATATGGGCCAATTTGGGTTGAAATAAGTTTTTTTTAAAAAATAATAAAAACACGGTAAAACGCACAGTTGACTCTAGTGTTTTCTTTCCTTTTGTTCCTTTCCATGTCTTATTTGTTTATTTTTTAGAAGTCCCCAAATAATTTGGTAATTTTATCAATTTAAATAATTACTTATCATTAAAAAATAATATTATTTTGCAAAATTTACCCCCCTAAATATCAGCTATAAATATTAAATTGATCCCAAAAGTTCCTTATCTACTATTGCTCTTAAATTATTATATGTTTACCATTATATAAAAAAATATATATGCTTAGCAATATATAAAATATAAAAAAAATATTTAATAATTTATTAATAAGTGTATCCTGCCGCACCTGCATCATACCTTTTCAAAAATTGTCATGTCTCCGCACTTCACCCGCACCCGCACCATGCATTCTAGCTTTACTTACCATATATATCATTCTGCAAACAACCATCTCCAACTCCAAGATAGGGCCACTTGGAAGGGTTTTAAAGAGAACTCCTATTCTGAACTTTGGTTTGTAATATTCCTGCACCTCAATTTAGATGACCAAAATCACACATTTGTCTTCACACCGTGTAGAATGAAGATTGTTCAAAGTTCACACTCGCGTGCTCTGCAGTCTGCACCAATACAAATCTTAAGCCCGTTGTTTTCAGGAAACAGACCATTATTTTTTACACAAATCACACGGTTGAATTGACCCAGGGGTCTTTGTGCAAGTAGTGGGGCTTTCTTGGAAGCATGCAGGCTATCAAATTTTATTTATTTATTATTTTTAGAATCAATGCTATCAATATTTTGAACTGATGAAATTACGAAAAAAAGTAAAATGAATTATTAAAAAAAAAAAAAAAAACTCAAAATTCCCTATTTATTTTTCTTTTTATTTTCTTGCAATCCAAACACTAAGGATAAAATACACTGTTCACGGCTTTCATGATGGTCATTAGTCAGGAAAAAAAGTAAAATAAGAAAGAAAAAGTAGCTCTGCATCAAAATTCGTTGTGTTTACTTAGATCAAAGATTAGAAGATCGTCAGGGAATTTTTGTGGAGAATACAGTCTAACAACACTGGCATGGACGATGGATTCTTTATGACTCATGATTTAGAAGTCAATTACATTAATGGTTCCTTTCATATCTCCAGCGTATTCCGAGCTTACCACACTGTCTAATCAAAGCAATATCAGTTCATTCTATTTTCTATTGAAAATTCATCATTTTACAGTTCCTATGAATTTTTGGTAGGGTCTGCTCAACGGCCTATGCACGTTAACAAAGTAATTTCTTTGTTTGTCCACTTTCACTTTTTTTTTTTAGACAGGACTGCTTTTGGAAGCGCATTATCAATTTATTAATACTAAATTATAGAAAATTTTATCAATTAAAGATCCCATGGCTTTTATATTTTTGGAGTATTTGACAAATAGCATTAACGCACTACAGGGTACGCAAATGATTTTTTACGTCATAAATAACTGAAACAGCCTATATATAATACAAACTTGTGTATCTTCCTCTTCCGCACACTAAAATTTCACCAGTTTCCTGCTTGCCCAAACCAATGAAGCCTCACAACCCCAATTTTCCCGCATTATTACGCTCTACATTCCTTCATATCATTCTACTCTTTACTGTAACCTTTCTATGCTTGAAACCTGCACCTCTTCTGCCACTCCAACAATGAGACTGACCGTTTGGCTTTGCTCAAATTCAAGAAATCCATTGATTATGATCCATATGGAATCTTGAGCTCNCCTCAAACATGCCTCTGTCTGAACAAGAAGATTTGGCCAAACAACTTCATGTTAATTTGGTTCAACATCCCAGCAAATATCTTGGTATTAATTTTAAGCTTAGGGCAAATAGAGTGGCTGAATTCCAATTCCTGGTGGACAAGCTTCAATCTAAGTTGATGGATGGAAAGCAAATCTGTTATCTCAAGCTGGGAGAAACACTTTAATAAATTCTATACTTCCAACCCTCCTCCTCTATACCTTCTCTTGTTTTAAGGTTCTTGAAGCAATATGTATGAGGATGGATTCTATAGTTAGGGCATTCTGGTGGTGTCATGCACCTGGGGTTAAGAAATTACATTCTCTTAAATGGAGTAAGATATGTTGTCCTAAGTCTTAGGAGGGTTTAGGTATAAGAAGATTTAGTCTTTTGAATCAGGCTATGCTGGCTAAACAATATTGCAGATTATGCCATAATCCTAATTCCTTAATTGCAAGAACTTTCAAGGCAAAGTACTATCCTAGGGGTTCCATCCATACCTACTCCCCTAAACCACATCAATCTTGGGTTTGGAGAACATTGTTAAATATGATAATCCTAAGCTTAAGGAAGGAAGATGGTGGGTGAATAAGGGTTTAGACATTCCTTTAAGGGATAATGAGTGGTTTAGGTGTAAACCTAATATGTTGAACATTCCCTTCATCACTAATGGTTTTGTAGCTAGCCTTATTAATCAAGAGAATCACTCATGGAATGTAGATTTAATGCGAACCTATTACCTTTTCCTATCTGAGAGGAGATAATGAAAATTCCCCTGCCAAAAACTAATGCTGGAGGTGACAAGCTATTGTGGAAGCACTCAAAGAGTGGGGATTTTGAGGTCAAAACAGCATATAGGCTTCTTCTTAAGGACTGCTTGGCTTCTTCTACTGATAGTCATAGGGTGAATTTGGTTGAAAGTAAAATTTGGGCATTGATTTGGAAGATAAAGCTTCCACAGAAAATTTGAACCTTTATTTGGAAATTATTACATGATTTTCTTCCAACTTTGCAGCTTTTAGAAATCAGGGGTATATTTGATGATGGGCTTTGTCTAATGTGCAATTATGAGGAGGAATCAGCTTCTCATTTGTTTTTATTGTGCCCTTTTGCTAGAGCTTGTTGGCATGGTTCATCTTTGGTTGTTCATACCTCTGATTTTAGTGACATATCTGTACAACAATGGTTAATAAATTGATTAATGCTCTTAACTGGAATGAAGAAGGATCTTTTGAATATATACAGTCCATTTTTACCACATTGTGGACCATTTGGCTCCATAGGAACACAATGGTACATGAAGGTAAACAGCCTAACCCTATGGAAGTAATCATAACAGCCCAAACCTTGTCTTGTAGGTACAAGGAGGTCTTCTCCAGTCAACCTAGTCTCCTTATTAGAAGAAGCAGGGAAGCAATGAACCCAACAATGTCACTGGACAGTGGCAGCTACTGATTAAATGGCAAGGACTAGAAACCCGAGGCTCAATAGGAGTGCTTGGGCCTTTGAAGCTAAAGATCAGCAAGGAGTTATTAGATTCTTGGTGTCCATAGCAACAACGCTAGTACAATTAAAGGAGCTGTGCAAGAGGCTCTGATGGAAGCTGTCTTCACAGTCAGGAATTATGGTTTTCAATGGTTCCTTATTTTGACCAACAGTAAAGACCTAATTCAACTTGTTAGTAAGTCCAAGAAACCAGCTTGGCATGAGAGGTCTCTCATTGCCGGTGTGGATGTTTTGTACCTAGATGGACTGGTTTGTAAGCTGCTAGAGGTTCCTAGGGTTGTACTTTGTATCTTTCTTTTACGGTATCCAAAAAGAAAAATAGAGCATGATGAAGAAAAGTTATATATGATGGCAAATTATGGGAGAATCTTTTTGGATTATGTTGGGATCCTAGATATGTGAAACTTAAAACTTAGAACACATTGCCCTTAGATTATGGCTTTGAGTCTAATTATATATATTAACTACTTGCTTGCTTTTGGTAAGTGGAATTCAACCACTTAACGAATCATGTGAGACAAGGTTTGAACTTAGGAATATTTGCTCTGATACCATAATACATTATCAATTGTCTTAAAAGTTTAAGTTATTAGAAAATGATAAATTTAATCACTTAATCATCATCCAAATTGATAGGCCAAGAATGTATTAACCCCTTTCGTAAATCAATTAATTAATTAGCCAAGTTAATTAATTAGATTCAATTACATGCAATAAGTGTGGTAGCACAAATAAATCACCAATTAAACTAAATGCAGCGAAAATTAAATTTGACTCGGGTGATTTGTTTACGAATGGGGAAAACCACCGAAGCAAAACCCAACTAGGTAAATTTAAGGTCACCACTTCCGAAAATCTACTATTATCAAAACAAGCGGTTACAAGTAAAAGAATCCTAGTACCTTATACCAACTTACAGTTGAACCCTTACCCTAATACCCAATTGGACTTGTAATCTAGTGACAATTTCTCCTTTCAATGCACAACTCTAAGTACGTGACTAACCAATCGATGCATGGATCTCAGTACGTGACTAACTCACCAACTTGTGAAGGATGATGGCTGCAAAGTTCTTTAGTTTATCCACACAATGAAGTTCAAGAAGCTCCTTAGTTACAAAACTCTACAGCATACAAACGTAGCAACTTCTTTAAGAGAAAGATGAACTAGGACAAATTATCTCTAGTCACAATATGCATGAATAAAACCTTTTCATCAAATTTCATCAACTGAGACGGTCCTTAAAATTATACATATATATATATATATATCTAGGGTTATGAGAAAAGAAAACCTAAACACATAACATGGATATGCGTGAAAAATTGATTTGAAAAACTGATTTTCATAATTCTCGATAGATACAGCTGTTGAGCTTATCTGTCAATCTTCAAAAAAATTAAACCTCAATAGATACATTTGTCAATATATTTGTCAAGTTTTAATGAATAGCACTTCTTCACTTGATTCTTGGATAGATTTGCATAAATTCAATACTTGGACTTGAACTCTTATTTCTTGAAGTATTAAACACATTTTAGATCTACTCAATTATAAGTAAAGTATGTCTTATCAAATGATTAGCCAATTCTAAATGACATATGTTCATAACATGTTCCGCATATGTCCTAATACAAATAATCAAAGAAAGCAAATTTAAATTGAGGCTATTGGATTCTAAATTAATTTTTGCCTTCGTAATAACTCACATAATGATTTCCTTGTTGAGAATAGGTAAGCATCAGATATGGATCCGCAAGAATTTCTTTACTTGAACTAGATGTAGTACTGACCAACATAGACTACTAAGCATGGAGATACATGAAACAAATACAATACACCTTAATTCTCTACACAATTAATACTCTCTCTCCGGGTAATGAAGGCCTTATTACAAGACTAAGCCATCACTAGCAGGATAAAGGAAATCATGACCACAACTGCATTTCTTGACACATCTTTCATTCGGAGTTGATTCGTTCAAGCTTGAAACGTTCTTGAACAGAAGATATGTAACTTGCAGCCTTCGTATCGACGCTTTCATCACCAGGCATACCATAGAGGTTATCATATGGACTTATTAAGTCACGGCTGTTATCCTGTACTATAAATGCTACCTTCTGTTTTGGCTGAGCAAACACATAGTAGTCCTGGTGGACTAGAAACTCTACTGAAGCAGTTGATGGAGAAGACTGGCTTGGCTTAACCTTGGTAGTATATTGAACAGTTGAGGAAGGCTTGGCTGCTCTATAGAATGGCATCAACTTTCCCTTAACGAACCCTCTGCGCTTACCGCGATTTGCCTCCATGTTAACCTGAAGTTTGATCACTAATTCTAATTTTGAGTACGTATTTTAGTACAAGATCAGGGGTCTATATATACCAGTTGTAAGGGTACTTTTTTCGTGTTGCAATTTGTACTTTGTAGATAGATATGAAAAAATCTGAATGGGTTGTGGTCCCTCAGCTAAATATATATCTTGAAGCATATAATCTTCTTTAAGATTATTTCCAGGTTAGAAATAAATATACCAATTTCTTTTTTTTTTTTCAAACCGATTAAAAACTTTTCCAAGATATGGAGAAATACCAAAAACAACATATAATCAACATATATATTGTGGCATTTTCTTTATTATATCACTTCTTTTCTACAATGACTGTTTACCCTGCACTGTTACACTTGAAGGAATCAGACTTTGGGGGAGATGAAGGTAATGCTTTCAGAGTAAGGTTGCACAGTAAAATCCTATCATGCAGAATAATCTGATTCCTTCTCACCAGTTTTTCCTTATTTAATCATGATGACATGGTGATGTCAAATTGCAACTTACAATCTCGCAATAGATATATCTACAATTAATGTGATTTTGATGATTCAATTTATTGCATTGTATAAAGTAAAAAGTGAACGAGGATGTATATTGTATAGATAAGAATGATGTCTTTTTCAACACATGTGCGCTTACGGATCATTTCTTTTCAGGATGCAGGAAATGCTGAGTAAGAGATATAGGCAAGATGATCCAATTTGCACACATTTGCATTTGGTTATGCAAGTGTGCACTTAATTATAATAGCATGTAATTAATTTTTTTTTTTTTTGATAAACTTAGCATGTAATTAATTAATTGTGCATAATAAACACTGTAATTCATTGAGTGACCTTCACATTATGGGTTCAGCCATTCAGGGCCATTTGAGCTTGGGAAAACTTTAAAGTTTTTCCACTCATGTAAGCTCTGAGAATTTTGAATCTTGTCCTCTCGTTTTTATTTGATATGTATATAACTAAATTGCCAATGAAGTTTTGTTCTGTTTTTATTATAATTTTTTTTCTTAAAATTCAATAGTTACAATAAAGGAGGGGAATTTGAACCATAAATGTGTTGAAAACATTAAGATGCCAACCATTGAACTACAAAACTGCCAATGATAAACCAAGTTTTGATGCTAATATATTAGTCAAATTAAACAAACCCTACACACATACACACATATATATATACAAAATCTGTAAAGTTTGATATTAGACATGGGGGTGGGGGTTGTGTGTATTAGTTCCATCCCACTCTCCCATTTAAAATGAAATATAAAAAATATAAGATAAAAAGTGTATAAATCTGAGTCTACTTTCCTACGATGGAGCAAGCTACGGTTGAGAATTTCTATACTAGTCTTGCAACTTGGGTTGCTTTGCTTTACTCAGACACTACACCCTGGCAGCGATGAAGTTATTGCGCTTTTGAACGTTCAAGGATAAGATATTCTACTTGATTTTCAACAATGTCAAGTCACACATCGCACCACTGCTAGTGGGTATTTGTTGGGTTCTTTAATCTTCTCCGGAGTTTTGGACCATTTTATATGCGAACCTGACTTATATAATCTTTTTTTTT
The DNA here is from genome assembly GCF_002906115.3 of Quercus suber. Lineage (NCBI taxonomy): Eukaryota > Viridiplantae > Streptophyta > Magnoliopsida > Fagales > Fagaceae > Quercus > Quercus suber. Next base: position 1,565,929 of record NW_027069517.1, read on the forward strand.
TTTTTTTTTTTGAGAAGAATGACTTATATAATCTAAAACTCTACATTTCATCAAGATTTCATTGCATGTTTGTGGAAAACACTGTAGCACTTTGTGAGGTTTAACATATATTTTCTTTTCGTTCTTAATTTTTTATATCCATGAGTTAATTTGTAACATATCATGTTCTTGGAAGCTTGAATTATAGGTTTTAAACATCCATTTCCTATATTCTTCTCACAAAACTTATTAGCGCTATTTTGTATCTTAGAAGTTTTCTCATTCCAAATGTAAGACATGTTTGGTATACTAAATATAGATTACGATATTAAAAATTAAATTTTTTATTACTGATCAGAATAGAATATGTTATAATGGAATAACTAAGTATATTCTTAAGTTTGGTTTTGAGTTTTAACATTATAATAAAACATATGATATATTTTAGAATTATATTTCCAAAAAATATTTTTTTATTTGAAAGAGAAATTAGTTATTTTTTATTTTCATAATTATTATATATATGTGAAAGTTTGTTTATTTGAAAATATATTAATTTTTAAAAATTTATCACAAATGACACAATAGCTATATATTATTAGAGAGAAATAGTCATTCCTCATTTTAAAAAATATCTATTCATAGAGAATGATTATCTCTTTAATAAAAACATAAGCAAATTACCGAATAGTTAAATTATATAAATAACTATTACATTACAGTGTTTATTATAGTTTACCAAACATACCCTTAATATTATAATTTAAATGGGGTTTATAATACAATGAGTTGGTCTTTTAGTTCACACTTTTAACAAATGATGTGGTTTTCAATTAACTCAACTAGTAAAATTTCTAATGGTTGAGTTAGAGATCTAGAGTTCAATTCTCGCTTATACCAAAAACCGATTGGTGTTTGGCCTTATGATAAAGAGTTATCATCAGAAGCGGATGTCATAAGCTAAAAACTCTCTAAAAAAATAATAATTAACAAATGATGATTTCATAAGAAACTTATGGTGATTGACACACTATCTTGTAGCTAGATTAGGATCCTCTAGAGCTTTTAAAATTTCATCCATGAATAAATTGATATTTTTTTATATCATTGATAATTTACATGAATAGTATATAAAATATTTTCTAAAATATTGATAACTTATTTTTTTGAGGAAATAAATATTGATAACTTGATAAAATGAAATATTTAAAATGAATGAAATGATTTTAGTAACCCTACCATAAAGTTATTTAAGAACTTTAGAAGATTTTAATCCCTATTTTGTTTTCAAGCAATATTTCCTAGAATGGCATAATTTACTGACGAAGTACACAAGGTTATGTCCTTCCACCAGTCTTTGTTCTGCTTTTTGATGCTTGGTAAAAAGCCAGAATCTTTTAGTGGACCAAAAGTAATAATGCTTATAATTTGTATATAATCCTTTTGGAAGCTAAGTTTTAGCTTACCTAGCAAATATATTAATTACAAGATCTTGTTCTTCTGCTTAACTTGCGGGGCTGATCTTCTTTGTCACAATTGTTAAAAGAATTTCATTTAGTTGCCCCTACTACATGTAATATAAAACCACCCTGTAAGATTTTTTATTTTTTAATTAAGAATCATTCAACATAGGATTTTAAAACAAATACTTTATTATATTTTTTTTATATTTTACTTTATACTCCACAAATTACAATTTTTCGTGTATGATTTGACTTTCTTGACTTTCTTTTAAAATACTCTTTCCATCCTAAATTATTTGGCTTTTATTTTATTTTGGAATATCCCAATTTTTTTTTTTTTTTAAAGGAAGTTTCAACCTATAGTGTCCGCTTCTAATAATAGTTCTTTATCATTAGTCTAAGACACCAATCATTTCAAAGTGGATATCCCAAAATTAAGTCTACTTTGAAATGTCAAACCCCATTATTTTATGAGTCCAAATTTGGCAAGAATGAGGAGTAAAACCCATGTTTTACATAATCTAATAAGAAATTGTTATATCAGCTTTTTCCTTAAAACTCAATACATCATACCACACATCTAATAACACCACATCAACATTTTACTTAAAACCTTAAATATGTTGTTTATTGAGATTTTATTCTCTATAATCAAATGTATTGATGTTTTAATAATATGATGATATAGCATATCCTTATTAGAGAGTTACACCAAGTCCTTATAAAATTTAATCTCTTATTTTATTAACATTCTCATTATGCCCAAGAAGAATTTGTCGGTAATTGTATTAAAATTTGATTCAAAGATTTTTTTTTTTTTTAATAGAATCAAAATTTATTTGAAATTGAAGGTAAAGATTGAATTTGGATGAGTGTTGGCTGTTATAGAATTTAAATTTGAAGATATGTTTTTAATCTACAACCAATAGAGTTTGTAATTGTAATAGTACACAGATAGAGTTTGTAATCTACAATAACTTTGAAAATTGAACATTGTAAAACTTTTTTGTTGTTTTATATGTACAGTTGTTTAAATTTTTTATAAATTTGTTTAAGGATAATTTAGGAAACTTTTAGCTTTAAAAAAAGAAAAAGAAAAAAAGATAAGACAATTAATGATGTCACCCTAAATAGTTGGGTTTTCTAATAACGCCAAACATTTTGGGACTGAGGGACCAAAGTTTAAAGTGAAAAAAATAAATAAATTTAAATAATTTGTGGAGCATAAGTGGAACACAAAAATTTAATCAGAGGATTTGTATTTGGATTTTACTAATACAAATCTTGTCCTTTTTCTATAACTTTATACTCCACCGATCTTAACTTACTATGTAGTATTTCACTATTCTTTGTTTCTCAAAAAAAAAAAAAAATCACTTTTCTTATAAAATAACTATAGTTTAAAATGAAAAATAAATAAATAAAAACTAGACCTTTGGCATATCATAATTAATTAAAAAGAATAAGGGAAAAACCCGGAAAAAGGATTTAAATTCCAAATTTACACATCCAAAATTCCATGTTTTGTCGTTCACATAAATGAACACATTGGAATACAGTTGTATGATACCTCCCCCCTCCTTTCCAAATTCTCCAATAAAATATTCCAAAGGGCTTTGCTTGACACTCAGAGATAGGGTGTCCATGAACTTACCAAAACCGACTTGATCCAACCCAATCTACTGGGTTGGGTCGATTTTTAAAGGTTGTCGGGTTGGGTCATGATTTTTTTTTTATATACAATGAGTCTGGTTTACAAATCCGCATAACCCGCAACCCGGCCCACCTATATTTAATTTAATTTTAAATTCTAAAAAATATATTATATAATTTTGTTATTTACCTTTTTGCCCCTCTTCTTAAATAAAACCCAAACCCTAAGTTCTTCTCATGATTATTTGGTTATACATTTACTCTTATTTGTGGTAGTGTTGTTCTAATGCTCAATTTATTAATAATAATAATAATAATAATAATAGTAAAAAACAAACTATCCAACTCATGGGTCCAACTCAACTCATACACACCCCTACTCAGAGACATTATTTTAATGATTACAAATGATTGTCGTTTATTGTCTTAAATGGCTCACAGTAGAGGTATGTGAAAACGACGTTCATTATTCTTGAGAGTGTTCGAGTCACTGGTCGTTGTTGGATTTTTTTTTTTTTTTTTTAAATTATTTACTATGAATCGTTATTGATGCATTTCAAATGAAAAATAGTCAATGGTTACCGATATTTTCAAATGGTTTGTACTACCTGTATAATTGTATAAAGTACTTATAAAAAAACAAAAACAAAATTCTTTAAGCCAAGACATTGCAAACTGGTGGATCCAGGGGGTGGCGGGGGGTGGGTGGCCCCCCTAAACTTTCAAATTTTTTACTAATAATATTATAATAACCTGAAATACCTTATTTGCCCTTACATAAAAGACAAAAAAAAAAAAAAAAAATCTCAATTAAGAGAATTCACGGTACCTTTCCTAATAGTAGTAGACTTCTACTCCTACTACAATTCTATATATGGGAAATGATATGTCTACAACATTTTTACAACAAATTCTAAGTGGCAGGTTGTTACTGGTTGTTATTATTGGGGTAAAAAAGTAATCTTAGTGTTAATTTCAAATTTGAACCAATAATAACTAACTACCTGTGATTTGTTATAAAAATGTTGTAGAAATGTTGTAGACGTAGCATCTCTCTTCTATATATAAAACTTTAATCTTCCCCACGGCCCGACCTAAATTCTTAGCTCCGCTAGTGGATCGGATTTAGTTTTGGAATCATTTCAACAGGGATTAGATCTAAAATTTATTGGATTAAAATAGGTTGCTATTCCTATAATTTATACTCAAACTTGACAAGTTGAGTCAACCTAGAATGACCAACATTTTTTTCACATTAAAAATAAAATAAATAAATAAAAAAACTTAAACATACTTTCTAACCTCTTTTTTTCATATTTGAAGCAATACAAATAAAAGAACATAAAAATAAAAAAATAAATAAAAAGATAAGAGTTGAATAACACATAAATCCTTAATTCTATATATCGATAATTAATTCTAATATTCTACTAGTCTAATAATTAATTACAAAAAAAATAAATAAATAAACATGCATACGTGCTACACATAAAATATGAAATAAATTTAAAATAACCTATAAAGTAAGTGTGCTTCTGAATTTGCTTTTTTCTAAAAGCATATTTGTTTATTTGCTCAAAATTGGCAAATTTATAATTGTTTTTAGGCTTTTAAAAAGTTGTGTATAAGTAAATAAGTTAAATTTAAAAAAAAATAATAAAAAATCACACAGTATATAAAACTTTAAGAATAAAATATAACATGTTAGCTATAGAAAAAAATAAATAAGTAGCAAGAAAATCTATAATGAACTTATGATAATACTAATCAATGTTAGTAGTAAATACAACACTATATATAAATATATATATATATATATATTTGAAAATTGCTTTTTAATACGATGAGTAATGTTATTAGTATTTTCATCTACAATATAAAAAATGTAATATAACTTTAATATACAAACATACATTAAAAATGAGTCAACCAAAACATGAACTTTTATAATAAAGGCTCAAGAGCAGGTCGGGTCGAGTACATATTCAACCCAGTCAGGTTTGGGTCAAAAACTTATTAGACTAAAACGATTTTTTTTTTTTTTTTTTTTTTTTTTAAGGAGACTAAAACAAGTTGGTATTCTTATAACTTATGACTNCAATAGGTCCTACTAGTAATATGATTAAAAAAAAATTTCTTTATTGATTCATTGAATGGTAGTTTGAACAAAAAACTTGATGTACTATAGACAAAATGTATTACAAGTCTACAATATAATATAAAACTGTGGTGTTCCACTTAATAATGATTAAAAAAATAAAAAATAACAACTTTGCTACACCTACACAAAATAGAAATAAGTGCTAGCATAGAACTCTAAAGAAAAAAAGGTATATATATACAAAAAAAGTGCGCCTCCCAAAAAAAAAAACTTTTCATACTAGTCTCTTTCTTTGGACTTCAGAGAGTTTTCAAAAGCATTCAAGTTGGGTTTTTAAGTCACATGTTCAAATATGCATACTCTTAATACTTTTGCTTTGATTTTTTTTTTTTTTTGAAGAATCAAATTATATGTTTAAACTGTTTATATTTAGATGGATCTCTTGATTTGACTATTTTTAACTATAAATTTATAATTCAACTTATATACTTAAACTATTTGTATTTATAATGATTTCTTATTTGATTATTCTTAATCATAAATTGTAATTGTTTTTCTTTATTTTAATGATATGACATATATATTTGTAGTTAATTGACATATAGTTGTTTATTTATTTTGTTATTAATATTGATTAATTTTTTACTTTTAATCTTCCCCACGGCCCGACCTAAATTCTTAGCTCCGCTAGTGGATCGGATTTAGTTTTGGAATCATTTCAACAGGGATTAGATCTAAAATTTATTGGATTAAAATAGGTTGCTATTCCTATAATTTATACTCAAACTTGACAAGTTGAGTCAACCTAGAATGACCAACATTTTTTTCACATTAAAAATAAAATAAATAAATAAAAAAACTTAAACATACTTTCTAACCTCTTTTTTTCATATTTGAAGCAATACAAATAAAAGAACATAAAAATAAAAAAATAAATAAAAGATAAGAGTTGAATAACACATAAATCCTTAATTCTATATATCGATAATTAATTCTAATATTCTACTAGTCTAATAATTAATTACAAAAAAAATAAATAAATAAACATGCATACGTGCTACACATAAAATATGAAATAAATTTAAAATAACCTATAAAGTAAGTGTGCTTCTGAATTTGCTTTTTTCTAAAAGCATATTTGTTTATTTGCTCAAAATTGGCAAATTTATAATTGTTTTTAGGCTTTTAAAAAGTTGTGTATAAGTAAATAAGTTAAATTTAAAAAAAATAATAAAAAATCACACAGTATATAAAACTTTAAGAATAAAATATAACATGTTAGCTATAGAAAAAAATAAATAAGTAGCAAGAAAATCTATAATGAACTTATGATAATACTAATCAATGTTAGTAGTAAATACAACATATATATAAATATATATATATATATATTTGAAAATTGCTTTTTAATACGATGAGTAATGTTATTAGTATTTTCATCTACAATATAAAAAATGTAATATAACTTTAATATACAAACATACATTAAAAATGAGTCAACCAAAACATGAACTTTTATAATAAAGGCTCAAGAGCAGGTCGGGTCGAGTACATATAGTTGGTATTCTTATAACTTATGACTTATTTTTTTGTTCTGAGTTTGGGTGAATTATTGGGTTCAGGTCCAATTATACCATGTCTCCACAATAGCCATTTTAATCCACTTCTAATTAAGCACATGACAAGTTGTGACAATTTGTTTCTCTTCGCTAGCAAAAGGTGGCTCCTCTCCATCTTCTTCTAGGTTGTAGAATAGCTATCCCTTCTTTGAAGGTGGTTTTGTACTTTGAGGTAACAAGTTTACCTTCAAAGTTTTGTGGTTTTCTTGGTAGGTGAAACAATTTCTAGTTCCTTATAGGTTTTTGTTTCTATTCGATGAAGAATTTGGCAAAATCTTGGAGCTGCCTTACCCTTTCAGATGTTGAAGGTTCATAGCTTAGCATTACAGAAGAGGACGCGGTGACTGATTTTGTTCTCGCTGCAAAGTTTCTCACCAAGCAAGCTTTAAATATTGAGGCCATTGCAAAAACATTCACACCCCTATGGAGAATGAAAAATGGCTTTAGGGTGACGATGGAGAGTGATCGTGTGGTCCTCTTCACCTTTGACAGCCAAGCAGACCTGGATCCAGTCCTTAATACTGAATCATTGAGCTTTGACAAGCATCTTATGCTTTTACACCAGTATGATAAGGAGGTTGATGTACTCGATATAGAATTTAACACCATTACTTTCTAGATTCAGGTACACGATATAAAAGTCTGTTTCCGAACAAGAGCAGTTGCTGAAAAAATCTATGGCACAATCAATCTAATGGACAAAAACACGGATGAAGGAGAGAAATTGGGAGATGGTTTTATCCGGGTGCGGGTTAAGGTTGATGTTTCCGAGCCTTTGTGTAGAGGCAGAGTGATCTCTTTAGAAAATGGCAAGGAGTTATGGGTATCTTTCAAATATGAACAACTATCGAACCTCTGCTACTGGTGTGGCAAACCTTACACATGATGACAGGGATTGCGAGTTGTGGATAGAGAGCGAAGGTACGCTGCCAGTTGAGGCTCAACAATACGGTGCCTGGATTAGAGCACCACCCTTTGTGCAGTCAAGAGGAAACTCAGTCTCTGTTCTGGGCTTTTATAAAACAAAACTTGTTGGTCAGAAGACAACTTCAACCACTAAACCATCCGAGAAGCCACCAGTGGTGATTCGAAGAAGGGGATCGATGCCGAAGATCATTAGACCAGATAAGGAAAGTGTGATACCAAATCAGGATGGCAATAACTTCCCTAATTTTCAAGAGCCAAATCCGATGGAATCAAGCCCACCCATACAAATCAAGATATTTTTTGTGAAGTCAAGACTAAAAATCTGACCCAAATTTTGGAGAGTCTATCAGCCGACCTATTTGAAGAGAAAATTGAGGAGATGAACCAAGATTTGGGGAGATTTGATGTTGTCATAGAATTATACTCAGAGCCAAACTCCTCTACGGGTAAGGAAAACAATTTGGAGTCAATGACTATCAATGAAATTTTTTGAGATAATTACACTTTACTCACTTGTGGCTTGCCTGGTTCTAATTTGACTTACCTATCCGTGATTTCATTTTTGACACTTTACCCATCTGTGATTCCCTCTGTTACTACTCTATTACCCACATCCAGTGTAGACGTTACTCTAACATATAAACTCATCAAAAACAGAACCTAAAATAGATCAAACACTCCTCACTTTCAAAACACACTCTCATCCAACGTGCTCACCAAACTCATGCTTGTGGTCATGCAAAAGTTCCAAAATATTTCAAGCTACAATTGTATCTAGTAAATTTGAAAGCAATATAATCTATTTGTGAAACGACATACATCTCACATCAAAGTACATTGATTTTCTTGGAGTAGAAACTTTTGGTGTTGTCATCAATCATTTGTTGATTGATTTTACAAATCAATTAAAAGCCAAATAGAAGAAATTTTTTGTTACTCCCTCTAAAGAAATACACGAGTTCCAAAACTAGATCATGCTAGTCAAACTGAATCTGACTGTTGTGTTTCGGAATTTATAACTTTATATACGTCTATGTACTAGTTGGGCTCTCTATTTAATAGATCTAGTTTTTAGGTTAGATTCATTAACATTGTATCAATGATCAGAGATGGGTTTGTTTGTTCTTGCCAATTAAGCCCATTTGTCTTTGTCCTAGTGAATTATAAGGATTCTTGTATCAGTTGTATGAGTAATGGTAACACTACTAGTCGGGATTCTCTACCTTCTAGCTTACTGAACGTGCAGTGTTAGAAAAAACCCAAATGAGTTTGTTTTTATCTGGAGCTTGATATGGGTATATGTACTAATTTTGCCTCCCTACCGTTGCTTGCTACAACCTTCGAACCCCTACTTCTTTGCCATTACATAGCAAGCAAAAACCCAATTTTGAAAAAATAATTTTAAAACCCTAGGTTTCAAAAATTAAAAGGATCCACTTGCAACAGTTGAACAAATGAACATCGTGTCTCCTTCTTCCTCGGTTTGCTTGCACGATCAAAACCCAGGTGGTTCTCAGTCCATTATCTCAAGCACATTGCATTGTGATCTTAGTTTGGTGAGCACATTGGATGAGAGTGTGTTTTGGGAGTGAGGAGTGTTTGATATGTTTTAGGTTCTATTTTTGATAAGTTTATGTGTTAGAGTAACGTCTGCACTGGAGGTGGGTAACAGAGTAGTAACGAAGGAAATCATAGGTGGGTAAAGTGTAAAAAATGAAACCACTGGTATGTAAGTCAAATTAGAGGCAAACCACATGTGGATAAAGTGTAATTATCCCAAATTTTTTTGAAGTCCACTCAATCACGTGCAACACCATCATATGAATCTCATGTGTCACTCTCTACTATATCCAAAAATACAAACATCAACACAGGGAATATAGTTACTTGGAAACATTTGGCTAGGTCCATCCTTGGAATAGATGTTATTATGGTAGAGGCAGTGGGGTCAAAAAGGAGTGCTCGAAATACTGGGGGTCAATTTGAGTTACAGAAGAAAAAGAAAATTGTTTCTCAGGATGGCAAAGGTAACAATCTGATATTGGTAGAGGCTGGTTCCTAGCCCTGCCAGAAGCAATGAGTCTTTTATGTTAGAACTATTGGGGGCTTGGGAACCAACGTATAGAATATCAGCTTGCAGAGTTAGTGTGGGCAAAAGATCCCTCTGTTGTGTTTTTAGCCGAGACATGAACGGACGAAGCTAGGCTAATTTTAATTCAAGACTGTTTGAAGTTTAAACACAGGTTTGTGGCACCTAGGAGAAATAAGTTAGGCGGTTTGGTGATATATTCGAAGGAAGAGTTTGATTTAACAATTGAGACCTTTTCAAAAAACCATATCGATGCCACAATTTGTAAAAACAAGGAAGGTGAGTGGAGATTTACAGGCTTCTATGGAGAGCCAAACACCCAACTCAGACATGAAGCTTGGGCACGGTTGAGAAATTTGAAAACTCGAAGTCAAGTGCCATGGTTATGTGTGGGTGATTTTAATGAAATCACGAAGCAATCGGAAAAATTAGGTGGAAGAGTTCAACCTCATGTACAGATGCAAGCTTTTAGGGACATCTAGGATGCGGATTTATGGATCTTGGTTTTGTGGGACCAAAGTTTACTTGGCATAAGCACTTTGACAACTTCACAATATGGGAAAGGTTGGATAGGGCAGTGGTAACTAATGAGTGGTTCTCTTTGTTTTCGGATACACAAGTTCACCATATAGATGTTACTACTTCGGATCATAAGCCATTGTTGATTACTCCGGATGGGATGGAATGTAAGCAACAAAGGTCATTTCGGTTTGAGCAAATGTGGATAAGCAAACCGAGATGTGGGGAAACAATAGAAGCTGTTTGGCTGAAGACTTGTACAGATCCGGTGGGAGACAAAGTGATAAAAAAGATAGACACTTGTAGGAAAAATTGACCAAATGGAGCAAAACTTGTTTCCAAAATGTTAAAGGGAATTGAAAAAAAAAAAGGCTTGCCGAGGCCAAGAGACTAGCACACAATGGGGGATCGGTGTATTTGTTGAAAAAATTGGAAAAGAGATCAATAAACTCCTTGACTGAGAGGAACAAATGTGGGGGAAGCGGGCAAAGGTTCAATGGTTGAAAGATAAGGATAGGAATACGAAGTTCTTTCATAGCAAAGCTTCTCAAAGAAGAAGAAAAAAATTATATAAAGGGGTTGTATAACAACAATGGGTAGTGGTGCACAAACCCAAGGCCTAGGGTGGAAATTGTTTTGGAATTTTATCAATCTCTCTTTACATCCTAAAATCCAGACAGCTTTGATGATATTTTGGCATAAGTCCCTCAGGTCGTGACAGTAGAAATGAACCATGATTTGATTGCTGATTTTAAGGCCGAAGAAGTAGAAATAGCTCTAAAACATATGGCACCCCTGAAATCACCCAGACTGGATGGTATGCCGCCTATTTTTTATCAACACTACTGGTCCTTGGTAAGTAGCGATGTTGTTAATGCAATTTTATTGTTTTTAAATTTTGGTAACCTCCCTCAATCATTGTGTCATTCATTTATAACTTTGATCCCTAAAGTTAAAAATCCAGAATATATTTCATAATATCGCCCTATTAGTCTCAGCAATATTTTGTATAGAATGTTTTCAAAAGTGTTGGCTAACAGATTGAAATTTTTTTTTACCCCATTTAGTTTTGGAGTAACAAAATGCTTTTGTGAAAGATAAGTTGATCTTTGATAATATTATGGTGGCCTTTGAAACCCTCCACTACATGAGAAACCACAGTTCTTTGAGACAGGGTATATGGCACTTAAACTAGACATGAGCAAGGCATATGACAGGGTGGAGTGGCAATATTATGTAGAAAATAATGAAGAAAATTGTTATCGGTGACACATGAACAAATCTAATGATGCAATGTATCTCCAAAGCAACTTATTTGGTATTGATCAATGGGGAGCCAGATGGTCACATCAAATCCACTAGGGGGCTGCACCAAGGGGATCCACTATCTCTATATTTATTCTTGCTATGCATAGAGGGGTTCCATGGATTATTAAGAAAGGCAGAGAAGAATGGAGATATAAGGGGTGTCTCTATTTGTCGAAGTGCACCAAAACTAACACATCTTATTTTTGCAGATGACAGCCTTCTTTTTTGCAATGCAAAAATAAACGAGTGTGAAAAGCTCTTGGAGATTCTAGCCACTTATGAACAAGCATCTAGACAACAAATAAATAGAGATAAACAACTCTATTTTTCAGTAAATCTACCTCCCAACAAATGCAAACTTCAATAAAAGAGGCTTTTGCTGTACCTGTGGTCCAACAATATGAAAAGTACTTGGGATTACCAAGCTTCATAGGCCGTAAAAAGAAGGAAAGCTTTGACAACATCAAGCAAAGAGTGTGGAAGAACCTTCAAGGATGGGAAGGCAAACTCCTATCACAAGCCGGAAGAGAAATTTTGATTAAAGCGGTTGCTCAAGCACTCCCTACGTACACGTTGTCATGCTTTAAACTCCCAATTGGTCTTTGCCATGATATTGAAGCTCTTATTTGAATTTTTTTTTTTTTTGGGGTAGCGGGGAGATAGTCGAAAGGTCCATTGGGTTAAGTTGGAAGAGTTATGTAAACCAAAGGTCAAAGGTGAAAGGTGGTATGGGATTCAAGGACCTATCACAGTTCAATGATGCGTTGCTTGCCATACAAACCTGGCGCCTCCTACATGATAAATCTACGCTTATTTACCGAATTTTTAAAGTGAAAATTTTCCCACAATGTTTGATCATGGAAGCCACATGTCTAAGTTCGGCATCCTATGCATGGAAGAGCATCATTAAAGGAAGGGATGTTATTAGGCGTGGAGCAATATGGAGAATTAGCGATGGGAAGTCTGTTAATATTTGGGGAGATATGTGGTTGCCTCAAAAGCACTCACCAACAATTTTATCACCAAGTGTGGGAGGTCTAGTGGAAGCCAAGGTTCATAGTTTCATTGATGAAGAATGCAGGTGTTGGAAGCTAGCATTGATAGATGAAACACTACTGAGTTTAGAGGCAACAGTGTTTTGTATAGATGAAACACTACTGAGTTTAGATGAAACACTATTAGTCTCAGCAATGTTTTGTATAGAATTTTTTCAAAAGTGTTGGCTACTAGATTGAATTTTTTTTTTACCACATTTAGTTTTTGAGCAACAAAGTGCTTTTGTGAAAGATAGGTTGATATCTGATAATATTATGGTGGCCTTTGAAACCCTCCACTACATGAGAAACCACAGTTCCGGTGAGACAAGGTACTACTTTCTACAAATGGAGAACCAAAATCAGCAACTTGGACAGTCCGACACTCATTTGCTCAAACCACTGTGGCAAGGTATATGGAATCTTAAGGTACCAAGCAACTTTAAAAATCTAATATGACAAGCTGCAAAAAACTCCCTTCCCACAAAGCAAAACTTATTGAGACAAAAAATCATCATAATCGATTACTGTGATCAATGCCAATTGCAGCATGAAGATATTCTCCATGCTCTTTATCTTTGTCCGAAACTGGAGGAACTGTGGCTCACGGTACTAGCAACACAGCCTACGGCAAACGACAACTTTTGTCGACCTTATAGGTTGTATTTTGGAGGAAAACAGGGACTCAAAGCTATTTGCTATGGTAGTGTGGGCTATATGGAAGAGAAGAAATGAGTTAAGGTTAGGCAAGAGCTATGACACTCTCGCACAACTCATACAACGAGCCCGCAGCAGACTGCGAGACTTTTCGCTGCATAATACCTCCACAGTATTACCTGTGGGGAGACCTCCAACTCAGTGGCAGCCACCAGAGCACCTGCAATACAAAATTAATTTTGATGGTAATTTTGATGGGGCACTCTTCAAGACAGAGAATTATGCTGGAATTGGGGTGATAATCCGCAACAATGAGAGGCAGGTTATGGTGTCTCTGTCGCAGCGAATCCCCCTACCCACTACAGCCGTAGGAGTGGAGGCTTTGGCAGCAAGACATGCAATGGAGTTGGCACTTGAAACAGGTCTCAATAAGGGAGTTTTAAAGGGTGACTCACAGGTTTTTATAAATGCTCTAAACACAAACTCTCATAGTCTTTCACAATTTGGTCGTATTGTAAACGATATACGGTATTTAGCCTCTCATTTCTCCATCCTATCATATTCTCATGTGCGGAGACACTGTAATACTGTAGCTCACTCAAGATTGCAGATAGAAGATGTTCCACCAGAGATTGCAGAGGTACTTTAGCTTGATTTTCACAGCCATAGTTAATAAAGCTTTTGGTATTGATTCTCCAAAAAAAAAAAAAAAAAAAAAAAAAACCACTTCTAATTAATGATGGAAAATTTGCCTGCAAGTGATAAACTCCTAAATAATAATTGTTTGCACTTTTTTTAAATGAATAATTAATAATTGTTTTCTATATTGCCTACAAATTAATATATGGATAGCTACACCACCTTTGTTAAGATTTATAGAAAAAATGACACGCTCTCCCATGCAACCTTTTGAATAGAGATGACACTCCCCTTGAGGTTTGTATAAATGCAACAAGTTATGTCATGTCCTCTTATTTTCACTAACGAAATATAACAACTTAAAATAAATAATAATAATAATAATAATAATAATAAACCCATTACCTAAACAATGAACGAAATAACAATCTTCTCCCTAGAAACTTATGGATGAATAGTACTCTCCTTTTGAGGTATTTATAAATTAACAAGAATCTATTTTAAGTAAATGAAAACCTAAAAATGTTGCATTTATTCAAACTTTAAGGGAGGAGCATTATTTAGGAAACGTTTGGAAGAAGTGTCACTTCAATAAACCTTAAGGGAGGTTGTGTTGGGTCCATGTGCACCAAGTGCAACTCATAATTTAATTAAGTCAATGGCTCATTAAACCATGCCACTAGCAAAACATCCTATTGTTTTTAGAAATGATGATATTCTCGGAGAACTTGGTAAAAGAGGCAGCTAGAGTTATTATAAATATAAAGATATAATTGTGTGTGATGAATACCAGAGAGAGAGAGAGAGAGAGAGAGAGAGAGAGAGAGATAGATGTGCAAAGATTAAAAAAAAAATGTACAATGAGTATATAGAGAACAAAAAAAAGGCAAGAAGATTTTTTTAAAGTTGAGCCATATAGAAGGGAAGAATAATTTGGGGTTTCTCTAAGGAGAGGCTTTTGGGTATACTGCAACAATAGAGAATTTTATTTATAGTGAATGAAGATCTCACTAGGGAGAGATCAAGAGCTATCTCACTCTTTCAAGCCTATTTATAGTGAATGAAGATCTCACTAGAACAAAGATTATGACCACTAGAGTTAGGTCAAGCTAACTAGCTCAAGTGAGACAATTGTAAAACCAGTTTTATGTAGAGATAGAGAGGAAAAATGAGTCATTTGAGTTCCCAACAATTAATAATATGCAAAGTAACTTTTTGAGTGCCATTGAGTCATGTGAGTTCCCAACAATTAATAATAAGCAAAGCAACTTTTTGATCGCCAATGTGTGTGTGTATTAGAAAGAGATGGGAGATTTGATGTTTTTTAAGCACATATAAATTTTGCATACTATTAGAGTATCAGCATCAGCTGTGCTAAAAAAATGTCATTTTGACACACTAAAAAGTTACTTTATCAATTTTAACACACCCTTTTACCATTCACCTACATCAAATATTCTATTTTTCCATACAATACATTAAATAATATATACAACAAATTAAAATAATATATATAACAAATAATAACCTAAAACCCACCCACCACCACCATAGCCAACCCAAAATCAACCAAACCACCGACCACCACTGCTGTAACCACAACCACCAAAATCAGCCCACAACCACCGCAACATACCAAATTCAGCCCATCATAACCCATCAAAATCAATCCACAACCACAACCCAAAAAAAAAAAAAAAAACCACAGCAAACAACCACAAAATCTATCATTAAAACCACTGTAATAACAGCTTACCAAGGGTGGGAGAGATCCGGCCAACGTTGGAGGTTCGAAGGTGGAGGTCCGAAATTGATAAAGAATGTGGGGATCCAAAATCGGAGATCTAAAGGTGGGCGAGGGAGGAGGCCCAAAGGAGGGGAGACCAAAGGTGGGAGGTTGAGAGCATGGGTTTGGTGGATGGAGTGGCGAGCTCGGCAGTGTAGCATGGTGGACAACTTGGTGAGATTGATGGCTTGCCTGAGAGAGAGAGAGAGAGAGAGAGAGAGAGAGAGAGAGAGAGAGAGAGAGAGAGAGAGAGAGAGAGAGAGAGAGAGAGAGAGAGAGAGAGAGAGAGAGAGAGAGACGTTGATGTGCAAAAGTTGCGTGTGGAAGAATATTGTCACCCGGTTCGGAGTTCCTCACACTCTCATCTCGGACAACGGCTTGCAGTTTGATAGCAGGGCATTCAGGAACTACTGCAGTGAGCTGGGAATCACGAACAGATATTCCACTCCAGCCTATCCCCAGGGTAATGGACAGGCAGAAGCCGTCAACAAGGTCATACTGAATGGCTTAAAGAAGAGATTAGATGACGCGAAGGGCAAATGGGTGGACGAACTCCCGCACGTACTCTGGGCTTACAGGACTACGCCTCGTAGGTCTACTGGGGAGACCCCCTTCTCAATGACCTATGGGGCTGAAGCTGTCATTCCTTTGGAGACTGGTTTCCAACGATGAAAACAAGTTCATTCAGCCCGGCCGATAACGATGAGCAACTACAGATGGGCTTAGACCTGATTGAGGAAAGAAGGGAGAATGCAATGGTTCGGCTGGCACATTACCAGCAGAAACTCAGGCAAGGCTATGATGCTAACGTAAGGCTAAGGCCACTAGAGCCTGGCGATCTGGTGCTAAGGAAAGTTGTAGGCACCGCAAAGAACCCGGCTTGGGGAAAACTTGGACCAATTGGGAAGGACCATATCGTATCACCTCAGGAGCAGGCATTGGGGCATATTTCTTAGAAGATCTAGATGGTCATGTAATACCGCGCCCGTGAATGTAAATAACCTCAAGAGGTACTTTTATTGAATAAAATTTTCTTCAACCGACGTGTCAACTCTCTGCGTAAGGTATTTTCTACAGTGTTTAAACTTAAATCCAATCATGCCTGTAGTCCTCGGACCAGATGATTTGGGTTAGTTAGCACTCCGTTACTTTCTATAGTGTTTAAACTTAAATCCAATCATGCATGTAGTCCTCGGACCAGATGATTTGGGTTAGTTAGCACTCAGTCACTTCTCTACAGTGTTTAAACTTAAATCCAATCATGCCTGTAGTCCTCGGACCAGATGATTTGGGTTAGTTAGCACTCAGTCACTTCTCTACAGTGTTTAAACTTAAATCCAATCATGCCTGTAGTCCTCGGACCAGATGATTTGGGTTAGTTAGCACTCCGTTACTTTTCTATAGTGTTTAAACTTAAATCCAATCATGCATGTAGTCCTCGGACCAGATGATTTGGGTTAGTTAGCACTCAGTCACTTCTCTACAGTGTTTAAACTTAAATCCAATCATGCCTGTAGTCCTCGGACCAGATGATTTGGGTTAGTTAGCACTCAGTCACTTCTCTACAGTGTTTAAACTTAAATCCAATCATGCCTGTAGTCCTCGGACCAGATGATTTGGGTTAGTTAGCACTCAGTCACTTCTCTACAGTGTTTAAACTTAAATCCAATCATGCCTGTAGTCCTCGGACCAGATGATTTGGGTTAGTTAGCACTCCGTTACTTTTCTATAGTGTTTAAACTTAAATCCAATCATGCCTGTAGTCCTCGGACCAGATGATTTGGGTTAGTTAGCACTCAGTCGCTTCTCTACAGTGTTAGCACTCAGTGACTTTTCTAGTGTTTAAACTTAAATCCCGCCACGCCTGTAGTCCTCGGACCAGGTGATTAGGATTGGTCAGCACTCTAAGATCCCTACTTGCGTTTAAGCTGATTCTAATTTATGAATGTTTTCCTTCGCTATGTTTAATTAGAAACCTAGGGGTAATAACCTACGTCTTGTTTGGAAGGGAGTGCGAAACTCGCGTATGCTTTTATTCTAAACACTGCTCATCAACAGCTCTTATTCGGCCTATCCTTTTTCAGCATTAGTTCTTATTACTCACACCGCCAGTACGATGCATTAGTCAGATTACTTACATTATTGTTGTGTCACAATTGGAATGTATGATTGTATGAACGCCAACAGTAAATAATAAAGCATGTACAAAAGACATCAAGGATAAATAGGGGGTCATTCCATTTAAGAAAGGAAAAAGTACAATATCTTAAACAGAAAACAAAAATACAAATGCAAAAGGAAAACCCTATGTGTCTACTCTTTTGCGGGAGGAAGCACGGGGTCAGCAGCTTGGCCTGTCTGAGCAGAGGCTTTAGGAGGTCTTTTTCTCTCCGCCGGACCCTTGGTCTTTTCCTTTGGCTGTATCAGCAGGCTGATCTTTGGCGCCTGGCTGACCAGTTTCCTTACCTGCCCCAAGGGTGGACGGAGGAGCCTGGCTGGTCTGGCTTGGCCGAGAAGCATCATGAGGCGGGGGAGCAGAGGACTCGTCCACTGGGATCTCTCGGATATCATTTTCGTAGTAGACGCTCCCAGGTAACCTCAGGAGGGAGTCCGAGGGCACTCCAGCTGCGTCTAAGGCTTTCTCCCAGGTTTTGTCGCAGTACTCGCGACAAACTGAAGCAAACTGCTCAGTGAGCTGCTGTGCTGTCTCATCTGCCCCCAGCTGGTACGCCGCCTTCTTCTCGGCTTCAATTGATTCCTTGGCCAATTGAACCTTTTGCTCGGCTGCTTTGGCGTTCTCTCTAGCTTTCTGCAGCTCAGCCCTGAGGCCTTTTACCAGCTCTCGTTCGGTGGCTAAATTGACCTCTGTGGCATTCAGCTGTTTTCGCTGCTCCTCGGCTTGTTTTTCAGCGTTTTTAAGCCCGGCGTCAAGGCTCTTATTCTGGGAGATCACCTCTTTGAGCTCCTCAGACACCTTAGAATGCTCCTCTTTCAGCCTCCCAAGGGATGCCTCCGCCTCAAGCCAGGACTGGTTTGCTGCTTGGGCCTTGACCCAGGAGTCCTTGCTCAAACCCTCAGCCACGTAGACTTGCTGAGTAACCTACACGACAACACTTTCAATGTTAAAAAGAGAAACAAAACCAATTAGGTATAAAACTTCAACTCATAAGTGGCGCACTCACCATGGCTAGGTCCCTCTTAAGGGACATGAAGAGCTCCTGCGGGTTGAAGCGCCTGTAGGACTCCATGTCGTGGGGAGGAGGAGTGGTTGCTGCAAGGCCTCGGCGACATAGCCTGCCCTCCCTCATCATAATTCCTGAGGGAAGTGTCCCACAGGATTGGAGCGCCATCCAGCTCCAATCTGGGGGACCAGATTCGCGGTCCTCCCCCTCGGCGGACGTCTGCCACGAAAACCTCTTCTCGACTTTCGACAGACTGGGCCCTGTGTGCTCGGTTGTCCACCTTCTGCTGCTTAGCCCCTTTGTCTAGCGGCACTTGTTTTTCTCCGACCTCAGAGTGTTGTCTCTTCTTCTTCAAGTCTGGATTGGGCTTCAGACTTGGGTCGGGAACCTGCGCAGGCGCTGGAGGCAGTGTCACCGTTACTTTTGATGTTCCAGCCCCTTTCTGCTCGGGCTTTTTCCCCTACCTTTCATCAAACTCCTCAAGTCCATGTTGTCGTCCGAGGAGCTTTCAGAAACGGTAGCTAACAAATTAAGTTGAACGCCGGAGTGCTTGTCGGAACCCTCCTCGGCGTCCGAAACCTCTATCACTCGAACGTCTCCTGAATCCTCGCCCTCAAACTTGAATCTATCAATCTGCTCCTCTAGCGAGGAGGTGGAAGAGCCACCCCTTCGCCTTCAGCTGCCTGTACGAGAGGGACTTGCTGGAGTGGTTGGACGAGAGGAGGTATAGCTTGGGGTCGTGGGTGTGGTACGGGTTCTAGATCATACGGAGCCAAAAAACCCTTCCAACCAACGTCAATACGAGCAAGGCGATGGTCCCCCTGAACAATTGCGTTGCCGACCGGTTGGTAACCCTTTGGATATCCTGTGTAGCCCAGAATCAGGGGTGCTGATCGGAGCTGTCCGTCTTCGCTCACGAAAATCTCAGATCTCAACAGGAAGTTGAGGGCGGCGACGTTCGTAAGGCTTAGCCGAGGAGATACGTGGTTTTTATCTGTTTCAAGGCACAGCAGAGCTATGTTAGGGACTCAAAAACAGTGTCACAAAGGAAACCGAAAACGATTAAAATACAAGGACTCTAAGCCTATGGTTAGTGTGCCTAAATCTAGCATGGCCCACCTGGCTTTCCACGCTTAGTCGGGCAGTGATGGCCGTCATGCCATGCACCCGAGACGATCACATAGTCGTCTTTCATCCCTTTGTTGGATTTGGGGAGGCAAGAAATGAGCCTGACCACGTCCGACCGGGATTTTAAGTAGTACCCCGCGTCTTGCTGGCTGTGGCATTCGTACAGATGCACTACATCGAGCCAGGTGAGGCCCAATCCTAGGTGGAGGTTAAGGTGTTCAATGGCCCTAGAATCCTAAACATGTTGGGCGCGCACTGCCAGGGAGTGATCCTATGGTTTCGGAGATAGCTAGTAGTAATGGGACCCATGGGGATGGTCATCCCCCCTTCTTTGAAGGCGATAAGAGGAATAACTACTTCTCCCGTCTCCCGGTCCGTTAGAATTTTTTCTGGGGGGCAGTACCTCACACCCACGTTGGGGGGAATGTGGTACGTGGACCTAAATGCTTCTAAACGCTCAGGGGTATCCACCATGTATTCGAGTTTTCCCATGATGCTCAGTTGACACTGATGGCCGAAGAGAAAATTAAAAGATTTGGTGAACGATGACTCACCGGGATTAAATCGGAGAGAGGATTTCAGGCTTGTGGGAAGGTTTTTGATGGCTCTCAGGAAGCCTGAAAGCAGCGATTGGGAGTTTTGGACGGAGCGGTGCGTCTGTTCTCTCTGGAGCGTCTGAAGATTCGCGAAGTGAAGAAGAAATAATGTCCTCTGAAGCTTTATACGGGGTCAAACGAGGGGTCAGGGGCACTCCCGCCCAAATTTCGAAGAACAACCTCAGCCGTTGGATCATTTAATCACCGTTGGATAGGAAGGGCGAAGCGTCACCTGGTGCAATTAATGAGGCGCCTGGGGAATAAGGAAGCCGCAGCGACATTAATGAAGCAGCAGTGCCTATACTTATACACGTGTCAATTCAAGTTTGCCTGTTTACAAGCTTTTGCCCCAGGGGAAGTCAAAATCCTACTTTTTCTCTTCGGATGCGTACGAAAAACTACAATTTTGAGGGGCTAATGTGGGGGGAGAAAAACCCAGCCCAACTTATTGGGCCCGAGGCCCTGAATGAGGAACACTCTTCATCCGAGGAGATAAGGCCTTCAGTCGGAAGCCCACGCCAATGGGGGACGCCTGGGGATGAGCACGTATACCATCCGAGGAGATACTCATATGTCCGAGTAGTCATGCGTCCTCGGATCCGAAGAGGTTTGATCAAACACGAGTATGGGAGGTTCAAGTGATCTATTTGACAAGTGTCAGGGGAGAGGACCTCGGACACACATAGAGATAACGACAACAGAGAAATATCAAGGAGGCATACTTCAACCACCGCATTTAATGCACTGCACCTACCTTCCTGGCCGCATTTATGTGGATAGGACCCCTGAACAGTGCTTTCTCAGCTACCGCCACTCGCATAAGGCTAAAAGTGGGGTGATGGGACATGTACTCAAGTGGGTGCCTGGATGACGAACAAATGGACGGAGGAGATGTAAGAAGGCAATGCTATATAAGGGAAGGGTACCTCTGATAGAGGGGATCGAAAAACAGGAGAGAGAAAGGGTACCTTACATGGTTGTAGCTCCAGCAATTGTAACCCTTGATTATCAATGAACAACTTCTCTTCGGACAGAGTACTCATNAGAAGAAGAAGAAGAAGAAGAAGAAGAAGAAAGAGAACAATAGACACAAGGAGAGAGAAAGAAAAGTTTAATAAAATAAGATTAAAAAATTTTAGCAAGGCTTTCCGTACCTAGATTTGTAAACGAGCCATGTTTTGTCGAGTAGTGTGTGTTTGAGCTTCGCTCGTCAATAAAAATCAAATGCTCAAGCTTGACTTGAGCTTGAGACAAATCTAAAAACAATGTTTAAAATTAAGCTTGTGAGAGTGCCAAAGAGCTTGAGCTCGGCTTGGTTTGGCTTGATTAATTAGTTAAGCCAAGTTCAAGCTTAATATCAAGCTCAAACTCAAGTTTAATTCAAGCTTTTTACCTTGGGATCCAAAAAAATTGCATCATCAAATGCTTATATCACAAAAAATCAAGTAAACAAAAAAACAATATTATAATAATAATAATAATAATAATAATATACTCATTTTATCATGCTTTTAACACTCGTAATTAGAATTTTTTTTAAATTACAACTTTACATAATTAAATCTATCCATCATCATTCATTGTCTATAGCTTGAGTAATTGTTCAAAATACAATTTTTACGTTCACATTTGTCATTCGTGCAACTATAATCTTCACAAATCTAAATAAATTATCATTCCAAAACATATATGAATAAACAAGTTATAAATTAATATTCCAAAATATATGTGTAATGTCATAGTAATGAGTTTATTTAGTAAACGTATATCAAGCTATAAACGAGCCTAAGCTTGACATGTTTTGTATCGAGCCCTATTGTTCATGAGCTTGTTCATGAATAATTTTTTTTGCTTGAGCTCGGCTTGTTTATCAAACAGGCCTAAAACTAAGGCTCAAGCTTGGCTTATTTGTAAACAAACGAACATGAACGAGCTTTTTATCGAGCCGAGCTCGAGTTGTTCATAAACAGCTTGGTTCGTTTATAGCCTTGGACCATACTGTTTCAAATATAAGAGAGTACTATAGCATAATGCCAAATAGTTTGGCATTTGAAACATCTGATATTAGTGGCTTTTTGGTGTTTGGTGTGCCAAATGCTAAAAATTTAGCATTTAGCGCACCTGATGCTAATGCTCTTAAGAGATAAATTCAAAAAATTCTCGAAAATTGCTATTTATATAATACAAGCTTAGTTGTATTATAGAGATGATTTGCCTAGAAACTTATAGTAAATTCAATCAAATGAGCACAAATATCATTCTTTAATATGCCTCTAAGCCTACTTCAAATATTATATTTTTAGGTTGATTTCTCTATAAAAAAATCCCCAACGATTTGCCCAGAAAAATTGACCATATTTTTTTTGGATCGTGAACAAAGAACTTTTTTATTTATTTATTTATTTACCTATTTATTATTATTATTATTATTATTTATACAAGATAGAAATTCTACTTTAGCTAATCTAAGTATATATGCATGTGAAACTCACTCCTAGAGACTTGAACCCTAGCCCTTGCTCCCCACTAGGGCTGTCCACGACCCGCCTGGCCCAACCAAACCGCCCGAAACCCGATCATCTTCACCTGAAACCACCCGATCAAAGCTTGGTCACGGTCGGATGCAGGTCGCCGGTACAAGCACCCGAGACCATCAGTTCAAGTTACAGGTTGGCTGTCTAAGAAACTGACGAACCTGAACCGCCCGATGAGCTGTTCTTCCCTCATCAGAAATCACAAATTCGGCCAAAAAACGGGTAAGTCCAAACCCTTAACTCCGTCGAATAGGCAGATTTCGGCCAGATCCATCAAGATCTCGGCTTGATATTTATAGATATAGGGAAATATCAACCAGATCTCATTAGATCCGACCAAATATGACGAGATCTGACAATATTTCAACCAAAATCCGCCTAGATTTTGCTCCACTCTAGCGAACCCGAAACTGATACGACCCAAACCGACAAACCCAAAACTCGAACCAGGTCGATTGCAGGTTAAACTTTTCTTCACCCGAGTCCGGGTTGGGCACAAACCCCACCCGACCCAACTCGTGGATAACCCTACTCCCCACTACAAACACTTATACTTGTAAAGTGACCATCATATTAAAGGTGTACAGAGATAATAAACTTTATTATTAATTACACAGAAGCTACTACCCAAACACTGGGCTTGGACACTGAAAATGGGAGATCTCAAAGACAAGTGTAAAATGGACAGCTAATAAGTGCAATGCTTTTGCCTTGACCAGTTCTGACCTGATCTTTCACCTTGAACATAACTTTGATGAAAAAAATTTCGGAGGGACAGTAGTGTTAGTGCGTTAGTAGCTAGCTAGGCAATCAACACAATAAAGTAATGGTAAAGCAACAAGAAATTTTACGTGAAAACCATTAAATTATTACAAAGAAAACCACGACCAAAAATCAGTTGAGAAGTACACTATTTTCTGGAAAATATCAAAAAAGTTTTACAACAACCGATTCCCCTTTTTCTCCTTGCCTCTCAAAAATGCTCCCTTTCATCCCAAATTTGTATCTCCCTTTTTATAGGTGGACCAAATTAAGAGAAACAAAATGGCCCTGTGGCCCTTTTATTAGACTGGTCATGGGTACTGTTGCATGTAAACAAAAACACGTCTTGTTGTTGCCTTCTTGACCATAATATATAATGGCGTGCCTCCATGCATGTATCATGGTTGTAACTTGTAACACTCTTAGCAGTAACAACCAAAATTATAACTAAAAACACTTAAAACCTACTTGCATCAAGCCCAGTAAACTAACAATTAATGAACAGTAACTCAATACCTTATTGAGTTTACTCATTGTCTCTCTCTTTTCTCTCTCATGCACTAATCTACACAGATTGGAGATGGCGTGAAAATACTCTCGAGAGAATTGTAGCGCCAACGGTGGTATGAAGAAAAGGAGGTTTAATTGGCCACCCACCGGTAGAAGTTAGCTAATTAAATAGAATAGTAATAGAGTATAGAGTTAGCTAATTAACAAAAGCAAGGTCTTTATATTAAATTCGGCTAAAATGCATACAAACAAACACAACTTTGTACTCTAGAATATGAGAAAACTCATTGTGTATCGATAAATGTAAACATGAGTAAATCTAATACCACAAACTTTTTCACAATTTTATCACAATTTTGCTATATGGCGACTCATGAGTGATAAAATCATGGACTCACTCTTTTATTTTCACCACTTACGAATTGTCATGTACCAAAATTGTAATAAAGTTATGGAAAAGTTTGTGATACTAATAAACACACTCTCACATGAGAATGTGGCAAATGTGCGCCTTATAGACATGGCAAAGCAGGCGGAGCAGGTCGGGTTCAGGTCGAGTTGGGTCAATCGGGTTGCAAGTCAAAAACAAGTCATTTTAAGCGGGTTAAAAATGGGTTCATGTCAATTGGGTTTCGGGTCGGGTTGGGTCGAGTTGACCCGTATTTTTCGCATGAATTTTTTTTTTAATATATAAAGAAAACAACATGTATTTGCCATTTGGAAAGTCGTGTAACAAGTTACTTGATATAAAATGCATTACTTTGAATTCACCACTTATATCAAGAATAAACTAAGTTAAACTTATTAATACTTATTCAATAATTTTTAAATTATGCAAATCCTAATATTGCTATCTAAAACAAAATAACACAAACAACTTCTCTTCGGACAGAGTACTCATTAGTCCGAGAGCACATTAATTCAACTTCTCTCATTGGTGTTGCTGTTTAATACTGTAATTTTCATTATTTGCCTAGCCCTTTCGCCCACTCTCTACAAAATTTATTGTTTTGGGCTCAGAGGGTTCCAAATCCATACCTCCTTGGGCTTGGGCCGCAAAAACTGACCCTACAAGAACAAAGCACAGCAAACAATTATCTAACATCAACCATCAGTAACATATACAATTTACAAATTCCCTACCCACAAACAATGATTATTTATTCAACAATGAAACAATGTTTCTGGGTTTTTCTTTTTTTGTGCTTCATTTGGTTTTAACAAACAAAATCAGAAATAAGAAAAGATTTGACTAAAAACTAAACTTGAAAACCCAAATCAGATCAGAGAGAAAGAATCCAAGGACACCAATATATATATATTTTTTTTGTTTGACACCAATATTGGATTGGAGAGAAAGAATCCAACGACACAGACCAGATCGGAGAGGGAGCTTAACCGGGTTGTTCACCAAATCCAAAAGACTTTGAAACCAACGAAACACCATAGCCCAGCCGTGGGTTGGAACTCCAATGAGGGTTTGAGGAGAAAACGTAGAGAGAGGAAGACCGGCCTATTCGAACCGAGTTAAGAAAAAGACAACCACCGCCAATCAAGGATAGTCGGCAGTGACCGGTGAGGAGCAGAGACCGGTTGACCTTGGTGGTTGGCCATGAACGAATCTTGGAGAGGAGCTCCTTGGGTCCAACCTTGAGAGAGTGGCTAGGGGAACAAAGTTCTTCACTGAGCCCAGTTTCTTCTTCGTCTTCATTTTTTTTTTTTAATTTAAATTACTTTTCTGCATTTTTTAATATAAAAAACTGAGGAAGAAAAAAATAAAAACACTAAACGGTAGAGCATTAACAGAAGTGAGTGGAGGACCTAAATCGAAACACTTTTGAAACTTAAAAGATTAATTTTTTAATTTTAACCAAAATAAGATAATAAAAAAAGTCATGAGCCAGTACCCTGTCATTCTTTAACGGTGGATAGCTTTGTCAAAAATCAAAGTCAAGCTTTTTTCCTTTCTCTCTTTGACTGTATGATTTTTGGGGTTCAAAATTGAATTTGGCCTGGCGATCACATGTTAGATACTGCTGGAGTAATGAAGGATTCGGTATGGGTTATTCACATTGTGTGGAAAAAAAAAAAAAAAAAAAAGTGAACATCCCACTCTAGTTGAGACAAAAAAAAAAAAAAAAAAAACCCGCCACCCCGCCTCTACCACCATCGACAACCCAACCACCCATTTCCTACCACCGCCGACCATTACACAAATCACAAAAAATCCAAACCCATCCACCATAGCAGATTTACTCACACCACCACCACCACCACCTTCAAAACCATAACCGACTACCCATAAAACCCATAAACTCTAAACACAAAAATCAAGCCCAAAAAGCACAACCCAATCTAAACACAAATCACAACCCCAAATGGGAGAAGCGGGTGTGAAGAAAGAAAGAAAGAAAGAAAGAAAGAATAAGCTAAGAAAAGTATTGGTGTGAAAAGAAATAATAAACTAAGAGAAGAATCGGTGTGAAGAAGAAAGAAAGAAACAGAAAAGAAAGAAAAGAAAGAAGAAAGAGACTTTATCTGATTAGACAAGACACTGAGCAATGGTCCCATTCGGTGAGTGAAATTACGAAAGTGTCATCATAACTCATAATTCATAATCCAAATATGCTTAAAATGTGTTTTCATTTTCACTCATCCATCACTCTTTTTTGATGAGTTTTAGGTTATGGAAACTGAAAATAAAAACAAATCCAAACAAGTTTCTTAGGTATAGGGTCCACCATATTTGAGTGATGAGTGAGTGAAAACATGAAATCCCATATGCCCTAAATATATATCCATTTTGCATCAAACTTCATAAAAATTAAGGTTCTAAGATAAAACTAAAGCCAATAGTGAAAGCTATCATTTGAAATTTTATATTATACTCAAAGTTTGCCAAGTGATAAGTGAGCGTGATATGGTCTATATATATATATAATGAAAATTTTAAGGACATAAAAAGTCATACAACTAGTGTCACAACTTGCCATATGAGAAGTTATGAATGGTAACTCAAATGGTGGCTCTTATACTTTTACCACTCACAATTCGCTAAGTAGTGAATTGTAATAAAAATTGTGAAATTTTTTGTATATCTAACATTACTCATAATAAAATAAATCCCCAAAGATGATGGTTTGCTGACAACAATGTGATGACAACTATTCATCAAAATAAGATCTAAAATTGGTGGGACCTTTAGGTACGACGTAAGATATAGTCTCAACTCTCAACAACATTAGGTGAAAATTACGAAATAAGAAAATGAATTTTTCTCATTGGTCACTGCATCAATCACCATCCAAGAAATCAAATTAACGAATTTTTGGTGTACAGAACTCCCTCAATTTCCTATATAAGGCAAATCCATTCTAATCTCTTTTAGTACTACTCATTTTCAACAGCTTAATTCCCCTTGTTGTTTCGTGTGTAAAATCACCCTTGTTGATTCTGGTAATTTCTTTTCTTTACTATTCTTTTTTTCTTTTCTTTTCTTTTTTCTTTTTTTTTTTTTTTGTGTGTTTTCTTGCTTCTCATTCTCATCAAGTCCGGGTGTCGCGGCAAAGATCGAAAGCTTCTACTTTCATTCATGCTTCCAACATGAATACATGCATTGACATTGAAGGAGAGGCTAGACGTTTATGGAGTTTGATTTAATTATTTACCTTTTTCATACTTTGGCTATACTTGGTGGAGTTCGTGATGTTGGCATGGCTCAATCAAATCATAGCTCTCAATGGTTTGAGTCCTTTGATCTGATTGAGCCGTGCCAATATCACATTGAGTCTCTAAATCACCAAAAGCATGCATGATCAATATATCTTTGGTGTAAACTTTCCCTGCTTAAATTATATTATTCTGGTATAACAACATTTTAATGAACTAAATAGAGAAGAATGAAAAGGTAGAGATAAGAAAATGTCATATATGACAACAACAACAAAAATTTATGCAAAACATGGATTCTTATATACTTGTTATCTTCCTCCTTTTTCTTCTTTTGTAGAAAGAGGGGAATTCAGATTCCATGGAATTACT
Organism: Quercus suber; assembly: GCF_002906115.3. Classification (NCBI taxonomy): domain Eukaryota; kingdom Viridiplantae; phylum Streptophyta; class Magnoliopsida; order Fagales; family Fagaceae; genus Quercus; species Quercus suber. Next base: position 1,594,456 of record NW_027069517.1, read on the forward strand.
AGGGTACCAATAGCGCTTATTCTAGCTTTTTCTTGATTCTAAAATTGGAATCAGATTCTCTTCTCTAGGCTTGGGTTTTAATCAATTTGTATAATATATAATTTGGTGTTGTTCATGTCTTGTTTAGTGTAATGTGTGTGTGATTTGTGAATGTTGAGTGAATAGCAGAGATTATATCACGGGGGTCTTAACTTGTTGATAACTGGACATTATGGTATATCTTATCTAAAGTTCATTGGTGAAACATCTCATTCTATACATATTTTCAATGAATTTGATATGAGAGGATGTAACTAGACGTTGTTGTTTTACTTTTTCTATTCCGTGAATTCAATAAGGGTTTGTTTGGATTGAAGGGAGAGAAAGGAAGAGTAGAGGGGAACAAAGTGGAATTGACTAAAATTATGCTAATTTTGAACCAACTCTACTCTACTCTTCCTCCCTCTTTTCAATCCAAATGGATCATAAAGGTTGTCAGCTTTTCAAACAAACAGCTTTTTCTTGATGCCATAAGTAATCTTTGTACACACTAGTAATTGAATTCAGCATATGCAAATAAATAGATTTCAAACAAACAGTTTTTTCTTGATGCCCAAGATGCCGAAAGCCTGAAACCCTATTTTGTGTCTTGTCAAGTTTTCTAAGTGCAGTATTGACAAAGAAAGATTGTGATACTTCATTTTATTTTCCTGTGTGATGTGGGGGAAATGTTGGACTAACATGCTTTATCCTGACATGGCATGAAAATGCCAGTGATTTACACCAACTTTGTTTGCTCTCTTTATTGACAGCTAGCATACCCTACCAAAGCAGACGAAGATTTGACACAATCATGGCATCATCCAGTGTATTACTTCAAATTTAAGCACTACAATCCCTTTTAAGTAACTTGTATTATTCTTGCTTCTGTTTCTCGATCTGCCCAAACTCATATGTACAAGGTTATAGAACCAAAGGGTGTATACCAGGGACTGCTGTACGTTATCTTCAGGGTTCCAATGAACCCCTGACTTGGAAGTTGAAAAATATAATATATATATATATATATAAAATATTTGTTTTATTAGTTTGATTTACACTTGAAGTATTTTTGCACTCCCTATTAACAGCCCAATTCAAAACCAAATAACAATACAGATCAGCCCATTTCATAACCAAAAACAACATAGAATACTCTCACTTTCTCTCTTTGATTTGATTTCGAATCTCATTCTCATGAATCTCATGAATCTCTTTTTTTTTTTTTTTTGTTTAACTTTAACTGTCTAAATCAATATTTCTCTTTATTATAAATTTATATTATGTATGTGTGTGATACTAATTGTATGCATTATTTATTTATTTTTCATAATATTATTTGTGTGAATTGTGATGTATGTGAATATGTGCATGTATATTATAAATACAATATAACTTTATATAATTTAATAATTAGAAATACAGAGAATTTGTTAAATGTGTGTATATTGTTAAAAAAGTAAATGATATTTCTAGTATTTGATTAGTTAAGTAGACACTTAGTATATTATTTATGTATAAATAAATGAATGTGACTATATGGGTCAATAATTAATACAATGCCAATAGGTTTAGTTTTGTCATTTAGTTTAAATTATTTTTTAAGGTAAATTGCAAAACACACCCCTAAAGTTTGGGAGTGTTTGGATTTTACACCCTAACGTTTCTGAAATTGGATTTTACACCCTGAAGTTACATTCTGTTTGCATTAGTAGCCCCTCCCGTTAGTTTTTGCTAAAATGTCTATTAAGTGTCACATAAGCTTATGATGTGTACTAATGATCCAATTGAAACATGACACATGGACTTACCTATTTTAATTATTCCATCTCAAATAAATAACCAAAAACACTTTAAATAATTAAAATTAAATTCTTTAAAATTCAAAGTCGCATAAACTTAAAAAAAAATAATAATTCAAATTTTTTTTTTAACATTTTCTAGGCATCCCAAAAATTCCTAACATCAAATCCAACCCCAATACAATCTCAATTAATACCCACATAGGCCATAGAAACTATCAAAATAATAAAAGAACTAAACTAAAACAAAAATCACAATTACTCCACAAATCAGTCCGACCAAGAGAGAGAGATAGAATACCAGTACTCAAAGGGCTGGGGTACTAACTATGGCTACTGTGGTTACTCAAGATCATCAGTCTTTCATTTCACCCCCAAGTTCTTCAACTTCTTCCTTGCTCTCTCGGGCCTCGCTATCGCTACTCATCTCGATTTGGTGGTGGTTTCAAAGATTGATGGCTAGGAGATTGACATTGAGATTGAAGAGCCCATATCTAGAATCATGGTCTCTCATCGGTGGCTTGTTGAACACTACAGAAGAGTGGGTGATCGGCATTTTGGCTTTGTTTTGATGGGTCATGGTAGTTAGTGGGTAAATGGGTTGTTGTGCCTTGATGGCTACGGATTGGGTTATTTAGCGAAGTGCTCTTAGATCTCATCAATTGAGATCCAAAGGAAAATGCTCGTTTTTTTTCCCCAACATTCTTGTTCATTACATCTATTTCAATTTTCCTCGATTCGATTATTTCTTCATTCCAATCTTATGGTTGTGTTTTTCTGGGTTTGAATCTACTGTGGTAATTTGTTTTTTTGCTAGTTTGAATTTTTGTGTTTGATTTTTTTGGTTTGTTCATCGTGTTCTTCGTTTTTTATTTTCTGGGTTTGTTCATCCTATGAGGTAAAAAAATAATAATAATTAATTAAATTATTGTGTTTTTGAGGTAAAAGATAGAATTAAATTATTTAATAGCTTGGTAGAAATAATTTAAAGTTTTTTAGGTTATTTATCTGAGATGTAAAATTAAATCCACGTGTTGTTTTTCTCAAAAAAAAAAAAAAAATTCACGTGTTGTGTTTCAATTGAATCATTAGTACACTTCATAAACTTATGTGGCACTTAACAGAAATGTCAGCAAAGACTAACATGAGGGGTTGTTAATGCAAACGGAATGTAACTTCGTGGTGTAAAATCCAATTTCTGAAATGTTAAGATGTAAAATTCAAACACTCTCAAACTTCAAAAGTGTGTTTTGCAATTTACCATTTTTTTTATAAAAACAATGACAAATAGGAAATAACAACTGAATAAAAATAAAAATATTATACAAATTTAAGAAAATACTCACACCTATCCACATTAATAATAGATAATGACAATTAATAATGAACTATCATATAACTATTTTAGAATATGAAAACTCTTAAAAGGAAATTGTAAAACTTCATATATTTCTTCTAAAAAAAAACCTTCATGTATTTGCATTTTTTTTTTGTCGATAATTCGATAAATTCAAATTCTTTTTTTACTAAATTATTATTAATTTAAGTTTCTTAATGACACCTCTAGGAAAAAAAAAAATTCTAAAGCCCCCACTACTGTTTACACAACCAATGAAAAATAGAAATCTTGTTGTTTTCTAATATTCAATACACGAAAGGAATGTTTGTTTATATATATATATATATATATATAGATATAAGTATTTCGTAATAAGATTTTTTTTTTTTATGGGATTTCGTAATAAGATTTGAACATAAAACCATCCTAATCTCACCTCACTCATTATTAAATACTATAGCCAATTAAATCCTTATTTTGTCCTTGAGTGAACCTATTTTAATACACTAACATGTCCTTTCCTAAACAATATTGATGCCTCTAAATTCGTATTTGGCTTATTAACAATGGCGACGCCAGGGGAGTAGAAAGGGGCGGCCAATTGCCCCCGCGAGTCCGTAACCCACCAAAATTACGAAGCTTATACTTATTTTTTGCAACTTTACCCCCTTCCCATGTTATTTTCTTCTCTTTTTAGTGAATTTAATTTATATATTTTTTGGTGATATATTTCTTTTATATCGTTATTATAAATCAACATACTATTAATTTTTCTATGTCAAACTTATTGGCTCGAACAGTTTTGGATACCTTGTTTCTAAATAAAAATTAAAATTTTGAGAGAGAGAGAGAGTCTAAGGAGAAAGGGGAAAGTGAAAAAAAAAATACAGACATAAACATTAAGGTGGATTGTTACTTCTATAAAACTTGATTTATTTATTATTATTTTTTTATAGTAAACAATAGAAATATTGGTGATATTGCATGGTAAATCCAGTAAAGGCATTGTGAAAGCCCAAACCACATCCCAGACAGCGTTTAAGGTGGACTATAAAAATAGACCCAAAAATCTGGACAATCTGGGCTCACTCAGTCATACACAGCTCACAATCACAGCCCAATATTTGGTTCCCAAGTAAAAATCTAACCCGTCTTCTTCTCCAAGCGTAAGATTATAAGAAAAAAGAAACCCTTTTACTGTATATATTTTTTGGGTTAGAGCGTAACACTGTTTTTGTACCCAAAAGTTTTTGAAAAATGGCATTGACGAACTTTATACTGACAGTGGCTGGTGTTAGCGCGGTGATTCTACTGCTGAGGAGCGATGTGAAACAATCAGCGGTGGTGTTTAGGCGCAACGTCAAGCACATACGCCATTGGCTCGAACAAGAATCCGCCCCTGCCACCAAGTAAGCTAGCTTCTCTATCTTTTTTCTTTAATGGGTTTTATTAAAAGCTTCACTGGGATTGAATTTAGATCATTGTTTTAGTCTTATATACAGTGTTTGTGTTTGTGTTTTTCTGTATATGGGATTGTCACCTTCTTTTTCTTTTTCTTTTTCTTTTTCTTTTTTTTAATTATATGAATTTATGAAGAATATGATGTGCATATTTTGTTTTTTGCTCGTATCCCTTTTAAACAATGCGGAGAATGATGAAGAAAACCCAACTAAAAATTGGGTTTTTCGCATTTAGTTCCATTAATTAAATTCATGGCGAGGCTCGCCATTTATGTGATGATGGAGCATTGCTTCCAGAGTATTGAATAACTTTCCTATGAAGATCGTGTTAAAGACGCACTAGGCAAAGAAAGGAATTGTTTAGAACCATTTTTTAAGGTCTTGCAATGGCTTATGTCGCTTATTCTGTGACATCACACCAGTATTTAAGAGATCCTAGAGTTGAGTCAACCTACTAGTCATGGGATCAGGTTTTGAAATGTTTTATGAGGAAGAATATGAAGCCTTGTTTCACTGACCTTGGAATGTGACAAAAATAATTAGATCTTGCCGTTAATATGATCTCCAGTCAAGGATTTATCTTCAGTTTTATTTATATATTTGGTGACAGGAAATGCATGTTTCTTGTCGCATTGGTAATCTTAAAATCTTCAGCTTATGACACAATTGAACAACATATTAAGTTATTGCTTCATAAGTAACATTTTTAATATAATAATAGGGTGTTGTAGCCATGCACTTCCTAGCTCCAGTGATGACTAGCTACTGATATTGGATTTTCTATAATTCACAAGCAAATTTTCTCTTGTTTTATGGATGCTGAGCAAATTTAAACTAATCAATTAGCCACTGATGATGGTTTGAGTAGGTTTAGGAAACTGGCTAAAACAACTTTTGATGTCCATCTGATTGCTTTGGAAAAATTTGCTTGTTCTTGAACACCACTTGAAACAGTGATTTCTGCAACTTTGGATACTTATGGCACATCTTCCATGAAATTAGTTACATACTTGTTTCTACTTCTCTGTTTCCCTTACATTTACTGGTGCTTATAAATTTTTCATACCTTTTGGTTTGTTTTCTTTCTTTTCCCTTTGAGAGACAAGAGAGAATCAATTTCCTTTGCATTACCTTCTTTGTGGTAGGTAAAAAGCAGTCATCAATTACTTGGCTGATTGGCTCTGGAAGGGTGTTCAAGTCTATTGTAGAAGACTTGTCCAGCCAAACATGCATTTGCATGTTTGGGCAATACTGATACAAATCAAAATAATTGTTAGACATTTTAAAATGAAACTTGAATTAGATGATTGGGACTAATACTTAGGAATGAAAATCCAACTTGGGCCTTCCTACAATAGGCTCAGTGACTGGTTTTGACATGTCTGTTTAGTAGGTGTTATTGTATATAAGTGTTGGGTATTCCTAATAGCCACACGATATTTGCATTGCTGTCATTCTTATGTTCACTGTTATATAAGTATCTTTTCTTCTTCTTCTTCCCTTATCTTTCAGGGCAGCGGAGAAGGCAGTTCCTAAGGAACTAGAATCAAAGGTTCTTCCAAAAGACATTCCCAAGGAGGACAAGCACTGATGTGTATATATAGGGATTAGGGAGCCTGATGTTTTCTAGAAGAGAAGAGTTACTTAGTAGTTCCTTCCTCTCTTTTTTCAAAATATTTGATGGCTCATTTAAAATAAGACGCTGAAATGTTCAGGTATATGTTATTTTCTGCCCCTAAGTTCTCTTAATTTTGTTTTTAATAGCCTGTTTGGTCTCAACTCTCAAGTATTGATTTGTATTTACAAAGGTGGTCATGCTTATTTGGAAAAGCAAGTGCATTTCTCCTTGATTTTAGGTTCTTTGTAACATCAACCTGTAGATAGGCAGCCTTTTCTACTCAGTAATACTATTTGGTAAATTATTTGACCAAATAGTGGTGTTTTTAAATAACTGATTCACCTAGATTTCAACTCTTCAAGAAGAGAGATTCATCTATACTACTTCAGGAAATCTACTGAATCACACTCTTCCTCTCTCACTCACCTAGCCAACCCCAGCCACCAAGTCATCTTGAGTCGCTGCTGTGCTCCAAGCAAATAATATCAAGTACTCCGTTTGTTGCTCATCAAATTCGACACTCAATTTTTTATCAACAATTACATTGAAGTCTGATAACCATTCTACCAACATTATCTTGCTTGGCGAAAAAACCTGTTGTTGTTGTTGTTGTTGTTGTTGTTTTTTTTTTTTTTTTTTTAATAAATCATGAACAAGCTGTGAAATCATTGAATCCACTAGTTTTTTAGCCAAAAACAAAACCCTCGATTTTTTTTTTTTTTTTTTTTGGGTTGCTGTGTTGTATTCATTTGAAAGGATTGGAATGGTTTTCCCATTGGAGTTGGCTATGTATGATTGAAATGTTGGTTGCAAATGTGGAATTGAGGGGTGGATTGAGGTGGGAATGGGCAAAAGCTTTGGTGTTGGCAATTTTCTTTTTATTAGTAAACTCAATTCTTGAAGAGTCTAGATAAAAGTGGATCCATTATTTTAATAAATGCCACATCAACAGACGTGGCAAGAAATTTGCCTCTTGAAAAGTTGAGTTTCAAGTGGAATTCAACTCTTAAAGTGTCCAGTTTCAAAATAGGCTTCTTTTTTCTTTTCTTTTCTTTTTTTTTTTTTTTTTTTTTTAAATTTTATGTAGGCTTAAAATAGTACTATTTGGCCAAAGAATTCAAAATTTAGTATTAATGAGCAAAAATGGCATAGATAGGATCAGGTTGGGTTGGCCAAGGTGTTCAAGGAGAAATTAGTCAATATAATGGGAGGACTATATTAGCAATTTCTAATTATTCTTCACTTAATAATAGAGTGACATTTCTTATAAATAAAAATAAAATAATTAAAGTGACATTTTTTAAAATTAATTGAATCACATCCTAATTAGTAATCACATATCACATGCAGCATGCAAAAATAAATAATAATAGAAATGACTCCCACCGTCCACACTGAATGATTAAAATGGAAATTTTAATTTTGCTAAAAAAATAATAACTTTGATTTGATTACAGAACCAATTAAATTCGGCAAAAAAAAAAAAAAACCCCATCACTAATCTGTTTTTTGGTTGCACAAAAAAACATATACAAACAAACATATAAATCATAATTTCTAAATCACGAACTTTATTTTTGTTTTCCAACATTTTTTCGCTGGAGAAAAAGCAAAAGAAACCGCAACTACTCATTTAGGCATTAAACATTCATTTATCCTACTTGATTTTTTTTTTTTTTTTTTTTTTTTTTTGAGGGAGGAAGGGTAAAAAATGATCTCGATTTCCTTGATGAGAAGGCCATGTTTGTCAGGGGAGAGCTCATCACACAGAGCAAAAGTATCTTCATGGCCATAGTCCTTGAGCCCCTCCAACAGAGGCTGTGGTGGTGGCATCCTGGGAAGGTGGTGGTGATGGTGGATGCCGCCATGAATTTTTTTTTTTTTTTTTTTTTAAATGGTGCCACTGTTATTAGGATGTGACTCAATTAATTTAAACATTTGACATTCTATAATTTGGTGGACTAAATATTATTGGTTTGATCTTTTGATTTATTGAATAATTTCTCTTGGCCAAGTGTGCAAAGTCAATATCTCGAGATCAGCTCAGCCTAAATAGAATTTATGAACCTTAGGCCAACTAAACTCAATTACTGAACCTTCCTCATCCTTTTACTGCAATGGCAAATGTAATTTGTTGGCTCGCTAGTGTTGTAAATGGGCTTTGCAGAATGTCTTGCTGCCTTTTTTTTTTTTTTTGGGTGAAATTTCCATTTAGCCAAAATAAATGATATAATAATCAAAAAACCAAAGAAAATATTGTTGAGATAGAAGAAAGACAAGTATGGTATATGCATGGTTGTCAAAATTCCGATTTGAATCTTACAATATTCCTACGATTTTACGATCTCACTTGCCCAAAATGATCTAAATCTTTCAAGGATTTTTCCGATCTTACAATTCTGACAATCTCAAACAATCCTGACTTCTTGTAATCTTCTTTAACTTGACAGAAGACTCAGTTGAACCCAAATGAAAAATAACATTTCAATAGAATGTCACGTTGTAAGGATTTTGGCTTCTTTAAGTAATGCTTACAAATGAATGTAGTGATGTATGATAATTACATCAAATAGATGCAATTTTTTTTGTTTTTTATGAATGTATAATTTATGTAATTATTTAACATACCAATGTGTTTTTTTTTTCTCGAATAATGTAGGATCTTAAAATACAATCCGATCCTACGATCCACAATCTCATCTACCTCACAAGACCCTATGTAGGATCCCAATTTTGACAATCTTGAGTATATGTATTAGCTATGAAAACCTCCAGCCATAAAAAATTATTGCGTACTACACCACACCACATATCACTAAAATAAAGCTTAGCAAGTCACCACCATTGTTCTAGCTGTTTTACTTTTTAAATTAATTTTTGAAGTAATATTTTAGGGTAGTTGTTCTTTTGTGCAAGTAATATATAGGGTAGTTGAATTCCTATATTTGTTATTTTTTGGTCTGATGCCTTGTTAGAACTTAATAATTGATTTTATGTGGATACAATCTTATGATTGACTTTGACGACAAACATAGAGAGTTGATCTCAATCTTTATATTATTTTTCTATCAAATTTTGAATTAATGGAAATCAAATTGATTCAAAGGATAGAATCACCTGTGATGAAATAAGAGATATGAGATTGAATTTTATGAATGCAATTGGTCCAAATATATATATATATATATATTATTTTTTATATAAAAAAAAAATTATGGTTTCCAATTATAATGGTCAATAATAATTGAATTAGCGTAAAAGCTAAGATCAACTGCACTAAGGGCGTGTTTGGTAGACTATAATAAACGATGTAATGTAATAGTTATTCCTATGGTTTAGTTATTCTTTAGTTTGGTTATGTTTTTATTTCAAGAAATAATCATTTCTTATGAATAACTATTCTTCAAAATGAGGAATAACTATTCCTATTTAAAAGGTTGTACTAGTTATTCCTTAGTAAGTGCAATAATTTCGAAACTTAATAATATTTCCATTTAAACAAACTTTCCATATACATCTAACAATTATAAAAATAAAAAATCATAAAAAATAACACATATCTTTCTTGAATTTAAAAATAACAATTTTTAAGGAGATATAATTGTATGAGTAAGACATTTCTTAAAAAAAATATTAAATTTCATTCTAATGTTATAACTCACAACCAAACTAATGAATAGGTTTAATTATTACACTAGTAACTAACCCATGCGATGCACGAGAAAGCTATTAAATATGGGACAAAATTTAGTTACAAAATTAGTTATTGTATTAGGCTACAAACTTACTTAATATCTTTTTATTGGAAGTGAATTTTGACAAATTTATCATTAGATTACATATTCTTCTTATATCCTTCATGCTTGCAAACTTTCAAGAAAATTAAAGATCAATAACTATGGCATTAATATTTTTTTTTAATTGCAAATTTTTGTAATTTAAAATTATGCACAAAATATAAGCTTATAAATCATATAGTAAATAATATCCGATTGACATAAAATTTAACATGTATATTAAAAGCGTAAAAAACATGCAATTTAATGGTTAGATTTTCAAAATATGTTGTAATATTTATTTTATTAAGTGAGTTTGTAGCCTTAAGTTACAACTAATTTTGTAGCTAAATTTTGTCCTTAAATATAAGTAATTGCATATTCTATTAGGGTAGTTTAAGAGATTATTTTAAACATTAGAACACAAATTGTCTTTCAACGCAAATGTTTATGAAGTTGCATTTCAATAATAAACCCCCCACAAAAATAATATAAATCAACCAAAAAATCAAACTTCTATGAACAACTACTAATGTGAGTTTTATATTTTGTTGTTATTTCTATAGTATATTATAGTCGCTAACTCATGCAATGCATGATACAGTTTAATTAAAATTATATATATTTATTCAAATTTGTATTAATTTTTTTTTTTTTAGATTTGTAATGAAACTCTTAATCCTCTATTTTATTTAAGGCAAAAATGCAAAACTGACCCTCTAACTTTCAGCTTTTTTATTTTAGTCCTCTAACTTTCAGTTTTGTCATTTTAGTCTTCTAACTTTCAATTTTTATCAATACAAGATTCTGTTAGAACTCAATTAGTCGTTAAACTCACTAAAACACGACGCTGTTTTACCTTTTTCTTTTTTTTTTTCTTTCTTTTTTTTTTAATTTTGGAATTAAAAGAAAAAAAAATTTGAAAAAAAAAAAAAAAAAACCGTACCCGCAGACCGTCCCCTTAGGCCAGGGCTCGGAGGGGTCAGGGGTTGCCACTGTCCAGCCTGAGCAAAAGGAGTAGACTCCCTGGCGTCTGGGCTCGTCCTACTTTCACGTTGTCGTTTGATTTTGTTATACTTCCCCTCTATGTACTGTGGCTTTTGCCATGCAATTTTTACGAACTCGTTGTTGTAATGCGAATTTGATTTCCCTTTATTTGAATTGCTTATTTGTGCACACGCTGCCTGCTTTTTCCTTAGATCTGTATGACTTTAGCTTGAATTGTATGTCGGCCAGTTGTACCGGTAACGATGATAAGGAGAGAGAACGTATGCATGGGCAGCTCTTTTGCGTCTCAAGGGCCAGATGGGGCTTGATCCTTTCCTAACTTGGGATATTTTGTAGTTAGTCTCCCTGTAGGTCTGAGTCCGAGGACCACGCGATGCCTCTGTCTGTTCGGCACCCTGGTCTGATTTGAGCGGTTAGTTTCCCCATAGGCCTGAGTCCGAGGACCACGCAGTGCCTTGGTTCTGTCTAACGCTTTCATTTCTCTGTAAGTATCTAGTTTCCCCACAGGTTTGAGTCCGAGGACCATGCAATACCTTGGTTCTGTCTAGTACCCAGGTATTGAGGAGCGAGTAGTTTCCCCATTGGCCTGAGTCCGAGGACCATGCAGTGCCTTGGTTCTGTCTAACGCTTTCATTTCTCTGTAAGTATCCAGTTTCCCATAGGTTTGGGTCCGAAGACCATGCAATACCTTGGTTCTGTCTAGTACCCAGGTATAGAGGAGCGAGTAGTTTCCCCATAGGCCTGAGTCCGAGGACCATGCAGTGCCTTGGTTCTGTCTAACGCTTTCATTTCTCTGTAAGTATCTAGTTTTCCCATAGGTTTGAGTCCGAAGACCATGCAATACCTTGGTTCTGTCTAGTACCCAGGTATAGAGGAGCGAATAGTTTCCCCATAGGCCTGAGTCCGAGGACCATACAGTGCCTTGGTTCTGTCTAACGCTTTCATTTCTCTATAAGTATCTAGTTTCCCCATAGGTTTGGGTCCGAAGACCATGCAATACCTTGGTTCTGTCTAGTACCCAGGTATAGAGGAGCGAGTAGTTTCCCTATAGGCCTGAGTCCGAGGACCATGCAGTGCCCTAGTTCTGTCTAACGCTTTCATTTCTCTGTAAGTATCTAGTTTCCCCATAGGTTTGAGTCTGAAGACCATGTAATACCTTGGTTCTGTCTAGTACCCAGGTGTAGAGGAGCGAGTAGTTTCCCATAGGCCTAAGTCCGAGGACCATGCAGTGCCTTGGTTCTGTCTAACGCTTTCGTTTCTCTGTAAGTATCTAGTTTCCCCATAGGTTTGAGTCTGAAGACCATGCAATACCTTGGTTCTGTCTAGTACCCAGGTATAGAGGAGTGAGTAGTTTCCCCATAGGCCTGAGTCCGAGGACCATGCAGTACCCTGGTTCTGTCTAACGCTTTCATTTCTCTGTAAGTATCTAGTTTCCCCATAGGTTTGAGTCCGAAGACCATGCGATACCTTGGTTCTGTCTAGTACCTAGGTATAGAGGAGCGAGTAGTTTCCCCATAGGCCTGAGTCTGAGGACCATGCAGTGCCTTGGTTCTGTCTAATGCTTTCATTTCTCTGTAAGTATCTAGTTTCCCCATAGGTTTGGGTCCGAAGACCATGCAATACCTTGGTTCTGTCAAGTACCCAGGTATAGAGGAGCGAGTAGTTTCCCCAAAGGCCTGAGTCCGAGGACCATGCAGTGCCCTGGTTTTGTCTAACGCTTTCATTTCTCTATAAGTATCTAGTTTCCCCATAGGTTTGAGTCCGAAAACCATGCAATACCTTGGTTCTGTCTAGTACCCAGGTATAGAGGAGCGAGTAGTTTCCCCATAGGCCTGAGTCCGAGGACCATGCAGTGCCCTGGTTCTGTCTAACGCTTTCATTTCTCTGTAAGTATCTAGTTTCCCCATAGGTTTAGGTCCGAAGACCATGCAATACCTTGGTTCTGTCTAGTACCCAGGTATAGAGGAACGAGTAGTTTCCCCATAGGCTTGAGTCCGAGGACCATGCAGTGCCTTGGTTTGTCTAACGCTTTCTTTTCTCTGTAAGTATCTAGTTTCCCCATAGGTTTGGGTCCGAAGACCATGCAATACCTTGGTTCTGTCTAGTACCCAGGTATAGAGGAGCGAGTAGTTTCCCCATACGCCTGAGTCCGAGGACCATGCAGTGCCTTAGTTCTGTCTAACACTTTCATTTTTTGCAAGTAGGGGTTTGTCCTCGGACCGCTTTACTGGAGACGATTCCTCCTTCGGTCGGATTAGGATCTTATATGTGGCGTTGATCTTGCCTCTAGCTCGAGCCTCCATCTTTTTTATTTACGAAGCGTCCCTTGGCCGTTCGTGTTCCGCGCTTGACGTTTCGGTGCGCGAGACGCGCCTTCATTAATGTCCTCGTGAATTAGCACAAATCCAACGGTCTACAATCCCCTTGGAATTTGGTGGCCTCATTATTAGCCCTGCTGGTAACCCTCTTTTCGAATTCTGCATGGATTAATTCTCACCAACCTTCATCCTTTATATAAGGCTTTCCAGGGGGATGGTTTCTCCATACTCCCTGAACTTTCCAATGCAAACAGAAAAAACACACCCTTTCAGCTCCCCCAGCCCCTTTAATAATCCCGCCGGAATTGTGACTGGAGTTAGTAGATATAGGGCGGCTTTGGGCGGGTGTGAGGATATCCGTGCCAAGAGCTGTTGTGGCCGCAGCCCCCACTGGGCTTCCGGCGCGGCAGAGTCTAGGCGTAACCCCGATGGCGCCATGCACGGTGGCCCGGAGGGATGTCGTTAAAGTACCTAATGTCTCTCCTCGGAGCGCACCCCCAACGGAGGAGATGTGCGAACTCATGTCATGGCCGGTGCCCGAGTGTTGCCGTCTCCGACGGCCAACGCTCGTGAGGAGTGGAGAGAATCAAGGGAACATCACGGGAGAAGGCATCCCGGTGCCCCTGCATCTGCTCCTCGCTTTGTTCAAGCTCCGCCGCACCGAGAAAGGAGTTGTTGGTGGCCTTGAAACAAGCTGGCCCTCCCCCTTCCCTGCTTTTATTGTCAAGTTCTCCCATTCTCTTGATGCCAATAAAACACGGGTTGACACTTCCCTCTAGCTAGTTTTAGGACGAGTCCACCTGGGCCTCTGATTGTAGAACTAGCTGGTAGGAATAGTTCTAAAACACGCCTGCCTGAGCCTCTGATTGTAATCTGTAACTTTGCTTTTTATGAAATAATATCAAGCTTTCTTTCTTTTCTGTTGAATCTTCTGTCTCGAACTTTTATCTTTCTGCAGTGTTTTTTTTTTTTTTTTTTCANATGAGACTCTAAATTAGAATCCCTCATAACTATTTATTAATTCTCAGACCATTCACGTTCTTGGCCAAGACCCAATATATGATTTGGGCTCTTAACCCTACAAATTGTATCATTTATAATAGGCCAGGTTTGGTTAGGGCATTCATTAGGGTTTTTCTACTAATTTAATAAACGTTTTCCCAATAAACTAAATTGTCAACCTACCATAAGTTAAAATATAATGAAATAAAATAATACTATAACACTCAAACCCCCCACAAGTCATGATAAGGGTGTTTGTGACAATGTTATAAGATTTTCTCCATTCGTTAAGGATAAGAGGCCCAATACAATCGAGTTGATTATTTTTAAAAAAGAAATTATTGACAAACAAACCACTTTTAATAAAAAAAAAATCTATATTTTAATTTACCTTTTTTGTTTTTGTTATTTCTCAATTCAAGTGGAACCTAATAGATACTTCCTTAATGAATTGGTAAATAATATCCGTTAACAAAAGCCTTTAACGTTTCTTTAAAATAAACATTTAAGTGTCATATATATATATAGGGGTATGTATATATATTATCTCTTCCATAATAGGTACGTTTCATCTTGACTTCTCACACGTTATAAGAATGGTAAGTCATGCATAGAGGGGTATGTATTTTAAGGATTCGAATCGATCCAAAACCCATATAGGTGAAGGGTTGTGGTTGGTTTGAATTTCATCGTGCTAACACAATATGGATTTTTTTTTTTTTTTTTTTTTTTTTTTTGAGGGAGGAAGGGTAAAAAATGATCTCGATTTCCTTGATGAGAAGGCCATGTTTGTCAGGGGAGAGCTCATCACACAGAGCAAAAGTATCTTCATGGCCATAGTCCTTGAGCCCCTCCAACAGAGGCTGTGGTGGTGGCATCCTGGGAAGGTGGTGGTGATGGTGGATGCCGCCATGAATTTTTTTTTTTTTTTTTTTTTAAATGGTGCCACTGTTATTAGGATGTGACTCAATTAATTTAAACATTTGACATTCTATAATTTGGTGGACTAAATATTATTGGTTTGATCTTTTGATTTATTGAATAATTTCTCTTGGCCAAGTGTGCAAAGTCAATATCTCGAGATCAGCTCAGCCTAAATAGAATTTATGAACCTTAGGCCAACTAAACTCAATTACTGAACCTTCCTCATCCTTTTACTGCAATGGCAAATGTAATTTGTTGGCTCGCTAGTGTTGTAAATGGGCTTTGCAGAATGTCTTGCTGCCTTTTTTTTTTTTTTTTGGGTGAAATTTCCATTTAGCCAAAATAAATGATATAATAATCAAAAAACCAAAGAAAATATTGTTGAGATAGAAGAAAGACAAGTATGGTATATGCATGGTTGTCAAAATTCCGATTTGAATCTTACAATATTCCTACGATTTTACGATCTCACTTGCC
This sequence comes from Quercus suber, assembly GCF_002906115.3. NCBI lineage: Eukaryota > Viridiplantae > Streptophyta > Magnoliopsida > Fagales > Fagaceae > Quercus > Quercus suber. The sequence goes on from NW_027069517.1 coordinate 1,610,198, forward strand.
CAAAATGATCTAAATCTTTCAAGGATTTTTCCGATCTTACAATTCTGACAATCTCAAACAATCCTGACTTCTTGTAATCTTCTTTAACTTGACAGAAGACTCAGTTGAACCCAAATGAAAAATAACATTTCAATAGAATGTCACGTTGTAAGGATTTTGGCTTCTTTAAGTAATGCTTACAAATGAATGTAGTGATGTATGATAATTACATCAAATAGATGCAATTTTTTTTGTTTTTTATGAATGTATAATTTATGTAATTATTTAACATACCAATGTGTTTTTTTTTTCTCGAATAATGTAGGATCTTAAAATACAATCCGATCCTACGATCCACAATCTCATCTACCTCACAAGACCCTATGTAGGATCCCAATTTTGACAATCTTGAGTATATGTATTAGCTATGAAAACCTCCAGCCATAAAAAATTATTGCGTACTACACCACACCACATATCACTAAAATAAAGCTTAGCAAGTCACCACCATTGTTCTAGCTGTTTTACTTTTTAAATTAATTTTTGAAGTAATATTTTAGGGTAGTTGTTCTTTTGTGCAAGTAATATATAGGGTAGTTGAATTCCTATATTTGTTATTTTTTGGTCTGATGCCTTGTTAGAACTTAATAATTGATTTTATGTGGATACAATCTTATGATTGACTTTGACGACAAACATAGAGAGTTGATCTCAATCTTTATATTATTTTTCTATCAAATTTTGAATTAATGGAAATCAAATTGATTCAAAGGATAGAATCACCTGTGATGAAATAAGAGATATGAGATTGAATTTTATGAATGCAATTGGTCCAAATATATATATATATATATATTATTTTTTATATAAAAAAAAAATTATGGTTTCCAATTATAATGGTCAATAATAATTGAATTAGCGTAAAAGCTAAGATCAACTGCACTAAGGGTGTGTTTGGTAGACTATAATAAACGATGTAATGTAATAGTTATTCCTATGGTTTAGTTATTCTTTAGTTTGGTTATGTTTTTATTTCAAGAAATAATCATTTCTTATGAATAACTATTCTTCAAAATGAGGAATAACTATTCCTATTTAAAAGGTTGTACTAGTTATTCCTTAGTAAGTGCAATAATTTCGAAACTTAATAATATTTCCATTTAAACAAACTTTCCATATACATCTAACAATTATAAAAATAAAAAATCATAAAAAATAACACATATCTTTCTTGAATTTAAAAATAACAATTTTTAAGGAGATATAATTGTATGAGTAAGACATTTCTTAAAAAAAATATTAAATTTCATTCTAATGTTATAACTCACAACCAAACTAATGAATAGGTTTAATTATTACACTAGTAACTAACCCATGCGATGCACGAGAAAGCTATTAAATATGGGACAAAATTTAGTTACAAAATTAGTTATTGTATTAGGCTACAAACTTACTTAATATCTTTTTATTGGAAGTGAATTTTGACAAATTTATCATTAGATTACATATTCTTCTTATATCCTTCATGCTTGCAAACTTTCAAGAAAATTAAAGATCAATAACTATGGCATTAATATTTTTTTTTAATTGCAAATTTTTGTAATTTAAAATTATGCACAAAATATAAGCTTATAAATCATATAGTAAATAATATCCGATTGACATAAAATTTAACATGTATATTAAAAGCGTAAAAAACATGCAATTTAATGGTTAGATTTTCAAAATATGTTGTAATATTTATTTTATTAAGTGAGTTTGTAGCCTTAAGTTACAACTAATTTTGTAGCTAAATTTTGTCCTTAAATATAAGTAATTGCATATTCTATTAGGGTAGTTTAAGAGATTATTTTAAACATTAGAACACAAATTGTCTTTCAACGCAAATGTTTATGAAGTTGCATTTCAATAATAAACCCCCCACAAAAATAATATAAATCAACCAAAAAATCAAACTTCTATGAACAACTACTAATGTGAGTTTTATATTTTGTTGTTATTTCTATAGTATATTATAGTCGCTAACTCATGCAATGCATGATACAGTTTAATTAAAATTATATATATTTATTCAAATTTGTATTAATTTTTTTTTTTTTAGATTTGTAATGAAACTCTTAATCCTCTATTTTATTTAAGGCAAAAATGCAAAACTGACCCTCTAACTTTCAGCTTTTTTATTTTAGTCCTCTAACTTTCAGTTTTGTCATTTTAGTCTTCTAACTTTCAATTTTTATCAATACAAGATTCTGTTAGAACTCAATTAGTCGTTAAACTCACTAAAACACGACGCTGTTTTACCTTTTTCTTTTTTTTTTTCTTTCTTTTTTTTTTAATTTTGGAATTAAAAGAAAAAAAAATTTGAAAAAAAAAAAAAAAAAGAAAAAAAAATTTAACGCTGCAAACTATATCAACACCCCACGACCCTCCAACCTCTCCAACGTCGAAATCTTCTCCGTCAACACCTTCGGTGGTGGCAGCGGCGGCTACCGCTCTGGCACTAGCCCTCAGTACTGCATGTCAAGCTATGCCTTTTCCGATGCTTATTCCATCCAGCCCACACCTCCCCAATCAAACTTCAACAACAACGAGTTGGATCAACTAGAGATGATGAATGCCAACAACACCAACAACACTAGCACCCTTGTTTCGATCTGGTCAAATCGCTAGTTGGGAGGCTTTTTTGCCACCCATCTCCAGTTTTCTCCGGCATTAAAATGCTTTGGGACTCATCCAATCATCGGTGAAGTTCAGTAATACTCATGAAGAAGAAGAAGAAGAAGAACAGAGACAAGGGTCACCTTCATCTTGGTCTCTCTCTCATGTCTCGAACTTTTATCTTTTTTTTTTTTTTTTTTTTTTTTTTTGCATCACCAGCAATCTTTATTAGAACAATTACTTAGAACCGTCGCCTGTTGCGCCGGCCGGCGCGCTAATCCTTCCCACAGACGGCGCCAATTGTAGGGTCTGTTTTTGTTGCCCAAGCCTAAAGGATATGGGTCAAAGGCCCAACAAACCCAGAACAATGAATTTGTAGAGAGTGGATCGAAGGTCTAGGCGCTGGCCAGCGTTTATGAAGCATGAACTCCTTTCTCTTTTATTGAAAAAATACTTAGAACAGTTTCCAACTGGGGGATGCTCCTCGGCCCATGGCCGAGGAGGCTTTTTTCCCCCTCCCCTCTCAAAAAGAGCCCCTCTCGCCCCCCCTTTACATTTTGCTCACATTTCTTATATATGCCTATCTTCTTCCTCCTGTTGATCATCTATTGGTCTTCCTCCTGACGGCCTATCCCATCAAAGGTCATATCCATGCTCAAGTGGTTCACCTTGATCGATGTCGCCCTGGCAAGGGGTTACATCCCCATTAATGCGGCCAGAGGGGTTAGGTGAACGTATTCAATACCGAGGTGACGGTTCGCCCAGAGCTTGCCCTTCTCCGTACCGAGGTCTCGGACGACCGAGGATAGGGTCACCCTCGGACCCATCGTGCGTCCTCGGCGTAGGCCATTTGGGCCTGGGTTGAAGTGGGCCTCGGCTAATCAATTTTCTGGCCCCACAAGACTCATAATTAAAATAATAATAATAATAAAAATAATGTTCGAAACCAAACAATGATAGATGGTATTAGAGTAATGTTAGAAATACAATAAAATGCCCTCAACAATTTCACAATATTTCTAAATTAGTATATCAACTCACGTATAAACGCGTGTCAATATCTAATTTAATTCTTTTGGTTTAACAATTTAAGAATATTGTGAAATTATTGTGATATTTTTTTTATGTTTCTCACATTATTCTTGTAATTAAGAACACTAAAATGGGCATAGCTATTATTTAAAAAAAACACTTAAATAGTTTAAAATCGTGGCATACTTTTTCACCACACATTAAAAAGTGGTTGCAGCCTTTTCAGTTGGTCTTATTCCCTCCTTCTATGTTACTCAAATACTCTCTCGGTCAAATTCATTCATGTACAATACAGTGAAATAGAGCTGAGCTGCGTGTGAAGAAGATGAACAAAGGAAAAGAAGAAGAAAAAGAAGAACTCACATCTATTATATCTCCTGGTGGATGATAAATATGAGTTTTTCATACTAATGCAGTCATTGGTGCAGTCATTTCAGTTTAAAATATTTTGCTTTATAATTCAGGTGTAAGAAAATGTGTTCACCTTGCCTTCAAGGTGGCGCATTGATGAACACCACCAATGCCTCAGCCGCATTGATGCCAATCTTCAAAGCAAAGAGAATGATCTCTTTAGGGTTTTGAGTTTGGTGTTATAAAATAGGAGTCGGGTTTCACATTTTAGTGTGATGTTTCTTGTCTTTTTTTTAATATAAAATTTGAAAATAAATTAGTGATGTGGAAAATATTTCTTTAGTATATATAGAAATATAAAATCAGATTTTTTTTTTTTAAATGATGCTGGCGTGGAAAATTGTGGTACTAGTAGAGGCTTCGGTTTTATATATAGAATATATAGATTACAACACATTTTATCCCTAGTAATAAATATTATAATTTCTGTTATAATTCTCATTCAGTGTATCAAATGTACCCTAAATAATATTGATTGATGTCACACCTATCTATCAAACCACAATTACACCAATAAGAGCAATTCATAGTAATATTTCCATTTTTAGCAATTCTATATATAAATGTATGTGACTTGTAATCTAGTAACATTAGATAATCTCTTTCATAAAAGAGAACAAGGATTTGAATTCCCTCCTCTCCCATAAGTGTATTTATCGAAATAATAATAATAATAATAATAATAAGAATTCTTAGCATCCACTTTAACCAAATAATAATAATTACATAAAAATATTACATTTTTCCTCTGAAAAAATAATTTATAGATGAGAGATAATTAAAGAAGCTTGAAATAAAATTTTCAAAATAAGAAGAAAAAGTCTAGCAAATCATGTGATAAAATGAGAACTGATACAAATAGAGAGCTATAATAGATAGAATAGCAAAATATAGACATAACAAAAGTTAAGGTGTAAAGTGTACCCGGAAGATCAAAATTATTTGTCTTAAAATATAGATGACACATGGATGATGCTCACCCAGTTTTAGAACAAGAAAGTTTAATTAAACATAATTAAATATTTATATTAAAGAAATTGAAAAGTGTTAATTACAAGAATGGGCCCAGACGATTTAATGAACTTATAATAGATGGCTTGATAAGTTGGCTTCATAGGTAAATAAAAGATAGATTGGGGGGAGATCAAAATCCGGGTTTTTTTTTTTTTCCACAAGTTGGGGGAGAGATCAAAATCTAAGTTATCCTTAACAGGAACATCGGTTAATGCACAAGACTCTTAATTTTCGGAGTAATAAATTGTTTGTCAAGAATGTCAGAAAAAGAGAGAGGTCGCTATTCTATACATTTTTTATACAACACTGTATACATGTAATTTCAAAACGAAAATTTGGAACTAATTTGTTGTGGGGTCAGTGCAACTATGATATTCAACTACTCACAACAATTACAATAGCTGAAAGTGACACAAGATTTACTCTAGGAAAATAAAATGAAGGGATCGTGCCTTTTCTTTCCCCATCAGAACCAAAATAAAATACTCATGCGTTGAATAAATAGCATAGATAAGAGTTTAGCATGCATAATAGTACAAATTGACAAATACTAGTATGGATGGAGAATAATCTGCATTCCAATACAGGTATCTCAGACAATGCATGCTTACTCTATGAGAAGGAAATCAACAATACTCCACAAATAGAAGCCAGGGGGCATTTCTTTCATTGTCCTGCTCCCCAATATATTATTGAAGCTGAAGACTGGAGAACATTCCCCAACAGAATTACCTGATGAGCTGAATACTCCCATGAAATTCAACGTGTTCATGAGGCCTCATTTTCCAAAAGGGCATCAAGTGCCCCTTGAAACATATCATTGCAATACATGTCGGTTTCATTGGCATCAGGAACAAAAACTAGACCTGCAGACTTGTCCCTCACTCCCTGAGAGCATGAGTACTGAGCCACTCCGGTTAATTGCTGTCCGGAATCTAATGATTGAATTGGATGGCTCACACTGGACTGGACCAATTGGCTCAAACCAATTGCTGAAGTTTGAGACACTGGAGGTGATGACAGAAGATAGAGAGCACAACCCAAGTCAATGGATTGTGTCATGCCACTGGATGACAAATTATTGTTGCCCCTTCCACTTTCTGATGAAGCAATGCTCTTGGGAAGTGATTGGTAGAAGGAAGGTTTAGGGACTGCTTGAGTGCCTAGCTTAGTGCCATTTTCCTGTGAGAATGAGAACCGTTTATTTTCCTCATTGTAAATAAAGGCAAAGGAACTTGGAGAACTTTTTCTGTCAGTAATACGCAATCTTTGCTGACGATTATAGATCATAGATTCTGCTTCACTTCTGGTAATTTCAGGCCAGGTACTTCTCATAGTAGTAGTTCCACTAGCATATATGTGTGGACTACAGAATTGCAAGATTCTAGTACCTGATTTATAGAAAGACCTATCAATTCCAAATGCATTGTACCCAAGTAGAAAACAAGAAATTAAGAACTGTAGAATTAGATGCTATCTTGATTTTTCATTAAGACCAAATCAGTAACTGGCAATTCCAAAGTTTGTCCATCCAAGATCATCTGAGGAACTTGGGAATACCATAAGTTAAAAGTACCATGAAAAATTGGTGAGCAACTTCGACTTAAAACTAAGCAAAACCTTAAAAATAGACATGGTAGAAATAAATGGACACCCTAAGCAGGCCAAATCAATCACTGACTTTTCTAGGTGTTTCAATGAACTGCAGAAGCTTCTGGGAAAGCTCAGCAATTTTCTTATATTAATGGTGTGTGAGAACAAGAAGCGTAATACAGTAATGTATAGTTCAATTTCATCCTCGGCTTCAGACTAAATAGCAAGCAAAATAACCCAATTCAAATCACAATTAGAGACAACAAGCAAATAGTCTTCTTAGAACTTGGACAAGAATCCAAAACCTTTATAATTGGACAGAAATTTGTCAGAACTCAGGGAAAGGGATTCTGATTGAGATTTTCTTCGACGCATGTTGTGTCCATCAAGACGTTTCCTGCAGCTTCTCTTGACCTCATCAAACTCCCCCAAAGAATGGAATCTACAATACTTAAAAACATAAACCATATGATCCTTGAAAAGAAAATTATACAACAATCAGGAAAATAAAAAACTACACAACCAACATTAGAATTGAAACAAATTCCTTGCCCATCAAAACCATGTTGTTGATTCCATACATATACCTGCTGCATTGTTGGCAGAACCTCTGCTCTTTGCCCCCTACAATCACAGCTGGGGTCTTAGAGTGGCGCTCGCAAACCCTGTGGCGCCGATGATAGTCCCTGCAGTTACTGAGGTCTGACTTGCATCCATCAACTAAACATGAAACAGATTGTGTTCCACCGAGCACACGAACCCTTTTTGACGACCCTGAAGGTGATGACACCATTGTTGAAGCCCCCAAGTCCTTCAACCCAGCTGCAGATCTCTCTTCCAAATCAGATAAGTTACCAAGCTTCAAGTCGACCATAAGTCCTCCTCCACTATTCTTCTGCCCTGCCAAGCTACTGGAATCAACCAGGCTAGCAAGGCTGCTGTCCTCTTTTGGCTCCAACTCAATTGAATCCCAAGGAAATTCCTTCCAATCCCAGTCCATAGCAGGCAAGTAAAACTTCTTTCACAACTTATTCACCTTAATAACAATAACACAAAAGTGAATACTTCAAGCAGAATGAAAATGAAAGAATATAGAATCAATACTTTTTTTTTTTTTTTTGTCTGTTTGGTTTAAAGAGAATGAACAGAGGCAAAACATCAAGAACAGTGAACTAGAGTTTCTTGAAACTTATGATGGGGCAACAAAGATAGTCAAATTGAAGACAAGCTGTAATAGAGAACAGAACGAATAAAAATTCAACCTTTTTCTTGTTTGGAGTCTTGGAGATGCATATCTGATATGCCATATATAGAGGGAGCAGTGTACTTAATTTTTCAATAAAAACTGACAGAAGACCTTCCAAGAATATGGGTTAAAAAACATGCAATATCCTTGTTCCGTCCGGCAGAAGGCAAAGACAAAGGATTCATTCAGGGGTCAATTTGGAATTATTGAGGAGCTTGATGAGCTATAGGGACAGAAAGAAAGACAGAATACACTAAACATTATAATATAAAGGGAGCTGAAAATTACTGCAAGAAAGCCCCATCATCTAAGTGCCAATAAGTATAGAAGCACCCTATTTTTTACTTCTTTTTTTTTCTTCCGTAACCGCTGACATAGTTTGATGTAATTGGTGCATAATAAAATTGAAATCAGTAATCTAGATGAAAATGATGTTTCTCCAACTAAAATAAGCCATGTCAGCTGAAGAAAGTTGTAAAAAATGTTATCCTTAAAGCATTACTCTTTTTTAGTATAATTGGTATTGTGAGATTTGTTTTCTCACTTCTGTTGTGTCTCTGTTGGTGCCTCTCTCAATGCCTAGTTGAAATTTTTTATCAGGTGGACTGTTGGTGTGGAAACGAAATAACTTGAATATTAAAATGTGAAAGTGAAAGGAGAAATAACAACATAGAAGCCCATGGCAAAGTTGCTTAAAACTTTGTAATCAATTAATAGACAATAAAATATGAGAGAGAGAGAGAGAGAGAGAGAGGAGTAGAAAAAAAAAAGTACAAAACAGAATAAGGATGCTCCAAAAGGGAGCCAGGCAAGCAGAAGCTTATCTGTATAGAGTAGTTTTTTTTTTTTTTTTAATTTCTCCATGACCAATTACACTTACAAGTTAGAAGTTGTGGGTTCCAATAGTGATAAGTCTCACTAGGTGGTTTCATGCCATAATATAATATGAGAAGTTTAAGTGATGTTGGGACAGTAACCATACTTGTGAGTGATTTTTTAATTTAAGGAAAAAAAAATACTCGTACAATTGAATACTGACCAACACGAATAAGATAATTGGTATTAGGCTAGTAGCCCTCCTACTTGGGCTTAGGCTGGAGAGGCAAGGGAGTAAGATGGTTAAAGTAATCTTACCAATATAAATAAAAGTAAAAGTTTAATCACATTATTTATCTTATCCTAGCTAGCTAACTGATATAATTGCTTCCACAGATTGATGTAACCCATGAAAGGCTACTTGAAGCATCAAGATGCAACTAATTTGTAGCTTTAGCAATGGTCTCCGCACCAAATTAAGCTTTCACACAGTGGGAATCTTGTCAAAAGTTTTTAACCAAAATAGTAAAAGTCACCTAAGTTTGGTATGACACATTGGCAAGGTCAGCAAGTCTACAGAGAAAGAGAGATTCAACTGCTAAAAAAAATTAGAGTGGATCCTTAATTGATAAGAAAGATAATGATGCTGTCTGTTTCAGTGAAAAATGACATTAGAAAGAAAATATGTTTATGCCAAAAGATGGGGACCAAACAATTTCATTTTCTCACAAGTATTATTAATTATTGACCCAAAAAAAAAAAAACCCTTAAAAACAAAATTCTGCTACTTACCTGGGGACTCACAATTTCACATAACACGAAAGGAATGGGTTGTCCAAGAAACATGAGAAAATGGCTTCCATCACTTTGATCGATTTCTAATATATTTTTTCCCCTAGCAATAACAACTACTCTTATGAAGGTTTTTCAATACCATTACTGAATATATCATACTGCTTTGGAAACAAAATGCAACCTTTGTCATCGATTGCACAACATATAAATATATATATATATATATAAATATAAATGTTATACTTGTTGCCCACAAACTGTTTTACACACACCCAACAAAATAACTAAGATAGTTGTTTGCGTGTAATAAACACTACTCTATATGGTCATTTAAAAAAAAAAAAAAAACTACTCTATACAGATAAGCTTCTGCTTGCCTGGCTCCCTTTTGGAGCATCCTTATTCTGTTTTGTACTTTTTTTTTTCTACTCCTCTCTCTCTCTCTCTCTCTCTCTCATATTTTATTGTCTATTAATTGATTACAAAGTTTTAAGCAACTTTGCCATGGGCTTCTATGTTGTTATTTCTCCTTTCACTTTCNTCCTCGGCAAAGTCCGAGGAAACTATTCTTATATATTCTTCTTAAGTACGATTACAAGTTTGGTTCTTGATTGCTACAGTTTTTTTCTTGATTTTTCGATATCCCTTTCCTCAGGTGTTCCTTACATCATATATCCCCTCTTGATCGATCTTGGCCATCCATTTGTTGATCATCTGGGTTATTACTCGAGTGCCTGTCCCATTGGACATTCCCTTTGGTTTTTTGTAAGTTGGGATAGCCTAGACATCACTGTTTAGGGGTCTTCTTCACATAAATGCGGTCAGAAACTTAGCTGCAGAACATTCAATATGGTAACTGCAGCTTTTTCTTAGATACTTCTGAGCCTCCTCCCCTCTTATACGTTTATAATACACATCCATATCAGTAGAACCTCTTGGAAGGTCACTCTGATCGACATGATATACCTTTGATCTGTGCTCTATTCATCCGAGGAGATACTGGCTCTTCGAACCACCTTCCCAGCCTTTCTGCTTGTATCTTAATCATAAGGTTCTGAGCTTAGCACTCCTACTACTGTTTATCCGTCCTCGGACCATCCAATGTCCTCGGCCAAGGCCCAAGGCCGAAGATACGATTTTTGGGCCCTTAACCCTACAAGTACAATAAAGTAAAAAGTACAAATAAATAGAGTAAAAAACATACAATTATATACAAGAAAGTGCGTATAAGCTCTCTTTATGGACCACTAACTTTTAACCCCATGCATATGCATAGATAAATTTAAAACATATAGATTATGATGTATAGTATAATTCTTACATATATAATTTAAATATTATTGATAGTCATTCTTATATTTTTTTAACTCTTTAAAAAGTTTTGTAAGAATTTTTTAGTTAGAAAATGTAAATTGTCCATTTTTTTTTAAATTTTATATTTATTAATTCTAGACTCTTTAATTTTTGTATGCAATAACCCACTTGAATGAATATTTATGATGGGTTTCACATTTGACTCCAAAATTAAGAAATAAAACTCTCTCTAAAAATTAATAATTTAGGACACATGGTGCAAAATTAGATTCAATTGTAGAATCTAATTGATTTTCTCTAAGTTTTGCCTATTAATATATATATATATATATTATAATTCAACCATGGACTTTCCAATGCATGCATTAGATTTGCTCTTTGTACTTAATAGATTGCAACATGTCAATTTATTATTTATTACAATCAGCATTTAGAACATATACTTAAATAGTTTTAATCATATTAAGTATTTACTTTGTTGCAACATATGATTACATAATTTATATCGATTTAGTTCACATGATATCATAATACTGTAGTTCAATATTGCATAATCTATCATTAATCAGTCTTATATATCCTCTCTTCTCCTCCTGTTGATCATCTATTGGTCTCCCTCCTGACCGTCTGTCCCATCAGAGGCCATAACCATGCTCTAGTGGTTCACCATGATCGATGTTGCTCTGTCAAGGGGTTACATCCCATTAATGCAGCCAGAAGGGTTAGGTGAGTGTATTCAATGTCGAGGTGACAGTTCGCCCAGGGCTTGCCCCTTCTTCGTGCTTCTGTTGCCAACGCGTGGCACTGGGTCCTCTCTCCTCGATATTCCAAGAGTCCTTTGTAGGGTGGTCCTAGTGTTCTTCCGAGGCCTTGGACTCCCGAGGACAGGGTCATCCTCGACCTATCATGCATCCTCGGCGTGGCCATTTGGCCTGGCTTGGAGTGGGCCAAGGCTACCCGATTTTCTGCCCACAAGTATAATATTTTATTATTATACCAAAGTAATTGGTCATTTGTCAAAAACCATGTAATTCAATGGTATAGTTTATTCTCCTTTATTAAAAGAACCAAGATTCAAATTCCACATTTATTGTAATTATCAAACTAAAAAGTAATTGGTCTTGTGATTGAATTGATCTCCGCTCTATGTTTCTCATTCGAGTTAGTTCATGCATTAGCATAAATATTGTTTTTTATTTTATTTTATACAAGATAGAAATACTACTTTGACCTAATCTAAGTGTATATATATGTGAAACTCTCTCCTAAAGACTTGAACTCAGCCCTTACCCCCCACATCCCACATATTACAACAAATTTAGGCCTGATTTGGTGACCATGGTCACAAAATTTTTGTTGTTAATTTTGTCTAAAAAATATCGACTAATTTAATTATTCAATACTTTATTTCACATAAATGGTGGACCACACTAAAAATTTAAAAGAAATGTTATATCCACAACATTTTCATAACAAATTTATGTGGCAGATTGTTACGGTTTTATTAATAGGAGTATAAAAGTAATTTTAGTGTTAGATTCAAATTAGAACCAATAACAACTAATTAACTATGATTTGTTGTGAAAATATTGTAAAGTAGTACCTTTAATTAATGAGGTCCCTAATAATTACTCCTAACTTTGTTATTCACATGAAAAGCCTTATAACTTTGCAATATTACATGTTCTCTCTTTTAATTATAAGGATAACTAATGTTCAAACCTCACCCTCATATTATTGATTGTAACTCAAATTTTTCAACCAAAAAAAAACTATGATATTTGCTACACAACAAAAGTATTCATTTCCACATTTTAAACCTTCTCATTTCTGAGAAGAAGATTTTCTTTGTTTTTGTGTTTTGGGAGATGCTGTGCAAATTAACCGAAACTAGGTAGCCTCGTAGCGTTCGAGAGTGTATAATTTTAAGGATTATTTCGTTGTGAAATTTGGTCAGACACATGCCCGTACTATCTCATAGTCGGTGGAACGTCGTTTAATATATTGGTCCTCGACCATACCTAGTTATGTATATCACAATAATAGGTTCTAACTTCTAAGAGTTCATGAAGTATGCAAGAGTTAGTGCATGAAAGTCAATCTTGAAAATGCATGTCATTGTGTCGATCTTACAAATGTCATTATCGTGTATAAAGGACTAGCAATTATTTAAGAGAAAGATTAGCCATGGCTGATGTCATAAAAATACCATCAATAGTGTAACAATCAACAAAATTGAAGACCACGAGGAACAACATCAGCTGCCTGGTCCATAACTAGACACTATAGGTGCGTTTGTGTAAGACTTATTTTGTGTTTGATTTTCTTAAGTTGCGTTTTTAGCTGATCCATGGTATTATTCATGGACCAGCCAAGTGCAATTGCGAGTGGACAGAAATTTGAGCAATAAAAAATATTTTGTTACACTGTTTTCGCAATAATTATAATTTTTACAAAATAAGCGTATCTAAACACATGTTATAGTACTTTCATACATTTATATTAGTTAAATATATACTTGCTTATGAGAAAGTTGGTATAGACACACAAAAAATTGACTAAAGATTTCACAACCGTTAATGTGACAAATTATTAATTGTAAGTTAAAAAAACGATATCTATAATAGCTTAGATAAAAATTAGTAAAAGTTCATTAATTTAATTGTTGTAAATAATTCAATTTTGTAAAAAATATTAGAAACTTTTTATACGTAATACTGATTAAGTATACAAAAAAAGTAGCGATCCAATTGTGACACTTCTTCTTCTTGTATGATAGGAAATGCAAAATGATGCGCAAGGTAACTTAATAAATTGTAAAGATCCATGCATATGGCTTTCAATTAACACGAAAGATATGTTTCAAGTAAAATCATGCGGTTTTACTAGTGCTTAGTCAAAACAAAGGATCGAAAAATTTTATTTCATGCAAGTATATTTTCATGAAAATTGGGGTTTGCTATCAAAATTTAAGCATAGAATGATTATACACGATAAAAACCCTCTTGCAAAGCGTCAAGACTCAAGAGTCTATAATAGGATAGGAATCATAAAGGGACAGTGGTGGCCCTTAGCATTCCGCCAAATGTAATAAATATAGTCTATAATTTGTGGGCGTGTGTGGGGTTATTATAATTGTAATATCAATTTGTAAAATATAGGTTAAATTTCTCATAGGAAAAAAAATATAGTTTAAAATAAAAAGTATTTACTCTAATTTTGATTCGTTTTCAACTTTATTTTCTTTATATATATATATATATTTAAAATTCTACTTGTTTTTAATGTAATCATTCTATCAAATTCATACTGTTAAATTTAGTAAAATTAACAAAGATGTCAGACAGAACTAGAAAAGAAGTTTCTAAATTAAAAACATATTAAAATTAAAGATCTGGAAATGAAAAAAACAAAAATAGAAAACTGAATTTAACAACCTATGAAAGTTGAAGAATGAAATTTATAATTTAACTTATGAATAAATTTATACTAATAATATGCTTAATTAGTCTCAACATCACGGCAGTTCTTGTGGTCACCGACAAAATGGTCCGCAGCCCAAAAACGTGTGTATCATAATAATAATTAAGGATAAAGAAAGTCAGCTTATATGAGCTTGCACATGGAAGTCTACCAAATAAGTACAAGCTAGAGTACATAATAATTAATAATACGTCGTCGGTGATCAGTCCAACAGAGTACCTTCACCTACATCTCTAGATCTACTTTCTTGGGTGGGTCAAACGTTGTTTCAATGGGAAATCTAGAGACTTCAAATTCTATACTGCCCCGTTTTATACGACTAGCTTCGAAGACCATTGTTTTATAATAAAAATATTGACTCATGATTCCAAAGAAAGGAGGGTGGAAAAAAAAAAAAGTAATGGTTTTGGCTGACCTTTTGTGTTTTTAATAGAAGAGTTGTCTTTTCATTTTAAATAGACAATAATAAGTGATAATAAATTTTAAATTTTATATTTTATTTAATTAGTAAATTGTGTGATAGTTTTTTATTAAAATAAAATGAGATTTTAGTTAAAAAAATATTAAAAGTAAGCCGAACTTAAAAGTAATACACTTTTGAGTTCTAATCTTGAAACTTTAAAAGGCTGTTTGAAGAGGTGTTTTGAGCAACAGTTTTCAGTATTTAAACAACATAACATGTATTTTCATACATTTTTTCATCTATACGTATTTTTTAAAAATATAAATACCGTTACTAGAACAATATTACCAAACAACCGCTTTAATAAACTATATTTCAAACTTCTAAGAATTGAACTACAGGAACGTCTTTGTGAATTGTGAATGATTAGAATAGTTAAATTATATATACAGTACTATTTTAGACTATTATACATAATGTGGAAATAACTAATAGACAAAAAGAGAGAGACAAAAAAAAATTTTAATTTTTTTTTATTCAACCCCAACGACCTAAAGATAAATTTGTGGTTCTGCCACTATTTTTTTTTTGAAGACCATTGAACTTAGATAATATAGAATATAGTCATAAAAACCTTCGAGGCCTAGAATAAAGGCACTTCTTGCCGTTGCGAAGAAGCTTCTGAATGACTAATAAATGCCCCCCAGCTTTTTTTTTAATGGTTTTTTCTATCTCCTTTGTTCAGAGCGTTGAATTTGACTTGTGCTCGTAAATCCATTCGGGCATTCAAATTCAAGCAGCCCCAGCGGCCTCTTTTTCCTGTTTTGATCTGGGCAACAAAGTAATTCAAACACCGTATTTACTATAAAAATTTAATGACCAAAATTCAAACACCATATTTACTATAAAAATTTAATGACAAAACGATTGTGTACAATAATCTATAGAAGCACAGGTCTCATACTACTGTACACAGGATTTTTTTTTAGAAAGGTCAATAAAAAGATAAATCTTAGATAGGAATTGAATTTTATGGTCTACAACGTTTCTTTATTACAAATTTGTCTATAGTACTTCTGATGCTCAAATTTGATTGATTGTGTGATGTGTATGGGTGTGTGATGAGTCCCACATCGAGTATTTACTGGGTTGAACTAAGCTTTATTAACAACTGCAAGAAGTCTCAACTGTAACTAGTCCTTTTGAGGTATAACGCAGATATGACTAGCGTTTTTTCTTGGGTCATTATAGCAAGACCTTTAGGAGACATCTATCTAAGTATCAAACAGAAACTTGGTCATGTAAATTGATATTTCTAGACATTTTTCTAAATATTAAACAAAACTGCTATGCCTGGTTCCTCGGATCACATGCTTTGGGTAAATTAATACTTCATGATATTTTCCTAAGTATAAAAAAAAATCTTGGTCATGTCTGGCTCCTTAGACCACATATTTTGGGTAAATTGATGCTTGAAGCTACTTTTTCTAAGTATTAAATAGAATCTTAGTCATGCCTGGCTCCTCGGACCACATGCTTTGGGTAAATTAATGTTTTGGGTAAATTAATACTTAATGACATCTTCTTAAGTGTTAAACAGAACATTATGTCTGGCTCCTTGGACCACATGATTTGGGTAAATTAACACTCTATGACATCTTTCTAAGTATTAAACAGAATCTTAGTCATGCCTGGATCCTCGGACTACATGCTTTGGGTAAATTAATACTTCTTGACATCTATCTAAGTATCAAACAGAAACTTGGTCATGTCTGGCTCCTTGGACCACATATCTTGTGTAAATTGATATCTCCAGATATCTTTCTAAGTATTAAACAGAACCTTAGCTATGTCTGGTTCCTCGGACCACATGCTTTGGGTAAATTAATATTTCATGATATTTTCCTAAGTTTCAAACAAAATCTTGGTCATGCTCGACTCCTCGAGCCACATACCTTGGGTAAATTGATGCTTGGAGCTACTTTTCTAAGTTTTAAACAAAGCCTTAGCTATGCCTGGCTCTTCGGACCACATGTTTTGAGTAAATTAATACTTTCTATCATTTTGCCAAGTGTCAGGGCAAAGCCTTAGCTATTTCAGACTTCTTGGACTACATATTTAAGGCTCAAGTGGATGCTCATGAACATTACTTAAAGCATTTGTAGGCATGCTTGTATTTATTTGAAAATTGATTATCCCTCTGGTCCTTAAAATTTACTAATGAGTGGGGGACTAAGTAAGTTTAAACCTGTATATATTCTACATTACTGTGTATGTTCTCAAAGTTAAAGTTATACTTTGCCGAGATGGAAGACTTGGTAAGTTTGACAATTTTTGCTACTAATCATGTGATATGTAAGACTTATGCTACCACTTATGCAGATCGGTAATTCAAGGTATACCTCATTATCACATTTTTTCTCAAGTGTTGAATCAAACAAAGGTTAAGTTTGGATTAGTATTAGCATCAAAATCATAAGGGAAAGACTTGCAATTTTCATTAATATTGAGCCTCAAAAATAGGCAAGTACATTACAAAAGGTTGACATAATTACAGAGCTCAGAAACAAAAACAAAAGAAAAAGAAAAAGACAATCTATTGCTTCAATTTTATTACAAGTCTATCTTTTGGATTCTTGGGAGGCTGGGTAGATGCTGCCATGGTGGATACTTGGGTCTTGCCTTTGGGATCCTCCTTTGAAGGTATGGGAAGAATGGTCAGCACTATTGCTTCATTTTTATTACAAGTTTATCTTTTGGATTCTTAGGAGGCTGGGTAGATGCTACCGTGGTGGACACTTGGGTCTTGCCTTTGGGATCCTCCTTTGAAGGTATGGGAAGAGTGGCCAGCACAAGCTTCATGCTTTGAGAAGCCTCTTTTTCCTTTGAGGGGTCTTTGGAGACAACTGGAGGTAGGGCAGCACCTTGGACCACTTCTTTATTGATATCACCTAACTTTACAGTGTCCTCGGCCTGCTCTACTTCCTTGGAAGAGGTGTTGGCTGCAATAGGAGCTTTGGATGGGCTGGCTTGACCTTCCTCTGCCTCTGAGGAGACCAGGTTGGCCTTAGAACTTAAGGAGCCTGAAGTGCGTATGGCTGGGGGATAGTACACGTTCTTTACTCTCCTAAGGGCAAAGGAGGCCTCAACCCCAGCCTGGTTGAGAGCCTCGTTCCACACTTGGAGGCAATAGAACCTGTACACTGGCGCGACCTCAGCCCTAAGGGCTTCTTCGGTCTCAGCCACCCTCACGTCATAACCTTCTTGCTCCGTTTGCTCTTTGGTCTTCTCAGCCTTCTCCAACTTTTTGGCTAAGACCTTGATCTAGCCTCTAGTAACAGCAAGGTCATCCTCGGCTTGGCGAAGTAGCTTGCGCTAAGCCTTTGCTTGCCTCTCCACCACATCCAGAGCAGCCTTGGCGCTCTTCTTGTTATGATCAGCTTCAGCTAGCTTGGCAGTAAGATTCTGTGACTTTTTCTCCGCTAGCTCAAAAGCTTTCATGGCAACAATATGCTTGTCCTCCTCATCCTTCATCACCTTGTGGGAGCTGATGACTATCTCCTTAGCTCTATGAGCGGCCTGGAGGACCTTTTAAGAAAATAGTTGCACAAAATGTATGTACAAGGAAAAAGAAAGAGAGGTAAAGAAAGGAAGAGAAGATTATTGATTAAAAAAAAAAAAAAGAAGAAGAAAGAAATGGAGGGTAGTTAATAGGCTTACCATAGCAAGGTCTCTCTTTAAACTGAGAAAAACCTCATGCTTCCTTAATGACCTTAAGTCGGCCATGTCTTCGGGCAGCAGTAGGGCCTGCTCGATTGCATCAGCTATGTAGCTATCTCTCCCTTGCTAGAAATTTCTACTTGAGGCATTAGCTGGGAGAGGGGCTCTGTCTAGTACCATTTCTGGAGCCCAAACAGGTGGCTTAATTTGAGATTCAGCTCTCTTATCTGCTAGATTTAGTCCTGTCCTGGCCTGTTTGGCTTATCTCTGGACTTCGGCCTTTTTAGGTAAAGGGCCCTTCCCCCCTTTTGCTGCTTCTTGGCCCTTTTGGTCCATTTTTCTCTTATGATCAATAAGATCAGGCCGGGGGGTTGAGTGGACGGAGGGGAAGGGAGTTGGGCCGGGGCGGTTTTCTTAGGTGCCTTGCTTCCCGTTGAAGACTCCATCACTTCCAGAAGGCCAATCCTCTGCTTCCTTTTTATCCCCATGTCTTCTGATGGGGGGAGAGGGGGAGTCTCTTTGTACCTAGTTTGTTTGCCCAGGAAAGGGTTGGCCGAGGTCCCCGGATAGGATTTTAAGAGACTGTGGCTGGTTGAACACTTCATAGTCATCCTCGGAGTCAGACACTTCGACTATTTCTTCTTCTTCTTCTTCTTCCTTCTCCTTGATGATGGGATCGGATGAAGAAGCCTCCACCTTAGGTATACCTTCTGGTATGGGGTTGGTGGTGAGAATGCCTTCTGGGATAGCACCGGTGATAAGGAGACCCGGAATAACAATGTTGATCCGGTGTAGACGTGGGTCTTGGGCTTTTATAATGCACTTCGGCGCCTAGAAGGTCTAGGAGATGGGAGTGTAGCCAAGAATCAAGTGTGCCGCTTAAGCTGATCGTCATTATGGATGAACACCTTGGCCTTCAGTATTTTGTTTAAACTCGACTGATTAACGAGGCTAAAGTTGGGAATAGCGGCTTGCTTATCTGCAAAATCATTAAGAAAAACAAAAAATATCATCAGCAAGAAATAACATGAATTAAAGGAAAATTTAAGTACAAATACATCACCTAGACCTAAGGCCCCACTAGGTGCCCCCTCTCTCGTCGGGCAAGGGAGGCCATCATGCCACTCCCTGGACACAATCAAAAAGTCCTTGTTTAAGCCATTGTTTGAATCGGGGGAGGCACTGGTTAAGCCTAACCTTAGAGTACCCAGATTTTAGGTAATATCCCTGCCTTTTTAGGTGGTGGAGGTTGTAAATCCAGTTAATGTCGTGGTGGGTCAACCTTAAGCCCATCTTTTCATTAAGGGCGTCTACACTTCCTAAAATTCTAAACATATTTGGGGTACACTGGGTGGGAGCCAACCTATGAGCCCTAAGGTAGTCTCTAGTTACGGTGCCCATAGAAATCCTCATCCCACCCTTTATAAAGGCAATCATTGGGATCACCACTTCTCCCTCTTGTCTTTTTTTGTGCCACTTTCCCTCCTTATAGTACCTAATATACACCCTTGGTGGGATCCTATACAGAGCTCTAAATCTCTCTATTCCCTCCTTAGAGTCTACTAAACTTTTGAATCTATCCATTCCTAAGAGAGAATTGGAGGTACTAAGAAGATAATGAAAGGAAGAAAAGCCAAAGAGGAAAGGACACTAAGAAAAGAAAAGTGTGTGGAAAAATAAAGTGAAAAGGATTTATGAAAACTTACAGAAAGAAAAGAAGAGTATCCTCGGACAGGCTTTTGGTACTTGTAAGGGCACGAGTGAGTTGGGAAGGATTGCAAGTTCAGTGTATGTGCGCTAAGGTGAAATGGATGCTAAAGTAAGATGAGTAGTTGATTTGAATGGTATTTATATCAAAGGGAAAGTTACCAGCGGGAAAATTCCCGCCCGAATTCTAATGAAATCTTCAACCGTTTGATCCTCATCGCGTCATAGAACATGGGGGATAAGGAGTCGTAAAAATTTAATGAAGGCATGTCTCGTATGCCGAAGCGTTAGGAACGTGTCTTAGGCAGTTAAAAAGGCGTCTACACAGGCAGAGATGATGTGTGATGAGCACGGTCTAGCTGAGGTGACGTCGAGATCCTTTTTTCTTCCTAAGGAGCTAGAAAGAAGAATCTTGAGGGGTTATTGTAGGGGTATTGGGCCCAGGAGCTCATTATCTATGTATATATTGAGCCTGAGGCCCAAGCCGAGGATGAGAGGTCGTTCAAGGAGGAGTAAACATTGTCAAGGGAGTCAGTGTTATTAAATGAAGAAGTTAGTTTTGGTCATAATGTCCCAAGAGGGTGGGCTGAGGATGAATGCTTCCTCAGCTAACTATAGCCAAGGTCCGAAGATGTGGTCTGCCGTCCAGGGGGACGTTCCAGGAAGTTTTGTTGGCACGGATAAGCATTGCAGAAACATGGGATAGGGGGAAGTCCTAAAATATTTAAGGAGAAAGCTACTACTACCACATTAAATAATTTGTAGCTAACTTTCTAGTTACATTAATGTGGAGGTGATACCTAAACAGTGGTTTTTAACCTTACAGCTACTACATAAAGACTTTAGAAAGGTATTGATGGGACAAGCATTAACACCAACCATCTAGCCTGCACGTAGAGGGTAAAGATGAAAGGGGGAGAGGGTATAAAAGGAGAAGGAAGCAATGGGAGAGGGGGATCGAGAAAATTAAGAGAAAAAGAATGTAATAATCAAGAATTGCATTTGTAACTAAACTCAAGAGAAATATATAAGATCTAAACTCTTCGGACTGTGCCGATGATGATTTTCTTCAGTATAAACTTGTCTGTCTTCATTCTTTTGTCATTTGAATCCACTTTAGTGGTTGTCTGATTCATTAAAGCTCAGTTTTCCAACCCACTCTCTACAAATTCATTGTTTTGGGCCTAAGTCAATCCACCTTTTGGGCTATGAACTCAAATCTGGTCCTTACAGAGGGGAATGTGGGGTTCAAACTCTAAATACCAAATATCATAAAATTAAGGTGATGGTACCATTGGACTAAGACTCAAATCCCAAATGATAATAATTTTTTTGGATAACATAATCCCCGGATCTTATAAGTTATAAGCAAATGGTTTTAATGATATCAATTTAATTACTTTTGGAGAACCATGCGCAAAGGGAATCAATAATAGAATAATTAAGCTAATTGGTTAATAGACACCTCAGGAGGTTATCCCCTTGTTGAGTTAGCCAAGTCACTATCAACCAAGGGAGTCAATTCCGTACCGTACCGGCTAGAATATACCGTACCGGCATGCAAACCGGTACATATAACCCCACTGTTTCGTACCGAAAAAAATACCGGTCGTACCGGCCAATTTCGGGCAATACCGGCCGGTATAGAAAAAAGTTTTTTTTTTTTTTTTTTTTTTAAGTTTTGTAATTTTTGAATTTTTGTTAGAGCAGAATGATAACTTATTTGCATTAAATTATTAATATTATTTGTTTTCTTAGTATGCAATGGTAACTTTTAAGCTTTCTATTTTTATATTGTGTTTTTTTTTCTTTTCTTTTAATTGATACTAAAGTCTAAAATTATGAATAATTAGTTCTGAATTGAGGAAATATTTTATGCTAAACTTTTATATTTATTATAATATATATATATATACACACACACACACACACATACATATATATATATATATATATATATATATATATATATATATATATATATATATATATATTTATAAATATAAAAAGTAGTGGTAAACTCGAAACGGTACACCGGTATTGATCAGTATCCGAAATATATCGTACCGGTGGCCAAACCGGTACAGCCTCTGGTACGGTATTGACTCCCTTGCTACCAACATGCACCCAAAAAAAAATTGGAGAAAGAATCAGAATATACCAACAAGTGTACCATGCAATGTTGCCTTCCATCATTTGCTTTTGGGCCCGTAAATAAGGAGAGTTTTTATCGTGTTCTTCCACCTATATTGAAGAGAAAGAAAGGATCAATTATGAGAATGTTGGAAAAAATATATATACATATATCAATCGATAAGAATCATCACCATTTATTTTGAAGAAAAAGTTAATGACGCGCTGAGGACATTAGTTTATGAAAAAAAAAAAATTTAATGAAAAAAGTAAAAAAAAAAAGATTTTTAGTCATTGAAAATTAATTATTGTTTTTAAATAAAGGAAAAGTTAGCGGTTAGGACATTGTCACATTGATTTATGAAATATTTTTAGAAATTTTTTATGGCAAAAGAAAAAAATAACTGAATTTTTTTTTATAGCTTTATATATTACCCATAAAAATGATATTAAAATTTTCCTAAAACGATCCATTAACAAATGTCCTAAGAGAACTTGTTAATAAGATCCTTTAAAAGAATGGATATATGGTTGAGTTCAAGTTACATCTAGTGTAACTTTAAGTAATGTTATATCCTTAGTGCGATGGTTACATCACAAGTATAAGTGATTGTAGAGTGTGGGAGGTAAGGGTCGGGGTTCAAGTCTCCAAGAGGGAGTTTCACACACATATACACTTAGATTAGGTTAGAGTAGAAATTCTATTTTGTATATATATATATATATAAAAGTAATATTACACCACTTAATATTTTTTAATTGAATGTGAATTTGACAAATTCATCGTTAAATTACATTATCTCCTTACGTTTTCCATGCTCGAAAATTTCAAGTTTTGCCTATAATGCCTATATATATATATATACTAATAGACAAAACTTAGAGAAAAATCAATTATAATTTGAAATTAGAATCTAGTTTTGCGCTATGTGTTTAAATTTATGTGGGGACCACACCATAATTATTTACTTAAGTTTGTGTCATGTGTCCACTTAAATTTTTTAATTTTTGTGCCAAGTGAATTAATGAATGCATAATACTAAAAATCTAATATTAATGAAGTATAAAATTAAAAAAAAAAAAACATATACTCAATAAAAATCATCACACGTTCTATTCTATTAAAAATTAGAAAAAAAAATGATCATAAGTAGTATTATATCTAGGTAATAATTTTAATATGTGACTAATTATGTTTATTTAAAAAAAATTAATTTGACTAATTATTTATATTTTTATGATAAAAATTGTGTTTAATTTTAAATATATCTATACATATGCATTAATGCATGTGTTACATACTACTTTTTTTATTAATAATTTGACTAATTATTTATATTTTTATAATAAAAATTGCGTTTAATTTTAAATAGGGATGGCAATTTATT
The DNA here is from genome assembly GCF_002906115.3 of Quercus suber. Taxonomy (NCBI): domain Eukaryota; kingdom Viridiplantae; phylum Streptophyta; class Magnoliopsida; order Fagales; family Fagaceae; genus Quercus; species Quercus suber. The sequence continues at coordinate 1,633,890 of NW_027069517.1, forward strand.
TTCGACCCACGGATACTCGGCTTGGCCCGACCCTAATGAGTTGGATTTTACTGGGTTCAATAAATTATAGGGTTGGGTATGGGTTATTAAAAAAAAAAAAAAAAACCTAAGCGGGTCCGAGTTAGGTCCGGGTTTTTTCAAAAACCTGGCCCGAACCTGGACCCAGACTCAAACCCGACCCGTTTATATATAAGTTAAAAATACTAAAATACACACACACACACACGCACACACACACACATGTATAAGATTAAAAAAAAAAAGCCCTAATCCCATCCCATTTCACACAATCAGTTCACTCAGGCCACTGCCTACTCTGTATCTCCTCTCCCATTCTCACTCGGTTACTCCCTCTCTCTCACCCCCAACCTCTGATCTGTCACCGCTAGCCTGAACATACGTCATCGTTGGCCTGATTAACCTAAAGTCCTTCACCTCCGGCCATCACTTGCACCTGCAACCGCCTCGCTTCCTCCATGTGTCTCCACTGGACCAGGCCACCTCGTTCTCTATTTGTTCTTTTTTTTTTTTAGAAAATTTTTTTTTTTTAATTAAGTTTTGTAATTTTTGAATTTTTGTTAGAGCAGAATGATAACTTATTTGCATTAACTTATTAGTATTATTTGTTTTCTTAGTATGCAATGGTAACTTTTAAGCTTTCTATTTTTTATATTGTGTTTTTTTTTCTTTTCTTTTAATTGATACTAAAGTCTAAAACTATGAATAATTAGTTCTGAATTGAGGAAATGTTTTATGCTAAACTTTTATATTTATTATAATATATATATATATATACACACACACACATATATATATATATAACTTTTTTTTTATAAATATAAAAAGTAGCGGTAAACCCGAAACGGTACACCGGTATTGACTGGTATCCGAAATATATTGTACTGGTGGCCAAACCAGTACAGCCTCTGGTACGGTATTGACTCCCTTGCTACCAACATGCACCCAAAAACAAATTGGAGAAAGAATCAGAATATACCAACAAGTGTACCATGCAATGTTGCCTTCAATCATTTGCTTTTGGGCCCGTAAATAAGGAGAGTTTTTATCGCGTTCTTCCACCTATATTGAAGAGAAAGAAAGGATCAATTATGAGAATGTTGGAAAAAATATATATACAAATATCAATCGATAAGAATCATCACCATTTATTTTGAAGAAAAGTTAATGATGCGCTGAGGACATTAGTTTATGAAAAAAAAAATTTAATGAAAAAAGTAAAAAAAATTTGATTTTTAGTCATTGAAAATTAATTATTGTTTTTAAATAAAGGAAAAGTTAGCGGTTAGGACATTGTCACATTGATTTATGAAATATTTTTAGAATTTTTTTATGGTAAAAGAAAAAAATAACTGAATTTTTTTTATAGCTTTATATATTACCCATAAAAATGATATTAAAATTTTCCTAAAACGATCCATTAACAAATGTCCTAAGAGAACTTGTTAATAAGATCCTTTAAAAGAATGGATATATGGTTGAGTTCAAGTTACATCTAGTGTAACTTTAAGTAATGTTATACCCTTAGTGCGATGGTTACTTCACAAGTATAAGTGCTTGTGGAGTGTGGGAGGTAAGGGTCGGGGTTCAAGTCTCTAGGAGGGAGTTTCACACACATATACACTTAGATTAGGCTAGAGTAGAAATTCTATTTTGTATATATATATATATATATAAGTAATATTACACCATTTAATATTTTTTAATTGAATGTGAATTTGACAAATTCATCGTTAAATTACATTATCTCCTTACGTTTTCCATGCTCGAAAATTTCAAGTTTTGCCTATAATGCCTATATATATATATATATATATATATATACACTAATAGACAAAACTTAGAGAAAAATCAATTATAATTTGAAATTAGAATCTAGTTTTGCGCTATGTGTCTAAATTTATGTGGGGACCACACCATAATTATCTACTTAAGTTTGTGCCATGTGTCCACTTAAATTTTTTAATTTTTGTGCCAAGTGAATTAATGAATGCATAATACTAAGAATCTAATATTAATGAACTATAAAATTTTAAAAAAAAAACATATACTCAATAAAAATCATCACACGTTCTATTCTATTAAAAATTAGAAGAAAAAAAATGATCATAAGTAGTATTAAATTTAGGTAATAATTTTAATATGTGACTAATTATGTTTATTTAAAAAAAAATTAATTTGACTAATTATTTATATTTTTATGATAAAAATTGTGTTTAATTTTAAATATATCTATACATATGCATTAATGCACGTGTTACATACTACTTTTTTATTAATAATTTGACTAATTATTTATATTTTTATAATAAAAATTGCGTTTAATTTTAAATAGGGATGGCAATTTATTTTCGACCCGCGGATACCCGGCTTGGCCCGACCCTAATGAGTTGGATTTTACTTGGTTCAATAAATTATAGGGTTGGGTATGGGTTAAAAAAAAAAAAAAAAAAACCTAAGCGGGTCCAAGTTAGGTCTGGGTTTTTTCAAAAACCCAGCCCGAACCTAGACCCAAACTCGAACCCGACCCATTTATATATAAGTTAAAAATACTAAAATACCCCCCCCCCCCACACACACACATGTATAAGATTAAAAAAAAAAAAAAAAAAGCCCTAATCCCATACCCATATCACACAATCAGTTCACTCAAGCCACTGCCTACTCTCTATCTCCTCTCCCATTCTCACTCGGTTACTCCCTCTCTCTCACCCCCAACCTCTGATTTGTCACCGTCAGCCTGAACATACGTCATCGTTGGCCTGATTAACCTAAAGTCCTTCACCTCCGGCCATCACTTGCACCTCCAACTGCCTTGCTTGCTCCATGTGTCTCCACTGGACTAGGCCACCTCGTTCTCTATTTGTCTTTCTTTTATTTTATTTTTTTATTATTATTTTTTTTAACTGGCTTCATTTTGTTTCAATCATTTGAGTTGTTTGTGTTTGTGTTAGGATTTGTGTTTGTGTTTGTGATTTTGAAAGGGAAAATCATAAATTTGAAATTTTGTATTTGTGTTTGTGATTTTGAACGGGAAAATCATAAATCTGAATTTGTGTTTGTGTTTGTGTTAGAATTTGTGTTTGTTTTTGTGATTTTGAAAGGGAAAATCATAAATCTTTGGTCATTGTTCATCCATGATTTCCTAGTGGGTCTTTTTTTTTTTTTTCAATTTTTCAATTTCATTCTTTGATTTTCTTTGCCGATCCTCAAATCTTTATTATTTTTCAACAATTTTTGTATGTGGGTATTTCATTCTTCGATTTCTTTGATTTTATCTACCTAAGTATACTCTTGCTAGTATAAAAAAAAAAATTTATGTTTGCCCAGATTTAAGCCTTGAATCTGGGCAAATACAAGAATCTGGCAAACACATTTTCAAAAATAATGAATTTGGGTAGATTTTTTTTTTTTTTTTTCAAATTGGGCCACGGTTGAGGCCCAAATCGTGGCATGGCTGGCGGGGTCCGTGGGTGCTTGACGGGCCGAGTTTGGGGTTAAGAAAAAAACCTGTTTAATAAACAAGCCAGGTTCAAGTTTTTGGGAGCAGACCCGCGAGTTAGGTCCGGGTATAAAAAAACCCGGCCCGAACCTACTCCGTTGCCATTCCTAATTTTAAATGCATCCATACGCTTGCATGAGTTACATGCTAGTTTAAAATAATGCATAAAAAATGAGTTTGTAGATTAAATGATAAATAACATCCGAATTGTATAAAAATTAGCATGCATGTTAAGAATATATAATCTAAATGTGAAATTTTCAAAATATAAATTCAATAATAAGTTATTGGATGATGTAATATTGTTAACACATCTCTCTCTCAAACATGTTTTTTTATGATTTCTTTTTTACGTGGGCTGGATTTAATCTCAATCAATAATTAAAAAAAAATTATCAATTCAGCTAACTCACTAAATAAAATAAAATCTAAATCAAGCCACATGGAGAGGACTGGTGCTTCTTTATTTATAATTTTATATCCCCAAACTAAAACATGCCCAAGCATGATAGACACATAATTAATACATATAAAATTCCAGTTGGTTTGCTTACAAAGCTTTATAGGAGTAATTTTCTACAATTAATTAATAGCAACTCCTACCACATAATTCAATACAACTGAGCTTTCCAGGATGCGTTCTGGAAAAAATGTGACATAAGTTTTTTCGCCTACAGTATAGAAGGTGGCACGTACCTTTAGAAGAGCGTAAGCTTGGTTATAAAGCATGGTTCATTTTTTGTTTTATTTTAAATGCTCTGCTTGTTTGGAAGTCTTTGAGACTTTGGAGTTTGGTCGCTGAAGAATACATTTTCCCTGGAGTGCGATGGTTCAACTTCAATATATGAGAGATGATCGAAAATGAAAAATGAAACTTCTACTGCTAAATGACAGAGATTATAATATGACGGTTAAAGCTTCAACAACCATGCCATATGGATTTTTCCAATCCATTCGAAAAACGATAGCTGAGGTCAAGCCCAAGGCATAGAAGAATTTGGCAATGATTCAACATTGAAGATTCTTCAATGCATGGGCGATTGGATTTTTATTTTTTTATAATAAAAATATAATTGTACTTGTTGATACTAGGGATCACAATGGATCGCTCATCCACACAATTTTGGATCGGAGTGGGTAGAGTGACACCAATGTGGTGCTAATATACATTTCTTTTTATATGATACAAACTCATGGGTAGTATTTATCCTTAAAAACCGACTTACAAAGAAAGGATATCTAAATATCATAACATGTGAGACACTAGAATCATAACATTATATATAGGCATAGCATGACTACGATTCCCTCCATTCAAAATAAGGGCGTGAAAGTGGAATAGGATTTGTTTAGGGGGATTTGCTCCCATGATTGTTGTTTATGGACTTAAGGGAGCTAGTATCACCCTCCCACTTACGTGAATCGCACTATTTCTGATTTCCAAGGAACCACCCTTTTATTCATCGTTTTCCTATAAATGGAAAATTTAGTTGGACAACCCTTGGATTATTGGACCGTCAAAAGGTAGAGAATCATTACCCATTAGTATTCAAAAAAAGAATTAAAATTGTAGACATATAAATAAACTAACAAACTAAGAGGAAAAAGTTAATCCAAACTCAAATTCACCACAAAACCATTTTTATTTGAGCTTTGAAAATTGATTGTTTCTATCCAATAATGGTCACATTATTTTATATTATATACACGTTCTTTCATATCATGTGTAAAGCGTAAACATTTGGATATTGTGTGAAACATTTCACATCAAAGAGTGTGAAACAATAATTTTTTTTTTCTTTTCCTTAATAATTCCATTCCTTAAATAAAAAATTACGAATTCTATAAGTCAATAATGATAAAGACATATTTATTTTCAACTATATATTATAACTTGTTGATTTGGTCAATTAAAAATTCTGGACGTATATAATCAGCAGTCGGCATAAATTGTCTAGAATTTACGTTGTGGAATTACATGTGAAATTGGGTGCATCTTTAATTTTTTTTTTCTTAAAGCAACCAATTTAGGTAAGACATTGAATTTTTTTTTTACTGAAAAATTAGCATTCTCCTTCACAAACTCTATTGGAACCTACCACACCCTTAAATAAAAATAAAAGGCAAATTCAGTAAAAAAAAGTAGGTAACAATTTATACGTCACTATTCTTTTTCTGAAGCAACCTCTCTGTCTCTCTCTCTAAAACTTACATTTTCCTTTTTTGAATTTTCTTCCTCTAACTTTACAAGAAAAAGAAAAAAGAAAAAGAAAAAAAGTGACAAGTACCTGAGAAAGAGATGTAGGACCTTAAGGGAATCCGTAATAAAAAAGGTACAAAACCCATCTCTTCTGCACAATGACCATTCTGAACCCACCAAACTTCTCCTTCAAAATCTTGACTCAGCCTCTCTGCACTGCACTCATTCCATTCCAGCTAGCCCATCGATCCAGCTATATTCCTCTCTCTCTCTCTCTCTCTCTCTCTCTCTCTTATTTTAAAATTCAACCAAAACCGTGTTCAAAATTTTCAACCTTTATATAACCTCACTCACACACACACCCAAACCCCTTAGATCTCTAACTATGCCTAAACCATTACTCTTTTCCTTTCTCTTCCTTTCACTTTCTCTTCTCTCCAATGCCACCATTCTCACTCTCTCTCAACAATTCAAAGAAGCTCCTCAATTCTATAACTCCCCGGATTGCCCTTCCATAACCAACACCAACACAAACACAAACCACAACAACAACGACAACAACAACAACGTTATTTGCTACGATGGAGCAGTCCACGTGGCGATGACCCTAGACACCCAATACATCCGGGGTTCAATGGCTGCAATTCTGTCGGTTCTCCAACACTCTTCGTGCCCAGAAAACAACATCTTCCACTTTGTCACCACCGCCACCGCCAACGCGTCGCTCCTACGCGCCACGCTATCCACCTCCTTTCCTTACTTGAAGTTCCAAATCTACCCTTTTGACGACGCCCACGTGTCGGGCCTCATCTCCACCTCTATTCGCTCAGCTTTGGACTGTCCATTAAACTACGCTCGGAGCTACTTGCCAATCATCTTGCCTTCGTGTGTACGACGAGTCGTTTACCTCGACTCCGACCTCGTACTCGTCGACGACATTGCGAAACTCGCCGCTACTCCGCTCGGTGGCGACGACACGGTCCTCGCTGCTCCTGAGTACTGCAATGCGAATTTCACTTCCTACTTTACTCCCACTTTTTGGTCCAACCCTTCTTTGTCACTCACTTTTGCGAACCGAAAGCCTTGTTATTTCAACACGGGTGTGATGGTTATCGATCTTGATCGATGGAGAGCTGGTGATTTTACGAACAAAATCGAGGAATGGATGGAGTTGCAGAAGAGGATGAGGATTTACCAGTTGGGTTCTCTTCCACCGTTTCTGCTTGTGTTTGCTGGGAAAATAGCTCCGGTTGATCATAAATGGAACCAACATGGACTTGGTGGCGATAATTTTCGTGGACTTTGTAGGGATTTGCATCCGGGTCCTGTGAGTCTTTTGCATTGGAGTGGAAAAGGCAAGCCTTGGGCTCGACTCGACGCTAATAGACCGTGCCCTTTGGATGCTCTTTGGGCTCCTTATGATCTCTTGCAGACTCCATTTGCTTTGGATTCTTAATCGACTAAATGAGTCGGGCACAGTATATAAAGCTCACACTTTTGTGAAGTCTGAAAGAGGTGATTGGTAGACAAGTTTACAGTGTGCGTGAGTGTGTTTTTTGGAGAACAAGTTAAGCTCTTTCTGGCGCTTCATAGTCGGAGGGACAAGGAAAGAAAGGAAAAGGATTCGACTTGAAAGGAGGAGTTTGTTCTTGTATATTATACAGGTATCGAACGCATTGTTAGCTCAACAAAAAAGGAGGAGGAACACGTGTTATAGTTTTAAATATTCTAATTGTCTAATAATAAGGATAAAAATCCTGAAGAGAAATGGGGTTCATGAATTTCCACTCAGGGATGTATGATATGTAAATTGTATCAAATTCTGTAATCTGTATAGCAAAAGAGCTATTTTTTGCGAGCTGGTTTAATTCATGAATTATATCATGATGATATATACTTAATTTGTCTCTAAAATTATCAATAATGAAAGTATTTTGTAGAAAATGTCATTATTTCACCTAACCTTCGATCTCTCCAATTCTTTTACTTAATTTGGATTTGGTGTTTGAATTTATAAGAGTTCCATTTTCTTCTTTTTCAATTGTTTTACCTGCATTAATTCTAATCTCCAGTTGATCTTTAGGTTGATGTATCGATCAGTATACAATAGTCGAAATGGAAGGTATTTATGAGACTAAAATTTGGAGAGTCTAATCCTTTAATTGATAGATATGAAAAGATAGTGTAGTGTTTACTGTTTAGTGTCTAATCTGTCGCATTCAACCCAGTCAGATTTTATCATCGATTTGGATCTTTTTATTTGTTAAGCTGCTAAGTTCTAAAGAAGCTTTGACATTGATAATAACTGTTTAGTGTATACGGTCCTGTCAACGTTACTACTTGAATTTTTCAAATGAGAAAGCTTTTCTCCCTCTTGAATCTTCTACACTCAGTTTTCAGTACCTTTTTTTTTTCAACTAGGTAGTGTATGTTTTCAAGTGGATATGGCCTGGAAAGATGATTTTGCCAGCTACTTCGCTTGCTTCAGCAATTCGAATAAACTCATGGCAGCCATTAATGGGTAGTCGTTAGAAATAAGTGATTGATAACATGGGAAGAAAATTTAATACTCTACTGCAATGATTTAAATATTAGCTTAAACAAGATTCTCTCAACCGACTTTTGTATTTTTTTTTTCCTTTTATTTTTCACTAAAAAAAATTTATTATATAGAAAAATAAAAATAAATTATGATATAGTTCTGCTTCTGAGCTGACCTTCCAATGAACTGTATTTGTACCTTAGTTGTTGAAGAATCTAAATTTATGAAGAAAAGAACAGCCAAAAAACAAAACTTGATGAGTAGGCAAAAAATTAAAATTAATACTTCTTTTTCCCTTCTCTCTCAACTAGTGTTTATTACCAGCTTCTTCCTTTTTATCTTTCTCATACCATTAGGGGTGAGAATTCGTGTAGTGGGGTTCTGTTGTGTCAACTCATGAGTATCCGACTATAGGATCAATACTAACCCAACATGTTTATTAAATGAGTTAAGATTTCTCAATCCTATCACAACACATTTATTAAACGGGTCAATTATGTTGACCAGTTAATTAGATTTTATCAAAATGAAAAAAAAAATTTTATGAAAAAACAAGCAAATAAATATTTTTAATATAAAATTCAAAACTAATGAGTAACTGCATCACAAATAATCATTCAAAACAAAAGCATATTCAATATCACAAATAATCAATCACAATATGTCAAAGAAAAAATAAACATAAACAACTAATAAGTTTATATACTTAAGATTTGAATAGTATATTGGTAAAATGTCATTTAATTAAACAGGTCAAACAAGTTCTATATGTTAAACACTAACCCAATCCGTTTATTAAACGGGTTAGTCGTTTCAATCCGAATATGACACGAACCCATTAAGGCTCAACTCATTACTAGGGGTGTTAATTCGGGTTAGCGTGTCGAGTTGAGGTAGGGTATTCGACTAAATGGCTCAACCTTAACCCAACTCATTTAATAATCTGTTATGATCTTTTAACCCTAATCCTACTGTTAATAAGACAGGTTGACTTGACCCGACCCATTTGACACGTTTAATAAACGAGTCATGTTGGGTTGACATGAATATAACACAACCTATTTCAAGTTGCATAATATTAAATATAACATCCATCTAGAAATATTTTTTTACATCTCAAAAACCTGTGCATACACTTCAAGTCTTCAACCCACATTCAAAATAATATAATTCAACAAAAATATAACATTCATCTAGAAAATAAGTTCTTTACACTCCAAAAGAAGTGCATACACTTCAACTAAATTCAAAATAATAAAATTTAACAAAAATAAAATAACATAGTTCAACAAAAATATAATATCATTGGAACTCTCCAAATGCTAAGTATCAATATTAAAAGAATTTAAGCAAACAGTAGACTAATCCTGACTATGACCACGATTATCATCCATAAATTCTTTGTTGATGTCCAAATTTATAACATCTTCCACAAGCCATCCAATTTTATTTGTGCAAGTTCTATGCAAAAAAAAAAAAAGTATTTGTAGTTCTAGGGTCTGTAAAGTTTCAATTTCTAATTATATCCCTTGTAAATTTTTGTAATTACTTACTTTTCTTTTTAAATTTAAAATATATGTTGGATATGAAAGATATTTGACAAATGTAAAATAAAATAAATATTTATTTGTTATACAAGTTAAACGGGTTGTGTTAAGTGGGTCATTTCAAGTTGATACAAATAAATTAGCGTGTCAAATGTGTCTATTGCGGGTTGACCCACTTATGACACTTTCTTATCATGTCGCTTTCGGATCGACCTGTTTATGACCCAAATCCATTAAGGCCCAACTCTAACCCGAAAAAACTCGTGTCGGATTCGTGTCGTATTCGTGGGTTGGTCGAACATTGACACCCCTACTCATTACCTGCTAATTTCGTGTAGTGTCGTGTCAGGTTCACGGATCATGTCCAATTTTGCCACCTCTACATACCATTAAATAATGTAAAATGCCAACTGGGTTATATCTAAATCTGGATGACTATCATAAAAGGACTACTTCTAGCTTGAGTCTTAATNTAATTCTGTGTATTTATTGAGATATATTAAATTTTTATTATATATAAAAACAAAAGAGTTAATATTATTATATTATTATTATTATTATTGATCGTGCTGGCTTCCTTCATTTTATTTATTTGTCAACTAAAAGACCATTCCAATGCCAACCTGTATGAGCCTCGTTTTAAAGCTTTTTCTCTTTTTCCCTTTTGTGCTTGATGCCTGATGGGACTTGAGGCCGTTTACGCATAAAAAGTTTAAGACGACTCTAAATTTAACCATGCCAAACATGTCAAGAAAAGTCTAATATGTTGGACTGGTATTATGACCCAATTTACACGCTGTAATGTTACTGTTATTACGAATACAAAGCTAGTGTCATTTTTATGTTTTAATTTATATTTCACAAATCACAACTTATTATATATTTGTTTAATTTTTCTTATATGAAAAAAAAAAAATACACATAACAAGTTGTGATTAGTGAAACATAAAAAGTGAAACACAAAATGTAGTACATAAAATCTGTATTTTGTTATTTCATATTACATAACATATATATATATATATATATATAAGACTTATAAAGTGATTAGTTAATTTCAAACATAAAATAATTAATTCAAAAATAATGACTTTAAAACTACTATTAATACTAATTGTCCTAAAAGAGACATACAAATTAAGGTATCCAAAACTTATTTATCTTTTTTTAAAATTTAGTATATGTGGGATAGAGCATTCATTCAAGAAAATAATAAGGTAACTAAATACTCTTATTTGTCAAAAAATTATTTATCTTAATATTATTAAAATAAAATCAATTAAATTTTTTTTTTGAGAACCTACCTTCATTATCATATCATCTAAGTTTATAAGTAGTATAATCATAATTTTCTCATAAATACCCTACTATATACTAATATACACACAAGGTGGATCTCATTTATTTTCAAAGTTTAAATATATAAAGTTATTTAACCAAAAAAAAAAATATATATATATATATATATGTATATATAAAGTTAAAAAAAGTGTCGGCAGGGCTAGCGAAGGAGAGCAAAGAAGTTCACCAAGAGGCCCAAACCCAAGACATCGATAGCTTGATCTTACCGAAGACATTGATAGCGAAAGAGAACAAAAAAGTTCACCGAGACATTGATAGCTTGATCTTATGAAGGACTTGGATGTGTGACGCGTGGCAATATTTAATATGTAACAATTTTTGTACGGCGTATGATCTTGATCAGACTTTGAATAAAAGTACGTACTGCGTAGATGGGCCCCATGGCCCTTTTAAGTCTCAGTTCCCAAATTTTGTTGGAAATCTCGGAATCCGCGGTTGGCACACGTTATATCAGATCTGTCACTCGGCTTATCATGTGCAATGCAAAGTATACATATGGGAAACGCAATTTTTATTTTATGGGAACAATTTTTTTAAGCAAGAAGAAATAAAGAATAAGAATTTATATGTATGTGATAATGTTTGTGATTTTAATTTTTAACCACACCTCTTCTTTCTCTACTAGTTATCTTTCTTTAAAAAAAAAAAAAAACAAATATACACAAGTACTTAAATAACTCAGTCCCAAACCAAAGTCACAGTAAACAAAATGGAAAATAAATTGATTGATTAAAAATCAGAGTCACAATTATAATGAATTAACAAAATGGAATTCAGGGTCTCAAATTCAATTGTAAATAAATTTTGAGTTGGTTATGAATAGTTGGATTTGATTCAAGAAAATATTTGTTTATGCTTGTTTGTTAAACAAATTAGCCAAATTTAAGACTAATTTTATGCTTAATTATTAAACGAGTTAATATTAGACATAAATTTTTATTTTATGGGAACAATTTTTTTAAGCAAGAAGAAATAAAGAATAAGAATTTATATGTATGTGATAATGTTTGTGATTTTAATTTTTAACCACACCTCTTCTTTCTCTACTAGTTATCTTTCTTTAAAAAAAAAAAAAAACAAATATACACAAGTACTTAAATAACTCAGTCCCAAACCAAAGTCACAGTAAACAAAATGGAAAATAAATTGATTGATTAAAAATCAGAGTCACAATTATAATGAATTAACAAAATGGAATTCAGGGTCTCAAATTCAATTGTAAATAAATTTTGAGTTGGTTATGAATAGTTGGATTTGATTCAAGAAAATATTTGTTTATGCTTGTTTGTTAAACAAATTAGCCAAATTTAAGACTAATTTTATGCTTAATTATTAAACGAGTTAATATTAGACATAATAATGTGTTCGTAAACAAGATTGTGAGTATGTGACTCAATTTACATATATAATACTGTATGTTTTTATGTATACTCATATAAAATATATACTTTTGTAAACTTGAGATTGAATTGTGTGACTTTATAAATAAATTCATAAGATATCAAATTTTTATTTATAATTTATTGACAATATTACCAAACTTAAACATAATCAAGTTTACTAATAAGTTCAAGTTACACTCATATTCGAAATAAAATTAAATGTATAATTTGAACTTTTAATAATAGAAAATCCTACTGTGATTGATGCACTAATAAAAACTGTGAAAAGTTTATGTAAAAAGTAATGTTATTCCAATAATAACTTACTATCCTAATAACTAGTGAAAAATGTTTATGAAATAGCCGTGTTCTTAGTATTGGTCATTCCATAAGTTGGTCGACTATTTCCCAAACCAAGAATAAAATAAGAAAATAAAAAATAAATACAAATAATGCATAAGAGCTATTCCACCCAATTGTACATTTATATAATGTTTGATTTTTCTATTTTAAAAATTTTAATGGGATTGCATCTGCTGCCCAATCTTTCTTTTTTTTTAATCTATATATGAAAAGGAGTTAAGCAATTGAGGATCTGTTTGGGATCCGCTTATTTTGCTGAAATTAAAATTTTTTTACTGAAAATACTGTAGATAAAGGTAAATATTAGTTGAAATAGCACAATGGGACCCATGAATAGTATCAAAAAGTGCAGTGAGACTCATGAATGATAGCAAAAATAAGCTGAATAGTAAAATAAGTTGGCAAAAAATAAGCTAACCAAACAGATATTGAGCATGCTTCCAATCAATTTCAGTTAAAAATCTATGACATCCGAGTGTAGATGGAAAATTTTATAACTTTTTTGTGTTTATGTGCTTGAGATTCTCATCTCCAAAACTTGCTGCACCTGCAGGGTTGAAAAAAGTATTTTGTGTCAAATTATACCACGTTAATGGTATTAAAATCCAATAAATGAGAGGCATGTGTATAAAAATAACTACTCACTAATACATGTTTTTATTTGTTAATGAGTTAGTTATTTTTTGCTGATATATCTCACACTTAATAAATTTTGATATTGTTAACATAATATTATTTGATACTAAATACCTTTTTACAGAGTTGAGGTATTTAAATTGTAAAAAGAATTAACTTACCAGCTACAACAATGTAATTGAGGGTAATTTTTTTTTTGAAGCCTAATCGAGGGTAATTAGTTCAATTAAGTGCAGAAGAAAGTGAAGACAGAAATTAAAAAAAGAAAACGAAAAAAAGATTAGACAGAAAGTTACTTTTCTTCAAAGATTTTCCAATAAACTTCCTAAAACTCTATAAGAATATTCTTACGTAATCAAAGATCAATAAAGCAACATCATGAATCATGCATGTCTTCAATTTGTCAAAAGAAAAGAGGGGACAAAGGTTTAAAAAATAAATTAATAAATAAATAAAAGAAACGCGTTTGAATTAAAAGTAAAATTTCTCTTCTTAACTTTATGCATGAGCATGATAGCGTCAAACTTGCAGCTGTACATCATACTATAAATGGTAAATGACATTGTACTGCATGTTCCTGTCGTAGAATTTAATTCAATGCATGACTTTATGGTAAATATCGCTTGCGTTTTGTTAACGCGTGGATTGTCATTCTGTTAAAGAAGAATTTAATAGGTTCCACTGTATTGAAGAGTAACAAAAAATAAATAAATAAATAAATACTTTTAAAATATTTTTGTTTTTATTCAATATGAATTTTAAGAAATTTCCAAAAGTCCGATACATGCCAAATTTGGTTCTGTTCCCTCATGTCTTTTTCAAGTTCTGCCGTTTTTTTTTTTTTTACTCATTTTTACTCAGTTCATATTTGATGAAATTTAATGACAAAATACGAAACAAAAACACTTTCTTAATTCGTAATTTAATTTTCCTTCCAAAGTGATCACATTGTTGTTTAGTTGGGCTTTGATGCTTTCCAAATTATTCTTCTCTGTAATGTGTTCATAAGCATTTTGTTTGTAACATCACGTTGTATCAATATGTTTCATAGTTAATTTTGCACTAGAAGGAAGATTTTTCTTAAATATAGAAGAAGAAGAAGAAGAAGAAGATGTGGTACACATTTATTAGGAGAAACACTTTTGAAATGGCAAAGTTTGCTTTCAAAGACGTATGAACTGGCGAGATAAGTATATTTATAATGACATTTCGGAATTTGGTGTTACGACATTTTAGATTCTTTGCAATGCCGTGTAATTTATATTATAATAATAAAACATTTTATTATTTGAAAACAAGAAAAGAATGATATTGTTGCCGCATGACAACTACAGATGCTCTTTTCCTTTTCTTTATGCAGATTCTGTTTAGGCTGTATCTATCAGAAACTACAATATTTGCTGTTAGAGTTAGACTATTAAAAAAATCTTATAAAGAAACAAGAAAGAGAAAAAAAGACAGCAATTTGATTTGCTTCTGCTACCTTACGTCTTGAGTAGGGAGTAGGTCATTTTGAAAAGGAGAAAACAATACTAAAATGAATATAGATTTTATTATATTATCTTTACAAATCGATGTGACAATGAACATGATTAATGAATTTTAAAAATATAATAGTCGAATGTTAGAATTATTATTATTATTATTACTATTATTATTATTATTATTTTTGTGTTTAGTAAACACATCAATTCATAAATGTTAAATAGTACATAAAATTTATAATATTTTTAGCATCACATAAAAACAAGAAAAGGGCAATACATTGGTTTGATTAGAGTGTTTTGGAAATTAGTGGACTTTGCAAGCATACAGTCACTATGGATTTCGTTTTATCAACACTTAAAACACAAAGCAAAAAGATAATTAAATGGAGATTTCAATTCACTCCTACGCATGTATGTCTTGTTTAAGAAATGTAAAGAAAAAGAAGAAGAAACAAGCAAATTATGACATTATATACACGACGATTTTATCTTGACCAAAGCAAAGCAATAAGTACTTCACCTCCTAAGTCCTACAACACCCATCTGTGCTATTCTTGGATGTCATCATAGGCTAAATTTGAAAGGTACATTACTCCTTACCCTACTCTTTCAATTAAAACACAAAGCAAAAAGATAATTAAATGGAGATTTCAATTCACTCCTACGCATGTATGTCTTGTTTAAGAAATGTAAAGAAAAAGAAGAAGAAACAAGCAAATTATGACATTATATACACGACGATTTTATCTTGACCAAAGCAAAGCAATAAGTACTTCACCTCCTAAGTCCTACAACACCCATCTGTGCTATTCTTGGATGTCATCATAGGCTAAATTTGAAAGGTACATTACTCCTTACCCTACTCTTTCACGAGTAGTTGCCTGAATCTTGAAGTAGCTCTCCAGTGGGATGAGGCATAGTTTTCTGCCCATCAATTTTGGAGGTTACTGAAATTCTAAGCTGCCTTGGGTTTTAGATAAGCAAGAGCTTTCACTCCGTATTTTCCTTTGAGAGATCAAACCTTATACTTCCAGTCACACTTGGATTGCTTTCCTACCGAGAAAGATAAAAAACTACATTTTTCAGCCATAATTTAGACTAAGTTTTTTTTTAGAAGAATAATTTAGACTATTTAGTCATGTATTTTATTTAAAAAAATAATCCAAAAAACTTAATTAAAAATTGATGCCTCTCCCTTCTAAAGGGTTGACTCGGTTGAGAATGATCTACTGTTACTGATCTACATTTTTTTTTTTATTTAAAATTTTTGATGGGAACTGATCTACATTTATTATTCCATAAACAATAACATTAATTAGTATATAAGTTAATAAATAGCATAATGATGTTTCCTATACACTAATATTTTTAAGAAGAATGAACATAAATTATTTTTGAAGAAAAATAAAGAAATTTCCTGTAAGATCAATTTCTTAAAAAATGGAAGCGTGCAAACAAATTAAGGACCACCATAATTTAAATATTAATCATATTTGAAACGTTTCACTGTTCACTCTCAGTCTTTTATTTTTATTTTTTATTATTATTATTATTATTTTTAACTATAAGATGAAAAATCAATTCAACTGACTCTGTGTCACTATATAATTTAAACACGGTTGTGAGAGGAACCTCCTACCAAACAAAACAGACCAAAAAAATAGAGCAAAAGTTGCAAGACTCTCTCTCTTTCTCGTTTCATATATAATTATACATAAATATATGCCTCCGCGTGTTGCAGATTGTTTGTTTTTTTTGAGCACTGCTTCTCTCTCGAAGGGCTATTAATTATTAAATGCGTATACGTGTATCCTCGCGTGCTTATTGTTCGTTCCTTTTCAACACTAAAAGTCCAAAATAACACATAGATCAAATGCTGTATTTCACAGGGTCAGCCAGTACTACATATACATTGCTTTCTTCGAATCAGCATTTGCTAAAACCCCACGTTTTTCAAGCAGCCCCAAAAGATACGATGTTTGCTCTGTTTAGCTAGGTTTTAGTTGTGTCGGTTGGGTTGAAAACAAGCTGTGGTTGGGTTGAAAACAAGCTGTCGAGTGTCGAGAACATGTGGCATGGATAAATTATGTTGTATAGTCAATTTTCATTACCTACAAATTGAATAGGTAAAAACTTAAACTTAGGACATAACAGTGGGTTTAGTATAAGGACAGGGGGATTTGCTTTAGTAATGCCATAGTTGATGGTACTTCGAACCTCGAATCAACCAACTACATTCACATTGAAGTAAAATTTGACCAACAAGCGAATGATATATAAATTTCTTGGACATTCCCAGCAAACACTTCATCAACATCAATACTTATCTACCTTCTTTTTTTTCTCTCCCGCTTTCAACATGTCATATTCTGATTGAATTACTCTCTATGCTAATGAATTGAATAATTAACAAAATTAACCAAATGGATTAGAATTACCTTGTACCATGTTTAGCTTTGCATGTTATGGGACGGGTAATTATACCCAAATTAATTGGACCATGTGCTGTAGTTTAGCACTCAACTAGAGTACTAGACTATGGGTACTCTCAACATGTCATATTCTGACGGATGGATACATTGTCATTGTGACGTTTATGTTTGTAGGAAAATTATACACAAGAAAATTATTAATTGGACCATGCCAGTACCCATATCTTATGAATGTGGTCATTCTATGAAAAAGTACAAAACTTTTGCACTACATTACAGGCCTATAACTTTTATCACAACTCCTATGCGAACCTTTATCACCACTCTAATGTGGTCAATTATGAGTGGTGAAAAAAAAAAGTGATAAATACATATAAAACGTGGTTGTCCACCATTCACATTTAACTACTTCAACAAGTTATGGTAAAAATTGACAAATGGTGTAGTCCTAAAAATACTATTATTCATATTGCACATGTTATTCGTGTGGCTTGGTTATCACTAGAACTCTCTAAAACTCATTTTGACCCGTTTATAATCAGTGAACAAATTGGAAGATTCAAAAACCTTTTCTTTAATGTTTAAAAAACACCAACAAAAAATGAAACATTTAGAAGTCGGCAAGAAACTACTTCCAAAGAAAAACAAAAAGTTTCAAAATTGTATTTGTCACAATGGTAACTCAATTATGTGTTGTCCACCAATTTTGAGGAGAAAAAGAAAACAGAGTCAGCTAGATGAAGCCCGCACCTTTAAGGGTAACCATAACAAAATACCAAATTCCAAAAACATAAATGAAAGTCTGCATGTTTCAAGATCAACTAGATGTTTCAGGAATATGCAGGAACTAAGTACCCCCCCAAAAAAAGTATATTAAAGGTGCAGTCTCTTACTGTCTTTTCTTCTCAATTCATAACTATTTTGACAACAAAGCTTGCATTAAACTAGATTAAAAGCAATACGGCTTGGTAAAGTTTCAAAAGATAAATCAAAAGCATCATTATAGATACTGAATTATCAAGAAAAGATATATTGCAATTTGCTACATTCTCTTTCTTATACTATACATTCTAGTAAGAGTTTATTTATAAATGAGTGAGGAAACTCAAGTGTCAAAATTGGAGACTAAGAAATCTAATTATCAACTGATAAACAAGGCAGAACAGGGAGGATGTCTCAATAGACACTGAGGTTGACAATCTTAATTCTTCGGTGATTGAAAAAACTTATGGCATTCAATCACTTGTTGATCAATGCCCAGTTGGTCATAATCAGTGTAGTCAACCTTATAAAACATAAGGTATGCGCTGGCAAGTCTTCAGCCTTTTTCCTTATCAAAAAAAAAAAAAAAGTCTTCAGCCTTTTTCAGCATTTCAAAGTAGCAAGAAGCCAGCATATGTCAGATATGGATCTTCAATAAAAGTGAAAATTAGCCTTGCTGAGAATCTCAAGATGTTTACCTGATTTTTTTATGTAAGTAAAGATGTTTACCTGAATTGTCAGGCGAAAATATATAAGTCTTCAATCAGTCATGGAAAGCCTCAAAACCTTTTTCTGGAAATGTAGTTGAATCAGTGCATATCTCAATCAATGTAGCTGAACCAATCCTATAGGATGTACAAAAAGAATATCATCAAATGTCTAGCTCAGACACCATGCTTGGACAATAAGAACCATAATTCTTTGCAACATCTTTCCACTAGCTATGAAGAAAGAAAGACAAGGTGCAACAAAGATGTACCTGAAGATTCACAACTAGCATTAAAGGGATGTCTCTAGCTGAATTTTTATGAGAAAGTTCCACAAAACGAGCGATATGATTAATTTTCCTCTGAGGTAAAATGATGCAAAGAGGACAATACGTAGCACAGTTTGAACCAAAATCTTTCTTTTTATCCCTGCCAAGTAAATATGGATAAGTGCAACATGCAGATGGCGATGAAGCACAAACAACTCAAAGAAAAAACATTTACAGTGCATACCATCACATGACTGCATGCGATAATTAACACTCATGCATAAAATAGAGAAAACGCAACCCTACTAAAAGTACTGTGTTCTCACCTATTATAGTTTCTGATCAATTCTCAAATCCTCGCAATAAAACATTGAAACCCTACTCAAATCCTCACAAATTCTCAAACACTACAACAGTCAAATCCACATCCATAATACCCAAAAATAGTTTCTAGCTTTGAAAAGTTTCCTAGACTATCACAAACCCAATTCGCAAATCCTCAAAATAATCAAAGCCATGCCCTTTAAAGCCAAAACGCTAAACTATATACTACTTCCCAAAGAAAACCCAATTCTTTATATATAAAGAAAACAAAAGAGTAAAGAGTTCAAAATGATTAATAATTACGGGAAGGACTCCCGTGGGGTGGCCCCAAGATGTTGGCTAGGACTTAGGAGTTTCAAAGCTAGACTAAATTCTTCAATAACAAAAAATCAAAACCCAAAACCTAATTCTTCAAATCCCAATCCATCTACTACTTTTACGTTCCTAAATTTAAACCCCTCTTATGGTTTTAGTTTTGAAAATAGCCTAAAAATTTTGGCCCAAAAAATCTCACCCGTCACTGAAACAAATCATAGTTTCTTTTACAGATTTTATTGAAACTAAATTTGTGTGAATTTTATTGAGACAATACAACCTTAACTAAATAGACAAAAGAAGAAGAAGAAGAATAGATTAAGAGGAAAAAAAGCTAAATGTTTGAGATGAGTTGAGAGAGTGAGAGGTGTGGGTGGTCGGGTGCAAGAGGACTCCATTATTACTGTTGACTGAGTGGAAATTTGATCAAGTTAGATGTAGGATAATATTATAATTTTGAGAGTTTAATTAAGGGTAAAAATGAAAATCCCCAAAAAGTGTCCTAAATTTAGAATCTCTCCCTCTCCAAATCCCCCCAAATTCAGGGAATTGAAAAAAACAAAGGGGAGGGGGGGTGGGGGGGAACTCAAAGGGTTTGATACACCTTCAAACCCACTCAGATCCATTCCCCCTCCCCTTAAAAATAAAAATAAAAATCCAAACATGAGAAAGTATAGAGCCACACAACCCACAGGCCCTACATCACCTTCCCCTCTACCCCCTTCCCTCTACCACCATCCAAACACACTGTTACATAAAGACATTATGACCATAATAGTGGGATTTCTCACTTTGAGATATGAAGCAAGTATATGGATTGGAAGTCTAACAAGGTATTGATCTTGATGAATTATGGTTCAGAAAGCATGCCAGTCATTCCTAGAACATCCAATATTGAGTTCAAAGAAAAGTTTCAGTTGATAAATAAGAACAAAAATCCTTCAATCTTAATCCTTATACTAAGATAATAATTTCCTTAGTGTTCTTTTTACTCAATTAAATTTATACTAGTAAAACCCATCCAAAGGGAAAAAGGTTGAAAGCAGGGAGTTGAGAAGAAAAGTTTCAGTTGATAAATAAGAACAAAAATCCTTCAATCTTAATCCTTATACTAAGATAATAATTTCCTTAGTGTTCTTTTTACTCAATTAAATTTATACTAGTAAAACCCATCCAAAGGGAAAAAGGTTGAAAGCAGGGAGTTGAGGTGTTTGTAGAAAGTAAACCGGTATGCTTAATTTTTAAAAATACACTTCACTAAGAAACTCGTTTAAGCACTTAAACAAATTCATAGAAAATGCAACAAACATGAGTAATGTTGAGAATAAATCTCCCTTGGAGGATCTCTTGCACATATTAGATGTACTTCGATCCCTTCCTTTCCCTTTTTTTGACTGATTATCTACATTTGTTAAATTTGACATCCTTTGAGATCTGTTTCCCAAAAATTGTACTTCTTCGCTCAGCCTATCCCCAAAAGACAAGCTATTAAGGTTATTAGTTGGACAACGATCAGGCAACTTTTCTATTGCAAGCATGATCAGGTGGATGACCATTGAGCACAAGTTCTATTGCAAGCTTGAAAAGGTAGTGAACATGCAATCAAGTGTTCAGACCCCAATCTTGGCCTATAAGATGAGTCAAGCAATAATGATATATTGAGAGGGCTTCTCAAAGCATAAAACAATAACCTGGAATAAGTGTGTAACATGGACAAAGGAGGACGATTCAGATATTTTACTAGAAATTCATTCTCCAAGAACATTAAAGAAAAATTGAACAATCAGAATGTGTATAGGTTTCAAACTTTCCATATCTAACTAGGTGCCAAAATATCGATCTTAAATTGTGTAGTTTGATTGAATAATGCAAACCTATACATATCTCTATATTCCCACTACAAGTTTCTAAATACACTTCCATAAGAATTAAGATGCATGACGAAAATATTTAGCCTTCAAAAGTTCAAACCATATACAACACTTGCATGGGTCAAATAGTTGCACAACAATTTAAGAGTACCTGATTGAGAAAAAATGCAACTCCAGCTTCATTTTGGACAAGATCTTCTATAAGGAGCTACACATATAATACATCCCATTTTTTGTAGATTCCCTGGGTTCCATGTACCGCCACCTTATGACGTTTAAGACATTCAACATATGTTGTTCTCTTTTTCACTACAAGGAAACCATTTATGCCAAGAGCTATTGAGCAGGAAAATTGCTAGACAATCACTACAAAAAACTGGACCTATAGTGGCGTTTGTGAAACGCCACTATAGGTACTAAAAACGCCACTATAGGCCCATTTTGGCTATAGTGGCGTTTGCTATAGTGGCGTTTACAAACGCCACTATTGTACCGCCATTATAGACCTATAATGGCGTTTGTGTAAAACGCCACTATAGGTCGGCCTATAGTGGCGTTTTCAAACGCCGCTATAGACCCTAGTTTAAACGCCACCATAGCATTTTTAAAAAAATAAAAAAATGGTCTATAGTGGCGTTTGCAAACGCCACTATAGGTCTGTAGTGACGGTACAATAGTGGCGTTTGTAAAACGCCACTATAGACCCTACAAACGCCACTATAGCCAAAAAATTTTTTTTTTTGGGCTATAGTGGCGTTTGACAAACGCCACTATAGGCATTTGTAAGACCAAAACCTATAGTGGCGTTTGACAAACGCCACTATAGGCCCATGACCTATAGTGGCGTTTTGAAAACGCCACTATAGGTCGTGAAAAACGCTGCTATAGACCCATTTTTTAAAACGCCATTATAGGACCCTCCAAACGCCACTATAGATATGGCTATAGCAGCATTTGTAGAAAACGCCACTATAGGGTACCTACAGTGGCGTTTTTTACAAACGCCACTAAAAAAAACGCCACTATAGGTCAAGTTTTTTGTAGTGAATCTAAACAACATAGAGGACTAGCATGTTAGTCTGCAATACATTTGCATTAAAGACAGAATGCGGAATTAGATAACAGGAATTTCTCCTAGAAATAATTGGTTTGGATTTTGACCCATCAACAATTTGTCTGCAATAATAATGATCACCTTGGTTCCAAATAGAGGACCTCCAGGGAACTACTTCATGAAAAAATTCAAGCAGTTAATTGCACAACTTCTAGAATGAAGAATGGACATGTAGTTTGATGACAAAGAAACTACAAAGGAACATATGCTTTGGGATGACTTTGACTAAATGTGTCCTACACCAATGAAACCACCTTTACTAGCACAATCTTGCAACAAAGAAGGAAACATATCCCATTTGCAAAGAAAATTACTTGGGCTTCTAAGAGACTAGAACATAACCCTCCTTAATATAGAGGTTACAACCTACAACTCCACATTTGCATGTTAATGCATAAGGATGCACTTGTGAACAAAACACCATAGCAAAATCAAAATCATTTCAATGATAGAATGTTTCTCACAAAAAGTTCTTAGTTCACAGAGTGCATCAACTCATAGCTTCAGACATGTAGTAATTATCAGGCATTCCTTTAGCATCTAAGCAATCATCTAAAATCACTGGCTCAAGAGAAACAATACCAGAAGAGAGACATCTCATCTGAGTCATATTATGAAGCTTGGAGAATTTCTTCATGTCTGTGTGCATGCCAGCCTTGATTATTTGATCCAAAAGCTTTGTAGATTCTTCCATATCTCCCAGCTTGCAAAAACCATTGATCAACGCAGAGTAGGTAATAATAGATAGAGCAACCCCTTCTTCTTCCATTCTATCTTTCAATTTAAGGGCTTCACTAGTATTACCAATTTTACAGTATTAATCAATCAAAATATTATAGGTAACTAGATTAGGAGTTAACCACTTACGGTGAAGTTTATAGAAAAGCCTCAGTGCTCGATCCATATTTCCTGACTCACACAAGCAATTAATAAGAGCATTGTATGTAGCATCTCATCCCGTAAGTTGAAAGCTTCATTCACATTGCCAGTGGCTGAATAACCATGAATTAGGGTACAATAAGTAAAATTATCAGGACCAAAGCCTCAAAGCAACAGTTTTGACAATAATCTTCTTGCATTATCTACCTTTCCAGCCTTGCATAGCTCAAAAATAGCTATATTGTTCACAATTTTGTTGGATAGAGAAATTTTTTTTGCACTTTCTTCAAATGAATTAGCAATTTTCAATATGTTTAGATGTCTAATGTCATCCTTGAGAAACTTATTAAAACATCTTTCATGTGAAACAATATTAAAATCCACCGTCTTCTGCAAAAGCAAACTTGTTTCATCAATACTACAAAGCCTATACAGGCTGCTCACAATTTTGCTGCAAATGATTACATTGGGGACAACACCCTTTTCAATCATCTTAAAATATGCGCTAAAGGCTTTATCCAGCATCCCTTCATTGCACCAACCAGCGATAAAGATGCCATAAGTAACAACATTTGGGGATAATCCTTTAGTCTACATCTCAGCAAGAAGATCCATGGCTTTACTTAATTTCCTACACTTAAAAACACCATAAATAAGAGAATTATACATTTCAATGGAAGAAACAATAGCTTCTCTTTCCATTGTCTCTTTAAGTTTTAAAGCTTCTTCAACTCTTCCAACTTTACAATATCCATCAACCAGGGTTCGATATGTTATTCCATCAGGTAAACATCCTAGCTCTTTCATCCTGTCAAAAATTTCCTCTACTTCAACTAATTTCCCCAATTTACATAATCCATTTATCATTGTATTGTAAGCAACCCTGCTCTTAGTAAATCCCTGTACTAAAATATCTTTCCACACCACAAAAGCCCTGTCAAAATCACCCATCTTGAATAGTCCATCAAGAAGAGTAAAATAGCCAATGTTGTTTTGATCTGCCCCTCTATTCAACATTAAATGCCAAAGGCGTAAAGCACCATCAAAGGCACCTGCATGACATAGACCCTGAGAAGAGTATTGTAAGTTACAACAGTTGGTTCAACTCCTTCATATAGCATCTTGTCACAAAACTTGAAATCCTTGCTTATATGACCTTCCTTACCGTACCCATCCAAGAGAGTATTATAACTATAAGAATTTGGCTTTAAATTCCATTCCACCATACGCATTAAAACTCCCTCTGCTTCACAAACCTGACCAAGCTTACAATACCCATTGATTAACGAGTTGTAAATGAATATATTGATCTTCAAGCCTATCTCCAACATCTCATTCTGAACCCTAATGGCACCATCCATTTTGCCAGCTTGACAATACCCATCTACCAACACTCCATAAGCATGCTCATCCACAACCACCAACCCTTCCTTCTCCTCCTCCTCCATTTCTCGAAACATCTTCTCTGCTTCCTCCATCTTACCTTGCTTGTAATAACCCTTAATCAAAATTGTATAAGTCACAACATTCCTCGAAATCCCCTTTTCAGACATCAACCTCAACACCCTTTCCGCTCCTTCCACATCCCTAGCACCAACATACCCATCAATCAAACAATTGTAAGTCACTCCATTCGTCTCAAAACCCAAACACTCTATTTCTTTCAAAAATTCCAAAGCTCTACTCACTCTCCCTCCCTTACAATAAGCATTCACCATTATCGTGCACGTGACAACATCCGGCACAGTCCCCATCCTAATTATTTGATCATAAACCAACATAGCAATGTGACATTCGCCTTTTTTAACCAAACTACTCAACAAACAATTACAAGACCGCAAACTCGGCACACAACCATACTTAGGCATATTATCAAACACATGTAGTGCATTATTTATCATACATTTCTCAGCATAAATTTTCAAAACCATATCGAAAACAACTGGCGAAAACGTGAATCCCAAACAAAAAGCGCAGTGTAGTTATTCTTACAAAAATCAACCAATTCATTCAAATACAACCTCGTTTCATCGTACATTCAAGCTCTGGACAAAATGTGAACAATCTTACAATAAGATTTAATGTTAAGTCTGAATGTTTTTTGCTTAGAGGCCAATTTGAAAAACCCTAAACAAGCACTAGGGTTCAAACGGAGTTTTCGGAGAACAGAGTCGACAAGTTCATCGGAGCAATCGAAGGAGAGGTTGGATAGGGAGTACGAGGAGGTGAGAGATCCGATCGATTAATTCAGGCCAGGTTAGCTTGGATTTGCTTCGGTGAAAAGGATGGGACACGTGGAGGAATCTGATTGGGTGGAGAGGAGAGAGAAGGAGAGGAGTGGAGCACCTGAGCATTGGAGGAGGAGGAGAATGATCAGGTGATGTGGGTTTTGGTTTGCAAAGAGAGTTGGTGTTGTGTGCGTACCATCATAGTAGGCTTTGAAAATCACAGCTCTTCGACTTGGATTTGGTTTGTGTTTTGCATTTTTAGGACTTGTAGAGAAGTGGAAGTGTTTGTGAGTGTGACTAAAACTCTTGTCTGAAAGTGAGACAATGATAAGTAGCTGTGTTCGTTGCCTTTTTGGGAATTTTTTTGATTTTTTCTATTGTTGGTTATTTTTTAGCGTTGGACCTTTAGATAATTTTGGGTGTGGCCTGGGCCTTGATTTGGGCTTTGTATTTTTCATGCTACCCACCCATGTTTGGTGGGGGGTTTTGGACACAAACCAGCAGGCCAGCCACATCTAGGGATCGAGTCATCGAGATCTGATGCACCATGCAATACATTCTTCAAATCAAAAGTTAAAAAGTAAACTTTCAATATCAACTATTAGATCGAAGAAGTTAAAAAAATGTTTAAAATTTTGAAAAACTTAAAATAATGTGAGAGAGATTGCACGGTGCAATAGCCCATACATTAGATCTTGACCACGTCATAGTAACCCCACATTGGCAATTTCAATAAAGATTCATCCATTTTAATGTTCCACATGGTTATAGGTTACAACTTTAAGTTACTATTAGTTACATCCTTGAATCACCATTTATTCCATTTCATTCTAAATTTTAACCATTTAGTCCTTTTTAGTCAATTCCACTAAATACTTGTTGGTTTGAACTTTAAAATATGTAATTACTTAATCTAAAAAAGACAAAACTGAAGGTGGTTATACCGTGTTTTGAAATTCAAAAAAAAAAAAAAAAAAATTGGTGCAGGCTTCAAAAGATTGGAAGAATGCCTAAAGGTGGTTATACCGTGTTTTGAAATTCAAAAAAAAAAAAAAAAAAAAAAAAATTGGTGCAGGCTTCAAAAGATTGGAAGAATGCCTCTAAACACAGTACTTGTTTAAAATGTACAATTCACACTCTCTTTCTCTCTATTCAAGAATTTTTTTTTTTTAATTTAAAAAAAATTGGGAGTTTTGTAAATTTTCTTTTCAGTCATGATCTAGAGGAAATTAGTATAAATATCTTACATTTTAGGGAAGGTGAATGTAATAACAAAAAACATCAAGGGATGTCATTGTATAACAAAAAAGAGATTTATAGAAAATAATAATACTAATAAATAAATATATATATATATATATATATAATAAAATCTAAAAGTTGAAGTGTGATATTTATTGTTGTTACACTTTTATTAAGTCACATTAGTGCAACATTTTAATTCATTCAGTCCAATTTGGTCCTATTACAATTACTATATTATATTTTTCCATGCATTGCATGATTTTGTGACTATTGTAATACCAATATCAAAGGAACATATAAATAAATAAATAAAAAATTAATGTTCACTAATTTGATATTTAATGTGGTTAACACTTGTGTAAGTCACACAAAAAGAGAGCTCACACGTGGTCATTGCCCTTGTCATGTACGTCTTGAGATTACATAAGTAATAATGGAACTTGTCATTACTCGAACCCACAACTCTTCGACTCACAAGTATAATGAGTCACAAGAACTTCTTACCACTAAACCACGCCCCTCAAGTGATGACCATATATACATACATGCATGCATGCATACATACATACATATATATATATATATATTGTATTATATGCCATATAGGTGCCACAATATGTTATCTTTTTGGAGGATTTCAGTGCCTTTGAACAACTTATGAAGCTTTCGATAATACAAGAAGAAGTGCCTCTTATGTAGCTCGCAGGGTTCAGTGATTTTTGACTCTTATCTTGTCAGGCTCCTTATGTTTTTGAGAAAAGCTAGTTTATATTATAGGATGCATCAAAAAGTCATCTCTGAAACATAAGTATTATTATTAGATTTCGAATAAGGTCGAACGTCATGAATCCAGTGCAGGCTCTTTCTGCATAACACACATCAATATCAAGCCGGCCAAAAAAATAAATAAAACGCAGCCAGTGAGCATGTACTAGGCAACAATTTAGACCATGTTCACCTAATATCATATGAGTTATGACCCACGTATATTTTTGGGGTCATTGCCTCATCTCGATGACTATGAAAGTTGTAATATTTTTAGTTTGATAATCTATGAAAAGTTAAAACTGTCATACACACACACACACATATATATATATGCACAACAAGGCTCTTGACATTACATCAAACATACACATATTAGATTAGATGGGAATGCTAAGCTAGTATGATGGGATAATTCCTATTTTATTGGCATATGGCAATGAATTCATACACACTTTACACTTGGCTAGATGGTGAAAGTATTCTTAAGCTTTTAATTTCATGGTAAAAGTAAAACTCTTATCTACTTGAAGACAGTTTACAGGTTAAATTTGACAAACCCTTTGTCCTTTTATATCAACTAATTATGGGGTCTAACTCTTTAAAATCTATGCAGCTGATTGATTGTCACATAAGTCACATGGTAATAGAAGAAAGTACAAATAATTACAATCTGATCAATCCTCATCTTACAACAATTATGTTTACGTAATGACAAAATGTCTCTCAACCAAAGCAAGGGGTCGGGTTTGAAATAATGTGGAATTCAGCATGTCAATAATTTGATTTCTCAATGATCGATCAAAAGGGAAAAGGAAAAGAAAAAAAACGAAAAGAAAGCAAACTAGTCAACTGGATTGAGTGGCCGGTTTAAGACTAATATATGCACGCTACCACACATTAAATCATTCTAAACTAGACAATTTGCAAAGCAAACATGTATCAAGGGCCGGCACAAACTTAGATTAACATATGTTTTCTTGTCTAGAACTGTTGTTATATTGTCTATCTTCTCACCATAAATTAATGGATCATACTAGAAGAAAGTTTGTGCTTCAAGAGTTGATTTTTCAGACCCAATAAGAAGGGTTGCTACTAGCCAAATTTGTGATTAATAAAAACTTCATAGTTACCAAACCTCTTCTATATTTATCCTCAAATACTCAAAAAGTCTCAAAACTCTCGTCCACCTTCTTGTAACTAATTTCTCCACAGCAACATTAATTCACACCATGAATCATATTCTCCTCAGTGTTTGTACACTCAGTTTTCTCACTTCACAAGTCAGTTCTCAACATAACTATTCAGGAAATTCAGTACAAAATTGCACCAACAAAGATGATGAGGGACCTTCTCCAGCCTTCCTTTACACCTTCGGTGGCAACCAATCCTGCAAAGCGTTCCTCAGATACCAACATTTCAAATCTCACAACCTCAGAACCAAGTGAGCTTGCTAGAATCAACAATGTCACAAGGAAAGCAACGTTTCCCACAAATTCAGAGGTAATAGTTCCTGTCAATTGTTATGGTCAAGGTCAGTACTACCAGTCCAACACCACATATATCTTGAAGCCCAATGACACATATTTCACCGTAGCAAGTAACACATACCAGGGATTATCTACTTGTGATTCTCTTATGCGTGAGAATCCATATCATCAATTAAACTTAATTCCTAATATGGTATTGCAAGTGCCACTTAGATGTGCTTGTCCTACAACACATCAAGTTGCAAATGGCACAATGTATCTGCTAACTTATTTGGTCAACTGGGATGATACCATTCCTGATATTGCCGATAGATTTCATGTAAGCACAAAAAATGTACTTGAAGCAAATGGGTTTCCAGACGAAAATCCAAATCTTACTCCTTCCACAACAATTCTAATTCCTCTGCCAACTGAACCTTCAAGCTCAGAGACCATAACTCACCACCAAAAACCTGTCATATCAGGTTCATTTTATAATTCCAAAAACAAAAGAAAACAGTATATAGTTCTTGCAATTAGTCTTTTGATAGTCCTCAGTGTCATTCTAGCTGCTGTATTTCTATTTCATAAGAAGTTATTTAGGGGGTTTTGGCAAAAGGGTTGCAAAGACATCACAGTACTAGGAAGGCAATCAAACGCTAGTCTCCGTAGGCAATCAACCGCTAGACTCCGTGTAGAAATTGCAGACTTCGGACAAGCTTTGAAAGATTTCGAGTTCAATGACATACAGAAAGCCACGAGAAATTTCAGCAATGAGAATCGAATAAAAGGTTCCATGTATCGTGGGGTTTTTGGCCAGAAGGTCCTTGCTGTCAAGAACATGAGTAGAGAAGCAACTGAGGAAGTGAAAATGCTGAAGAAGATCAACCACTTTAATCTGATAAATCTTGAGGATGTCTGCGAAAAACATGGAAGCTACTATCTTGTTTTCGAGTACATGGAAAATGGATCTCTAAGAGAATGACTAAATGAAAAACAAGTCCAAAGATAGAGGGAGCTGGAATAAGAGAATTCAGATTGCTTTGGATGTTGCCAATGGACTACATTATCTTCACCACTTCACTGAACCTCCCTATATTCACATGGATGGATGTTAAGAGCAGCAATATTCTTCTAAACAGTGACTTGCGTGCCAAGATTGCAAATTTTGGTCTTGCAAGAGCAGCAATGAGGGAAACAAGCAGTGCTGAGATAGCAAGAGATGTTGTGGTGACTAGGGGTTATATGGCACCTGAGTACGGAAAGGCAGGGCCAGTGACTCCAAAGGTTGATGTCTATGCCTATGAAGTGCTAATGCTGGAATTGATTACAGGGAAAGATGCTAATTTTATACAAGATGGAATGGAAGAACAACTTTCTGCTGCAATAGTATCCACCATGGAAGCAAAGAACCCAGAAGCTGAGCTTAATCTGCTTGTTGATCCTACATTGGATGGAAATAATGGGACAGACTTTCTTCTGAGAATGGCTAAACTAAGTGTAGCCTGCTTGACCCAAGAACCAGCTAGGAGGCCAACCTTGTGGGAGATAGTGTCCACTTTGCTGAAAATTCAGGCGGATTTGGAGAGAACAGAATCATTCTATGCTGGCTTTATTACATTTTAGGGAGAGTGATACTAGTTAGAGAGTAGAATTTATCACAGTATATCAAAATTTGTTTCTTTGCACACCAATCAAGCCAATATTTTGATTATTGTACTCTTGTTATTAATTCATTATCAATTATTTGCAATAAATAAAAACATACACTTTTCTGCATATCAATCCTTGCAAGCTTATGTATGATGAGTGTAAATTTAAATTTTCTTAAGGCAAACTGTATCCTGAAAAAAATGAGGTTGTACTTACTTTATTTAGGAGAAAAAAATAGAAAACCAAATAGACAAAGGCATTGTAAGCTTGAAAAATTATTTCAATAACAACCTTTTTTTTGCCCACAAAGCCATTGTAACGCACCACCAACTATAATTTTCGCCACAATAGATTTTACTAATGGCTCTTGAAGATGTGTAAATGTGTTACGGAAATTGTATTTTACAAAGATACAATTAGCCCTGACAAATTAAGACGTGGCCTTAACAACCACATATGGAAAGGGTAAGAGTAGATGCACAATTGCCTCAACCTCAGTAGCCATTTTGGTAACGAGATATAAAGTCTCATTACCGAAAGCCTTTTCACAACGATTTATTGAGACTTCTAAGACATGAATCTTTTGGTTTTAACAAATAAAGATGTCATTACTAAGAGTTTCGTCACTTAACTAATATCTCACAGTATTTTTTAATAAAAAAGTCCAAGGTTGGAATTTCCCTAACTTAACTATAAATGTTTAAAAAAAAAAAAAAATGTAAAGAGATATCATTGGAAATAATGGGTACGATATATGACTTTTTAGGGCAATGGTGTTGTCTTATAATCGCCTCAATAATTTAGGAAGCTCGAAATTTAGGTTTTGTAGGACTACAAACAAGACAAAAATCACTTATTATTGGTTGGGATGATCACATTCACATGATTGCTCTCTCATTGAACTGAATAATTTCTCTGAACACCTATATTAGAGGTTCTCATGAGTTCCCCCATATGAAATTTGTCCTATTTTAGATGATGTAAAGTTGTTAGCAATTTTTTTGTATAAAAATATAAATAAATAAAGCTTGTTATTTGGCTGCCCCATTGTTTCAGGAAAATGGGATTTAGAAATAGATACTTTTGTTTGTATTCTTTTAGAAGATACAACTGAGTTTCTGTTAGCTTGTAAGAAACGTGCCGTTTGTGGATTCTTTTAGAAGAGAATCCAACAGAGTTTCTATTAGCCGGTAGGAAATTAAAGGTGACCCTATTTTTTAGGCAATATTTTAGTGGGAGTTAGAGTTGTATTTTTATTAGATTGTCATTTAGTTGTCTCTACTTAAACATAAAGGTGTAAGGACTTTTTTTAATCGAAAAAAAGAGGATTTCAAACAGAAAAAGTCCCTTAAATAGTAATATAGATATACTAATATAATATATATATATAGTAGTTTATTAGAGAAAATAAAATAAAATACTGATAATTTACAAAAATAAAATGAATTATTGACTATGAAGCACGGGTGTGTTTCAAGACTCGGGTGCGGGTGTGAGACTCGGTAATTTTTGAAAAAGATGGGTGCGGGAGCGGCGGGACTCGGCGATTAAAAAATTATTAAAAATATTTTTATATAGTGAATTTAATATTTTTATATTAAAAAAATCAAATAAATGGTAGAATTCATCATTAAAAAATAATTATTTATGATTTATTTTAATAAAATCAATATTTTTGGTAATTGTAAACAAAAAACCACATTTCAAGAAGGTTCATTTACTCATTTTTCAATTCCCAAGCCCACCCACATTAAATAATTGACTTTTCCAC
Organism: Quercus suber; assembly: GCF_002906115.3. NCBI lineage: Eukaryota > Viridiplantae > Streptophyta > Magnoliopsida > Fagales > Fagaceae > Quercus > Quercus suber. The sequence continues at coordinate 1,666,733 of NW_027069517.1, forward strand.
CTCCTTAATTTATATTCTTTTGTTAGGAACATTTATTCTTCTTCCATCCTTTTTTTTTTTTTTTGGTGTCTTCTCATCTTCTTCTTCCTTCTCTTTTTCTTTATTTTTTTTCCTCTCACAAAGCCACATGAAGCAGAAGAATGGTAGCCATTGCCTATTTCGGCCTGTTTTGGCCGGAATCGGCCATATTGGCCTATTTTAGTGGCTGTTTCGGCCAGAATCGACTGTATCGGCATGTTTCGGTGGCCATATCGATCGTATTAGTTCCTGTTTCTACCGGAATCGGCCCATTTTGGCCCGGATCGACGCGTATCTGGCCGAGTCAGCGTGAATCGATGCGAATCTGGCCAAGTCGACGCGAATCCCAAAAAAAAAAGTAGAGTCAGCGAGTCGGACGCTGCATCAAACTCCGGTGCGGCGACTTGGAGCCGCGTCGATGCTTTCTAGATTATTAATAATAAGTTAATAACACATGTTTACCTCTTGGAATTTCAATAATTTGCCGTCGATAATAATTTTTTAATAATTAATTTGAAGTGGGGAAGCTAATTAAAATTAGTGAAGAATTGATTCTATAAAAAAAAAAAAAATTAGTGACGAATGCATGATGACGTAGGGTTTTACAGGTCATAATTTTGTTGGAGTGAACATTTACTTTTAATACTAAATTGCTTACAAGGAAATTTAAGATTATCAAAAGACATTACTCGTTGAGGAGTGGGGGGTTGGTTTTGTTGTCGTATTTGAAGTTTTTTTTTAAGATAATTTGCTTAAATGTTTGTTTTGGCGATGCTAAGTTGGCATCTTTTAGAAGTATAAACTCGTGGAAATCATTTCAATGTTAAAAATTGAAGGATTTTTAAAAGACAAATTTTAATTGCTAACAATGAATTATGTCTCCAAAAAGCGATTCTAGACGAATTCATTTTATAACCATGAAGTTGGCCTTTCAAGAGATGAAGAGATGTTATTCAGCAAAAAAAAAAAAAAAAAAACAATTTGAATAGCGAATAATGCATGAAGATTTGCAATAGATTGGTTCTAATAGCAATGCAGGACATTTAAGAATCAAGTAAAGGTTACATTAGAGGTTGGAGTACAGATTGGAGACAAGGTTACATTTTCACACCATAGAGAAAGCGCATCGCACCTCAAGAAACAGCAATTGGCTCTATGAAACTTTCTTCATGTGCTTCAAAATAAGTCAACGTATCACTTATATGGGCTGCATTTGCCTGTCTGGGCAAGCATATTGGGGGACCAAATAAATTAGGAGCATTAGTCAAACTGTTGAAGTATGACTTCGACCTAATACTGACTCTAAATGACCCAGAACAGATGCAGGCCAAAATTGAAAGAGCAAGCTACCAATGAATACAAAATGGCTGAAATACACATGCCCAAAAACTAATAATTTTTTTTTTTTTTTTTGTAACAAATATTCAAAATTACTTTAAGATATCATGTAGGGAACTTCAAAAAATAACCGGCCAAAAAACATAATATCTAGAAAAAAATTATATGAACACACTGGCGTGCAAAAATAATGCAATGCCTTTGAGTGCACAGACAATATACAATGGCAGGAGGTGGTAGCATCTGAAAGCATCACGCACCAATCACTCTTGTTCCTCTTTGATTTTCTTCTAAAAGAGATTCTGCAATAGCACGATCTATTTCTTCATCATTCTCTGACCAAACATCCTACATTCAAGTTCCCATTGAAACATGTTAAAGGAGAACCATACAAAGAACAGATTCAAAAAAGCCATAAACAAGGACTCTAAGTAGTATATTAACATCAGGGAAACAATTTAATTATAGAATAAGAGCAATGTTTATTGCATCAATTGCAAAAATGTCAAATTACATGATTAAGCAAAACCTAAGAAGAGATATGACTGGTTGCATGTCCCATTCCAATAATACAAGATTGCAATGATAGCAAAAAAAGAGGATGACAAGGAGTGACAGATGTAATTACCCCTGAGGTAGAAGGTCCATAATGATTTGGATCTTCTGCATAACTCGAATCATAATGCCCTTCCGAAAATTTATGGCTTGAGCCCTTAAAAATCTTGCTAAGCCAACCCATTATGCCAAATGTTATCTGCTCATGGTCAAAGAGATTTATACCTGCTCATAAAGCATCTATTTAAGCAAAGAAAACTCAAAATTGAATAAAAGATGCAACAGAAGCTTCTGACACTTCTGATTAGTCTGCGTGGATTTCTATAGCTAATGATATCCACATAAAATAAGCTGCAAAAGCCAATTTTCAAAGTGAAGCATTCACAAGTTTATGCTTCTCAAATATGGAGATATTATAAGCAATTCTGTCTGAGCCGGCAGTTCTTAATTTGATGATAAACCAAAACAACGGAGAAAAAAATAATAATTCTTCAATGACTCGATCAAGGTCAATCCCATTGGCAAAAGGAAAAGGTCAAATGGGTTCAAAGCAATCCATAAGAAAACTAGAACTAATAAAATTGCATGCCAAACTCTGATCATGTCTCCATACAAACTAGTACACTATATTTACTATTTATTTTTTTCTTGCATGCACACCCCCATTCCACCAATAGCTATCAAATTCATCTATTTCACTTCGATATGAAAATTAGAGAAAAACCCCAACAAAGAAAATCAGAGAAAAAAACCCACCAAACATCTTGATGACCCAGAACGCTTCAGCTACAACGTGAATGACAGAACAACAAAAATTCACGCCACCACTACTCAATATAACATTAAAAATAAATAAAAATAAATAAAAGACAGACATAAAAAAGAGATTCTTCCAGCTCAACATGCTTAAATTCATAACGTACAAGAGATTAATTTCAGGTTAAAGCAAAAAAAGTTAAGAGAATCAAATAGTGGAGTCATGACTCACCTCAGAAAAAAATCAAGATGGTTGAAGCAGAAGAGACCCAGATCAGCTAAGATCCCAATTGGCTCAAAAGTAGATATTACAAACGCAGAGATTGTATAAACATAAACAATTGAACAAATTTAAAGATTGTTTCTGACTCGCACCCTTTTCTTTCTTTCTCTTCCTCTTTCTCTTTGTGTTTAATCTATTCAAAAAAATATATAAAAAAAAATAAAGAACCAAAGAAAAAACAAAAGATAGCCTTTTTATCTCTCGTAATCTGAAGCAGTATCTGACAGACCAAAAAAGATTGTTCCAAGGAAAAAAATTGAAACTTTAGATTTTTTTCACATGTACAAGGAAATTCCCCCAATAATATATGCAAAGAAATAATGAAAGAGTACTTGGATTGTACGCAATTTCAAAGTCAAATTTGGAGAGAGAGCTAGGTGAGGCTTTCATATGATGATATATATCCTTAGTAGGAGGGCAGGACATAACAACCCAAAAGGGCTTGACGAAAATTCATCAAACCCAGTTGGGAATTGAATGTTTTTTTCGGTTTTTCCGTTTTTCCTAGTATTCTTTGTCTGCAAAGCCTGCAATGCAATATATATATATTATTGCATGTGCAGTCTGGGTTCTCTTTAATTAAACTCTCACACTATAATAATAATATTTTTATTTTTTT